>NC_092715.1:206263109-206563109 GCF_047496885.1 Scyliorhinus torazame
TGCCAACTCGGAGTTTCCAATAAGTCATTTAAAGCGACACTGATTTGAGATCGTGGGACCTGACCGAGCATCCCTGCTTGGTGCTTGGGCCTGCAAACTCCTTTCTAGGGATGGTCAACTTCCTCGGGAAGTTCATTCCTAACATGGCACACACCACAGCCCTCCGCCATCTCGTCAAAATGTCGATGGGATTCCAGTGGCTGCCTGCTCATGAGAACGAATGGCGTGAGCTCGGGGCAAAACTCCTCACAGCCCCGGTTCTGGCGTTCTTCGACCCTACCAAAGAGACCAAAATATCCACTGACGCGAGCCAGGACGGTATTGGGGCGGTGCTCCTCCAACAGGATGACTCCTCCTCATGGGCCCCAGTTGCGTATGCCTCCAGAGCCATGACACCCACTGAGCAACGGTACGCTCAGATCGAGAAGGAATGCCTGGGCCTCCTAACGGGAAGTGACAAATTTGGCCTCCCAAAATTCACGGTTGAGACGGACGACAGGCCACTGGTCCACATAATCCAGAAGGATTTGAATGACATGACGCCTCGGTTACAACAAATCCTTCTCGAGCTACGCCGCTATGACTTTGAACTTGTCTATACGCCAGGCAAAGAATTCATTGTTGCAGATGCCCTTTCCAGGTCTATCACCACGCCATGTGAACAAACTGAATTGTCTGCCAAATTGGTGCGCAGGTGCAATTGTGTGCCTCCAACCTTCCAGCCACTGATGAGAGGGTCAACCAAATTTGTGAGGAAACGGCCAAGGATCATCTGCTACAGCGTGTGATGCAACACTTCACGAATGGCTGGCAGAAGGGACAATGTCCCCAGTTTTGCAACGTCAAGGACGACCTGACGGTGGTGGACGGCATCCTCATGAAGCTCGATAGGTTTGTGATTCCGCAGAGCATGCGAGCTATGGTGCTCGGCCAACTCCATGAGGGTCACCTGGGGGTTGAGAAATGTCGACGCAGAGCTCGAGAGGCGGTTGTCATGTGAGAGTACTTTTAAGACCTGGATGTTTAAGCAATGTACCTTTAAGAAAACAGTGATGTCACAGAGCGGGTGGGGCTGGGCTTTAGGTCAGCCATTTTGCAGGTTTTTAGTTTCAGTTTAGAAAGCAGTTTGTGTGTGTGTTTCCAGAGAGCTGCAAGTTTTGAAAAGAGCTGGGTGTGTGTCTGTGTTTTGCAGTGAACTGGATATCTGCCATGAAAGACTATCTCTGGATCATTTGGGTGATTTAAACTTAATAGTGAAGCCTTTAACCTGATGTGATTTTGTTTAAAGGTGTTAAGTCTCTTGGAAGTTTGAAGGAACGTTTTAAGGAAGTATTTACTGTTGCAATATTTTCTGAGTTATCTTTGAAGTAAGGGGTGTTAAGAGATCCAATGTTTATTTAAGATGTTAAGTTGCGTTCATGGAATAAACTGTTTTGTGTTTCAAAACCCACGTGTCCATAATTGTAATGCCACACCTAGGGAAAAGGCCGCGTGCTCGGAAAAGCAACAAATCCATTAAAGGGAGAGGTTGGTTGAACTCCATGATACATTTTGGGGTTCTGAAAACGCCTCGTCCATAACAAGTCTATTGGCCGGGCATCAGCCAGGACGTTGCCGACACGGTCCTCAACTGTCCCACATGTCAGAAATTTCAGCCAGCTCAACCCAAAGAAATTCTGCAGCAACATGAGATAATGACCTCCCCATGGTCCAAAGTCGGTGGTGACCTTTTCCACGCCAAGGGGCGTGACTATGTCCTCCTGGTCGACTACTTCTCCAATTACCCTGAAGTGGTGAAACTGTCCGACCTCGTGTCAAAGGCGGTGATTAAAGCATGCAAAGAAACGTTTGCCAGGCATGGGATACAGCTCACGGATGAGTGACAACGGTTCCTGTTTTTACAGCCAGGAATGGTCTGATTTTACCCGCCTATACAACTTTTGTCACGTAACCTCCAGCCCCCACTACCCGCAGTCAAATAGGAAGGCCGAAAAAGGGATCCATTTTGTCGAGAGATTACTATGCAAGGCTGCAGACTCAGGCTCCAACTTCAAACTGGCACTGCTGGCATACAGAGCAACCCCGCTGCCCACTGGGTTGTCTCCCGCGCAGATGCTCATGAATCGCACTCTGCGAACCACGGTTCCAGCCATCCATGTACCAGACCTTGACCACCTCACGGTCATACAAAAGATGCAGCAGTCTCGGGCCCAACAGAAATTGGCATACGACGCTCACGCCACGGATCTCCCCGAGCTGGTCCCAACTGATCGTGTTCATGTGCAGTTGCCTGACGGCTGGTCCGCCATAGTTGTGGTGATCAAGCAAGTGGCCCCGAGATCGTTCCTCGTCTGCATGGCTGATGGCTCCTTCCTACGACGCAACAGAAGGGCGCTGCACAGAGTTCCACGCCCGCCACCTATTCATGATGTCCCGCCTCTCTCGATGCTTCTTCCGGACGTTCCTACCACGAGGCCACCGATCTACCAGCAATTCTGCCAACCTCTGTGACCACCGCATTGGCGGCGGTCCCGCCTATCCAAGTGCAGGCGGCCCCTGATCTATCCTTGAGGCGGTCAACCAGAATTTGTCGCCCGCCGCAGAGACACAACTTATAGACTAAACTTTTGCACAACTGTTACCTTATCGTTTTGAGCTCTGTAAATATTATTGTTACCGTTATATCTGCACTAGCGACACCTTACTGTGTACATAAGGTCATTTTAGCACATTCTGTATATAGTTACACACATACACATCCACACGCACATGCACCTTAATATTTATTATCTCAACACACGCAATATAGAGAAGAAAACAAAAGTGGGGGGAAGATGTCATAATATACATCTATGTAAACAATGGCGTGCAGACAGGCAGTGATTGACACACAGGATGACCAGTAAGCGCACAACAGAGCAGCCAATCTTCAGACAGGGCACAACCACTATAAAGCCAGAGGGCACCAGTTTTCCCGCTCTCTTGGGACTCAGCCTCTGAGACAGTCAGAGCTCGTGAGCTAGCCAGTGCTTACACCATGTGGTAGCTAAGTTAGTCTGGTCAGGCTGTCCGGTCTCCAGTCAAGTCAGCATAGTGTTGACCCACAGTTGAACATGAATAATAGTTTGGATGTTGAATAAAATCGTGTTGCATTTTATTAAGTGTTGGAGGTCTGTCTCTCGCTACACTGCATCAAGTGCAGTTCACCTCGACCCAGCCTACCCAACACATCAGCATTGAGTCCAGAGGTGGTGATTTTCGGGGTGTTGCAGGATCCGGGAATCCAGGAGGAGAAAGGCAGACGTTCTGGCCTTGGCTTCCCTGGTAGCCCGGAGGCGGATATTACTAGGATAGAGGGACTCGAGGCCCCCGAAGTCGGAGACCTGGCTATCGGACATGGCTAGCTTTCTCTGTCTGGAGAAAATTAAGTTTACCTTGAGAGGGTCGCTGGTAGTGTTCGCCCGGGGGTGGCAACCTTCATTGACTTCTTCGCGGAGAATTAATCGTCAGTAGAGGGGGGGGGTTAGGTTAGCGTAGATTAGGGGGTTAATTAATGGTGGAACCTGTTGAGGAGGGAGGTGGTATTTGCACTGTTTATATTTTCATGTACATTGTTACAAAGCCAAAAAATACCTCAATACAATGTTTATTTTTAAAAAAAAAAGATAAATGTCTGCCACCTCCAGTAAAACCCCTTAATTGCTCCCCTCGAGTGTACCTTTCTCGCGGTATAAAGCTCCATAAAATTCCCCAGCCGTACTGAGGCACTGGGCAGAAAGGCTGATCTACACTCCATCAGCGCCCGCCGTCAAACAATTAGTGAGGTGAAGGCTAGAACATCGAACCCCACCCCCATCTGTGGGTCTGACACTCCAAATATGGCTTCCAAGGGGCAGGGCTTCAGTTCAATCTGTGGACCACCGACGTGTGCTAAAGAAGGAGTCTCCGAACCTCACGAGCGTAGAACCTCTCCAGCTTAGGACACGAACAGAACGTGTGCACATGGTTAGCCAGACCCCTTCCATAAAGCTCACACTTATATTGTCACAAGTATGAAGTTACTGTGGAAAGCCCCTAGTCACCATATTCCGGCGCCTGTTCGGGTAAGCTGGAGCCCGCGCTGCCGGCCTTGTTCTGCATTACAAACCAGCTGTCTAGCCCAGAGCTATACCAGCCCATTATCCACCACTCCCGCAAACCACCTCATCCTAGACCTAGTCAAATGGACCTGATGTGCTACCTTCAACTGTATCAACGCTGATCTCGCACACAGACATAGCATTCACCCTCTACATAGCCTCAGACCCCACTTCTAGCCACAACTTCTCCCACTTTGCCTTAACTCCACCCCCTTCTCCTGCCATCCCCCAAACCTGGCATCCAACCTCACGGTCTCAAACTTATGGTTCACACAAATCAGCGGGAGCTTCGATACCGCCCCAATTTAAAAGTGCTGCCGAAATTATCTTCATATCTTCAACGTGGAAACCACCACCGGGTTCCCTGAATATTTCCCTGGAGAAAATGAAAGCGAGGATGTCACTAATTCCCTCAACCCTGACCCCCCCCCCCTACACTAACTCGACTCCATTTGAACCCATACAGCTCTGCATCCCCACATCCCCTCAGCACCTTCTCAGCATTGCTGCCCAGTAATAGATCAAGTTCGGCAACGCCAAGCCGCCTAACTGCTGGTCTTTCTCAAGGACAGTCTTCCTAATCCTAGCTACTTTACCCACCCAAATAAAGGACAAAATCAATCCACTCTCCCAAAGAATGAGTTTGGCAGAAAAAAATGATGAGCACTGGAACCGTAAGACCATAAGACATAGGAGCAGAATTAGGCCACTCGGCCCATCGAGCCTGCTCCGCCATTCAATCATGGCCGATATTTTCTCATCCCCATTCTCCTGCCTTCTCCCCATAACCCCTGATCCCCTTATTAATCAAGAACCTATCTATCTCTGTCTTAAAGACACTCAGTGAATTGGTCTCCACAGCCTTCTGCAGCAAAGAGTTCCACAGATTCACCACCTCTGGCTGAAGAAATTCCACCTCAACTCTGTTTTAAAGGATCATCCCTTTAGTCTGAGATGGTGTCCTCTGGTTCTAGTTTTTCTGACAAGTGGAAACATCCTCTCCACGTTCACTCTATCCAGGTCTCGCAGTATCAGACCCAGAATCCTCAAACATTCCTCATACGACAAGTTCTTCATTCCAGGGATCATTCTTGTGAACCTCCTCTGGAACCTTTCGAAGGCCAGCACATCCTTCCTTAGATACGGGGCCCAAAACTGCTCACAATACTCCAAATGGGGTCTGACCAGAGCCTTATACAGCCTCAGAAGTACATCCCTGGTCTTGTATTCTAGCTCTCTTGACATGAATGCTAACATTGCATTTGCCTTCTTAACTGCCGACTGAACCTGCACATTAACCTTAAGAGAATTGTGATCAAGGACTCGCAAGTCTCTTTGTGCTTCTGCTTTCCGAAGCATTTCTCTATTTAGAAAATAGTCTATGCCTAAATTCTTCCTTCCAAAGTGCATAACCTCACACTTTTTCACATTGTATTTCATTTGCCACTTCATTGCGCACTCTCCTAGCATGCCCAAGTCCTTCTGCAGCCCCCTTGCTTCCTCAATACTACCTGTCCCTCTACAAATCTTGTAGACCACTGAGGCACACCACTAGTCACCGGCTGCCATCCTGAAAAAGACAGAAAAGACCTCTTTATCCCGCACTCTCTGCCTTCTGCCAGTCAGCCAATCCTCTATCCATGCCAGGATCTTACCCTGAACACCATGAGCTCTTAACTTATTTAACAGTCTCGTAACAAAGACAGAAACCGTGGTAAAACATTCATCTTCACGAACTGAATTCTACCTGCCAAAGACTGAGGGAGGCTATCCCATCTCTGCAAGATGGCCTTGACTCTACTCTCCAAGCTCATAAAATTCAACTTGCGAAGCTTGGCCCAGATCCAAGCTACCTGCACTCCAACCACCTAAAATGCAAACTTGCTAAACGGAAAGGCAACCCCTCCAAATTGGCTCCCCTCTCTGGTGGAGTGACCGGAAGACGCTTCCTTTTCTCCCAATTCAACTTGTACTCTGAAAAAGCCCCGAAATGCTTCAGCGGCATAATATCGGCCATTGTGCAGATCGGATCCCTCACATGCAAAAGAAGATCATCAGCGTGCAATGACGTCCTGGGCGGGATTCTCTGGAATCTGGCGGGCCGGCCGTACTGGCGTCGAAGAGTGGTGTGAACCACTCCGGTGTCAGGCCGCCTGGAAGATGCGGAATCGTCCGCACCTTCAGGGGCTAGGCCCGCGCTGGTAGGTTTGGTGTTGGCGCATGTGCGGGAGCGCAAGTGTATTCTGTCGTGATCCCAGTGCATGCGCAGGGGGGTTCTTCTTTGCGCCGGCCAAGGCGGACCGTAACCGCGGCCGGCGTGGAGGGAAAGAGTGCCCCCATGGCACAGGCCTGCCCATTGATCGGTGGGCCCCGATCGTGGTCCAGGCCACCGTGGGGGCCCACCCGGGGCCAGGCCCCCCCCCCCCCTCGAGGCCGCCCGCAGAGTCGGGTCCTGCCAGTAAGGACCTTGTTCGATTTGCGCCGGCGGGACTGTCTGAAAACGGGCGGCCACTCGGCCCATCGCGAAGCGGAGGATAGGTGGGGGGGTGGGGTGGCCACTGGATCGGAGAATCCCGCCCCCTGTGTTATCCCCTTCCTCCCCATTCTCCCCCTCTGAGCCCCTCACGGCCAATAGCCAAAGGCTCTATTAATAATAATAATCGCTTATTGTCACAAGTAGGCTTCAATGAAGTTACTGTGAAATGCCCCTAGTCGCCACATTCCGGCACCTGTTCGGGGAGGCCGGTACGGGTATTGAACCTGCGCTGCTGCCTTGTTCTGCATTACAAGTCAGTTGTTTAGCCCACTGCTAAACCAGCCCTGATTTGCCAGTGCAAACGAGGGGACAGATAGGGCATCCTTGCCTTGTTCACCCATGCAGCTGAAAATATCCCAAACTCTCATTCTTTGTACGTACACTAGCTTTAGGCGCCTTACATAACAACCAAACCCACAACAAAAAGGGGAAGGGGAAAAGAGAAATAAGAAAAAACACTTCTTTACAATCGTCGCCATACACCCATTCCAACCACCAGCAAAGTTTCATTCAAACCCCCTGAGTTCTGTCCAAGTCCTTGAGCTTCCTCTGCCGATTTGAAGAAATGGTCCTGGGAATTATGCGTAATTCAGCCTCGCTAGGTATACCACACCAAAACGCACGCCACTCCTATTAAGCGCTGACTTCGCTCTGTTAAAGGCTGCATGCCTTCTTGCCAATTCTGCCATGGCATTCTGATAGATATGAATACTGCCGACTCCACTGCATCTCCCTATTCTCCTTTGCCCACTTCAGGACCCTCTTCTTCGTCCAATAGCTATGGAAACATACTATTGCCGCTCAAGGTGTCTCATTTGCCCGCAGTTTCACCTGGAGTGACTGGTGGCCCTATCCAGCTCAATGGGGGGCAGGGATCACCAAGTCAACTTCATCAATGCCAACTCTTTAAGGGGAGACATTCTTAAAAATTGAGATTTGGTATAAAAAAAACATTTAATCCAATAAAATATATTGACAGTTTATTTATAACCCCCATTAGTAGCTCATCTAATCTCTAAAGTACGCTTAGTTTCACTGTTAGCTACGGTTATAAAAGCAGATCAGTGTGTATTGCTCACAGATCCAGGACCTGCCACATCCCTCTCCTGTTTAATTTCCTTTCTGCTCCATTCAAAATCAAGACTGATTAACATTCCCACAAGTAACTTGAATTCCAGGCTTTTATGTTTGCTAGTTCAGCAGTTTGGTCACTGGAGAGTAAACTTTGAACAATGTTAGAAAAGGGAGCTGTGCAATCCATGAACTTCATAAAAACAAATGAATCAATTGCTGACCATAACAATTAGAACATGGAATTGTACAGCACAGTACAGGCCCTTCGGCCCACGATGTTGTGCCAAACTAGTCTGAAACTAAGATCAAATCAACCTACTCCCAATCATTCTAGTGCACTCCATATGCCTATCCAATAACTGCTTGAAAGTTCCCAAAGTGTCCGACTCCACTCCTCCCATAATTGCCCCAACCACTCTCTGAGTAAAGAACCTACCTCTGACATCCCTCCTATATCTTCCACCATGACCCTTATAGTTATGCCCCCTTGTAACAGCTACATCCACCCGAGGAAAAAGTCGCTGAACGTCCACTCTTTATCCCTAACATCATCTTCTACACCTCAATTAAATCACCTCTCATCCTCCTTCGCTCCAATGAGAAAAGCCCTAGCTCCCTCAACCTTTCCTCATAAGACCTACCCTCCAATCCAGGCAGCTTCTTGGTAAATCTCCTTTGCACCCTTTCCAGTGCATCCACATCCTTCCCATAAGGAGGTGACCAGAACTGCGCACACTACTCCAAATGTGGTCTAACCAAGGTCTTGTACAGTTGCAGCATAACCTCACGGCTCTTAAACTCAATCCTCCTGTTAATAAATGTGAACACACTATAGGATTTCTTCACGACTCTATCCACTTGGGTGGCAACTTTCAGAGATCTATGGACATGAACTCCGAGATCTCTCTGCTCCTCCACATTCTTCAGAACCCTGCCGTTAACCCTCTAATCCGCATTCAAATTTGTCCTACCAAAATGAATCACCTCACACTTATCAGGGTTAAACTCCATCTGCCACTTTTCAGCCCAGCTCTGCATCCTATCAATGTCTCTTTGCAGCCTACAACAGCCCTCCACATTATCCACTACTCCACCAATCTTGGTGTCATCAGCAAATTTACTAAACCAACCTTCAACTCCATCATCCAAGTCATTGATAAAAATCACAAATAGCAGATGACCAGCACTGATCCCTGTGATACACTGCTGGTGACTGGGCTCCAGGGTGAAAATTTACCATCTACCACCACCCTCTGTCTTCTATGTGATAGCCAGTTACTGATCCAATCGGCCAAATTTCCATCTATGCCCTGCCTCCTTACTTTCTGCATGAGCCGACCATGGGGCACCTTATCAAATGCCTTACTAAAATCCATGTATATGACATCAACCGCTCTATCTTCATCTATGTACTTAGTTACCTCCTCAAAGAATATAATCAACCTTGTGAGGCAAGACTTACCCCTCTCAAATCCGTGCTGACTATCCTGGATTAAGCCGTATCTTTCCAAATGATCATAAATCCTATCCCTCCGGACCCTTTCCAATAATTTACCTATGACCGAAGTGAGACTAACCGGCCTATAATTCCCAGGGTTAATTCTATTCCCTTTCTTGAACAAGGGGACAACATTCGCCCCTCTCCAGTCTTCTGGCACTATTCCTGTAGACAGGAATAGGGCAGCACGGTAGCATTGTGGATAGCACAACTGCTTCACAGCTCCAGGGTCCCAGGTTCGATTCCGACTTGGGTCACTGTCTGTGCGGAGTCTGCACATCCTCCCCGTGTGTGCGTGGGTTTCCTCCGGGTGCTCCGGTTTCCTCCCACAGTCCAAAGATGTGCAGGTCAGGTGGATTGGCCATGATAAATTGCCCTTAGTGTCCAAAATTGCCCTTAGTGTTGGGTGGGGTTACTGGGTTGTGGGGATGGGGTGGAGGTGTTGACCTTGGGTGGGGTGCTCTTTCCAAGAGCCGGTGCAGACTCGATGGGCTGAATGGCCTCCTTCTGCACTGTAAATTCTATGACAGTGAGGACATAAAGATCAAAACCAAAGGCTCTGCAATCTCATCCCTCGCCCCCCAAAGAATTCTAGGATGTATCCCATCAGGCCCAGGGGACTTATCTATCCTCAGGCTTCTCAAAATTTCGAACACATCTTTCTTCCGAATATCTACCTCTACCAGCCTGTATCGCACTATCCTCCTCAACAACATGGCCCCTCTCCTTTGTGAACACTGAAGAAAAGTATTCATTTAGGGCCTCTCCTATATCTTCTGATTCCATGCACAAGTTCCCACCAATTCCTTGACCGGCCCTAACTTCACCTTGGTCATTCTTTTATTCCTGACATAAGTGTAAAAAGCCTTGGGGTTTTCCTTGATCCTATCCGCCAAGGACCTCTCATGCCCCCTCCTAGGTCTCCTAAGCCCTTTCTTGAGCTCCTTCCTAGCTATCTTGTATCCCTCAAGTGTCCTAACTGGACCTTGTTTTCTCAAGCTTACATAAGCCCCCTTCTTCCTCTTAACAAGACATTCAACCTCTTTTGTAAACCATGGTTCCCTCACTCAACCCTGCCTGACAGATCTTAGATGTGCTTTTACCGAACATGAATGTAAATGTACAGTCATATAATGCATATTTTTACGCAAAGATTATGTATGAAAATGTATCAACTATTCAGTAAGTGTAATTCAGCAGTTGTAATACTGCAGTTGTTTATATGTTTAAGTATATATTAAGTAATGGAATAATTGTCTCTTAAAAGTGCTCTCTGTAGGAAGCAGTCAGGAGATGAGCAAAATAGTTTTAAAAAGCCAGCGGCAGCTTCAGGGGTTTGCAGGGCTGCTCCCTATAACCAAGTCACTAATCAGCAGACAAGTCAGTGACCCAGCTCCCCGAGCAGCAATCAAAGCAGCTGGAAAATGTAGACTAATAGCTATTAACTTGTTTTCATTTCAATTCTAACCCAGTGAAAAGGAGCAGGAATTATGCTGAAGTCAGCCAAATAGATCAAGGATTTAACAATTGGTAACCGTTTTAAAATGCCCCCAGTGGCGTAAAATGCATCCAGTGGCGCTACCAGAGGTTAAGTAAATATTTTAAGAAGCCTCCTGCCTGAAATCAATTATTCATATTCGACACATGGAAAATGTGTTCAGAGATGTCGGAGCATGTGAAATATCACAAGATTTGAGAACACCCACACAAGGGCTGAAGAGACTAATTTTTACTGAGAAATTGCATCTTTCATGAAAAAATTGTATAAGTTGACATATCTACAGCTTACTGGTGATCACCATTTCTATTCCCTTTGCCACATCTCAACCCAAATCCTCTCCTTAATAGGAGTGAAAGCAACAGGGTAGTTGTTATGGGGGACTTTAACTTTCCAAATATTGACTGGAAACGCTATAGTTCGAGTACTTTAGATGAGTCCGTTTTTGTCCAATGTGTGCAGGAGGGTTTCCTGACACAGTATGTAGATAGGCCAACGAGAGGCGAGGCCGTATTGGATTTGGTACTGGGTAATGAACCAGGACAGGTGTTCGATTTGGAGGTAGGTGAGCACTTTGGTGATAGTGACCACAATTCGATTACGTTTACTTTAGTGATGGAAAGGGACAGGTATATACTGCAGGGCAAGAGTTATATCTGGGGGAAAGGTACTTATGATGCGATGAGGCAAGACTTAGGATGCATCGGATGGAGAGGAAAACTGCAGGGGATGGGCACAATGGAAATGTGGAGCTTGTTCAAGGAACAGCTACTGCGTGTCCTTGATAAGTATGTACCTGTCGGGCAGGGAGGAAGTGGGCGAGCAAGGGAACCGTGGTTTACTAAGGCAGTCGAAACACTTGTCAAGAGGAAGAAGGAGGCTTATGTAAAGATGAGACATGAAGGTTCAGTTAGGGCGCTCGAGAGTTACAAGTTAGCAAGGAAGGACCTAAAGCGAGAGCAAAGAAGAGCCAGGAGGGGACATGAGATGTCTTTGGCAGGTAGGATCAAGGATAACCCTAAAGCTTTCTATAGATATGTCAGGAATAAAAGAATGACTAGGGTAAGAGTAGGGCCAGTCAAGGACAGTAGTGGGAAGTTGTGCTTGGAGTCCGAGGAGATAGGAGAGGTGCTAAATGAATATTTTTCATCAGTATTCACACAGGAAAAAGACAATGTTGTCGAGGAGAATACTGAGATTCAGGCTACTAGACTAGAAGGGCTTGAGGTTCATCAGGAGGAGGTGTTAGCAATTCTGGAAAGTGTGAAAATAGATAAGTCCCCTGGGCTGGATGGGATTTATCCTAGGATTCTCTGGGAAGCTAGGGAGGAGATTGCTGAGCCTTTGGCTTTGATCTTTAAGTAATCTTTGTCTACAGGAATAGTGCCAGTAGACTGGAGGATAGCAAATGTTGTCCCCTTGTTCAAGAAGGGGAGTAGAGACAGCCCCGGTAACTATAGACCAGTGAGCCTTACTTCTGTTGTGGGCAAAATCTTGGAAAGATTTATAAGAAATAGGGTGTATAATCATCTGGAAAGGAATAATTTGATTAGAGATAGTCAACACGGTTTTGTGAAGGGTAGGTCATGCCTCACAAACCTTATTGAGTTCTTTGAGAAGGTGACCAAACAGGTGGATGAGGGTAAAGCAGTTGATGTGGTGTATATGGATTTCAGTAAAGCGTTTGATAAGGTTCCCCATGATAGGCTACTGCAGAAAATACAGAAGCATGGGATTCAGGGAGATTTAGCAGTTTGGATCAGAAATTGGCTAGCTGGAAGAAGACAAAGGGTGGTGGTTGATGGGACGTGTTCAGACTGGAGTCCAGTTACTAGTGGTGTGCCACAAGGATCTGTTTTGGGGCCACTGCTGTTTGTCATTACGCTTCTGGATTATTTGATGGTGTTACTGTTAGCAGGTGTTTAAGTCGGTTTTGCAATCGCCTTGGCACATGGTGGTCATGCTGTCATTTTGTTGAGCACAATGGGAGTGCAAGGGTGGGAGTGCAAAGTTGGGGTTGTATCAGAAGGGCAGCATAGTTAAGGCAGTGGCGAAGTGTGCTTTCACAAAGAACAGGGCCATATCTAAATAACTCGTTTGTGTATTGCACTGGTCCCAGCTTTGCTCCATCATCCCAACGTGGGTCAGATCATCCCTCCGACATTAAGAGAAGGAAGAGATGTCTAAGGAGCCAGTATCACATATGACTGGTCCATACTGCATTAACTTGTGTACCAGCACATCAGAGTGATTTAGTGTATGTGTAAAGTCAATGGCACGGGGTGAAATTCACTGCACCAGAGTGCAGGAGGAGGCATCAATCATCTGTGCACAGTCTTTCTTGGAAGAAGGAGGAATGACACAATGATGCTCTAGTGGACAGGATCATGGAATCTCAGGAGTCACCTTTTGGGGCACAGTATTTAGTTAATTACCACCAGATGTGTGGGCTACTGGCAGAGTTCCCTGAGACAGTGGAAGCTCTTGTACTGAGAATAGAGTACATATGCATGAGCTATGACCATGAGACATGGGCCAACCTCCTGGAGAGACCTATGCAGCAACATGAGTGAATGTAAGAGCAGTGGTTCAACGAGGAAGGAATGCAAACCACCCTCAGCAGTCTGGAACAGCTTGCTCAGATTATGAACACTGACATGGTGGAATACATGAGCTGCTTACCCATGACAGGATAGTCACCCTGTTGGCACACCCCTGCCACGAACTCTGTCCTCCCCAGCTACTCCTTCAATCTGAGTGAATTTATAGGGTAACATTAGCAGTCTGTTCTACTGAATAGAGGGCCATTTTCCAATTTTGTTAATAACATAGGATATTAAGTAGTGTATGTGAAAGCATAAAATTAACAAAGACATTTGACAGATTTTTTAAAAACGAAACTGGCAGGTAGATTTCAGTGCAGGCAAGTGTGAGAGAGCCGATTTTGGAAAAATAAAGGGCAAGTCTAAGTATTAAATAGTGAAAATGCTATGAAACATGGAATTCCCAAGAGATATAGTGGCCCATGTAGATGGGCTTCTATATTTTGTGCACCTGACTATTACATTTATCAGAAAAAACAAATGCAATGTTAGCCTTTTATAGCTAGAGGGTTAAAATATAATAGCAAGGAGGTTTCACTACAACCACGCAAGACCCAGGTTAGGCCAGATATATGCCAATCCAAGCACCACAAATTAGCAAACTAAACTTTTTATATTCCAGGGAATACAAGTCAAGGTGATCGTAAGGTTTTTTTAAGAAGGTTTTTGAGAGGAATCGATAGTGTAGATAAGCAACATTTTTCACTGGAAGGAAAGTGTAGGACAAGGGAAATCAGAGCCAGTTCATTCAGGAGAGAAGTTGGGAAACACTTCTTTATGCAAAGGGTGGTAGGAGTGTGGAAAACTGTCCCACAAAATAGATGCTAGCACAACTGATAATATTAAAGCCAAGATCAATAAGATTTTTGCTAGATAAGAGCAGAAAAGGATGGCTAGCATCAAGACCTCATTGAAATGAAGAACAGGGGAAAGAGACTATTGTGTCACAAAAATAGCGCATTGTTCAAAAATCTTGCTTTTTAACGCAATTCGCATACCGCCACCGCGGGGAGAAGGACCGAGTTGGTGGCAGGGATGTGCAGTTTTAATCGATATAAAACGGTGCCTTTGGTTTTCCTCTTGCCTTTGCAGATGTTGAAAATTCCATAATTAGTAATTTTGCTGTAGCTGTTTGAATATCTTATTTTAATACCGACCTCTTCAGTACCACTGTATTTGCCTTGTAATTACTTTATAGGGTTATATATTTTCAAAAATCCATTAAATATTTGTTGAATTTCTATCTGCCCACATATAATTTATTCATTATTCATTCCACTATCTGAACTAATTGACAAAAGGCTGCAAGGACTGTGTAACCTGAGATTACATCAAGCTTGACGATAAGTGACTTGCCAAATATACATTTGGTACAATAAAGTCAAAGAAGAATATCTTGCTGTAAATGACAGCTGCTTAGTTTACAGAGCAAAAATCATTCTCAGCTGCATTTTCTGTTATCAGGTAGGTTTTTTTAATAAATACTTAACTTTTTGCTAGTTTTGTCCACATCCGAAATATTAATTACACATCCTAGTTTCCCTGAGGGCATAAATGGTCAACGCTCATAAGAGGACAAAATCTTCCAGTCTCTGGATCATCAGGATCTGGATGTACGACTGAAGATGCGCAGCACTACAGAAGTCCTGACGTTTGGACCAGTGTAGGAATTGCCTTGGAAGTTTCAAATTCCAATGGGAAATTTGCCTGCTCCTCGTGACCCTCCATGAATTTCTCCATCTCGGAGCTGGAGACATGGGGCAGTTCCGCGTTACCCAGGAAATGTTAGACTGATAACCTAATCTACCACCTGGGTAACTACACAACCGAACCCCCAACACGACCATCCGGAAGAAACGTTGTGCAATTAAGTGGGATTTTCAAGTAACAGCCATCTATTATCACTGCTGCTCAGAAGATCCTGGCCATAGTGTGCTGCAGTTGAATTTGGTACCAGAATACAGGTATGCATTTTGTCTTCCTGTAGGAGGTTAATTAAATGTTTTTGCTTTCTGACATAAACAATTTTCATGGTCATTTCAGTTTCCCAGGAAGTTTGTTGAAGTTAAAGCAGATTATTGTTGGACATGCATCGCCATCCTTTCTTCATCACTGGGTC
This sequence comes from Scyliorhinus torazame, assembly GCF_047496885.1. Taxonomy (NCBI): domain Eukaryota; kingdom Metazoa; phylum Chordata; class Chondrichthyes; order Carcharhiniformes; family Scyliorhinidae; genus Scyliorhinus; species Scyliorhinus torazame. The sequence continues at coordinate 206,278,577 of NC_092715.1, forward strand.
AATATCTTGATATTTCTGAACGAGCTCTGCAGGACCACCATCACCACCAGGACTGCATTGATTCAGGAAGATCCACCACTGGACAATTTGGATGGACAATAAATATGGCCTTGCCATTGTTTCCCACATCCTGAGAAATAGATAAATTGGTGGATGAAGTCTAATCCTCCTAAATTCAGAGTAACCCAAATCAAGTAAAATCAATTTATTTAACACTGAATGCCCAATGTTTACATTATTTGTATTTCTAAATTAAAGTCATGCATTTTATTTAGCAAAAGATGACTCCTTGAGCTATTTGTAAAGTTGTTCCCTATATGTACAGTGAATAATATTCCCATTTAGTAATTTTTTAAAAACACACCAAGGTGCAATTTTCACACTGTATCCGAGCAGAGGATTGCCATATAAAAGGATTTTTGCCAGCTATTCTTCCACAAGATGTCATAAATGCACAGCTTGTTCTATTGAGTTTTGACCTTTTTTAAACACTTATTCCACCAGCAGTGAGCCCGTTGCTGTTTATACTATGTTCAAACGTTTGGCTACAGAACTGATGCTAGGAATTTTTCTTAATGCTGATGCAGAGGAATCTGCAGCACTCTCCAAACAGATTACACAACTTTCAACGCAACACTGGCATGGTAAGGCTTTAATTCGAGTGAATGACAAAAGGTGGCAACTATATGAAATCATAGAATTGCAGAATGATCCAGTACTGAAATGTGCCACACAGCCCATCACTTCTCCATTGGAGTTTATTTCAGTGCGAATGGGCAGCACGGTAGCATTGTGGATAGCACAATTGCTTCACAGCTCCAGGGTCCCAGGTTCGATTCCGGCTTGGGTCACTGTCTGTGCGGAGTCTGCACATCCTCCCCGTGTGTGCGTGGGTTTCCTCCGGGTGCTCCGGTTTCCTCCCACAGTCCAAAGATGTGCAGGTTAGGTGGATTGGCCATGATAAATTGCCCTTAGTGTCCAAAATTTCCCTTAGTGTTGGGTGGGGTTGCTGGGTTGTGGGGTTATGGGGGTGGGGTGTACGTGTTGACCTTGGGTAGGGTGCTCTTTCCAAGAGCCGGTGCAGACTCGATGGGCCGAATGGCCTCCTTCTGCACTGTAAATTCTATGATAATCTATGATGATAATCACGCCTTCTCACTTCGAGAGCCATTTTAATTTCCCACTGAGCTTAATCTCTCACTCATGATTTCTCAGGGTGTTATTTTGCCATTTTATCTAATCCAGTCTTTGTACATGTCATGCTCCATTCAATATTCCTGCTATTTCATGTCCTATCTAGTTTCCCATCAAAAGGATCTTTGTGCTCTGCTACATCAATTTACATTCGTATAGCATCTTTAATGTAAACGTCCTTCACAGGAGTGATATAAAGCAGAATTCAACGAAGAAAATATTGGGACTGATGACCAAAAGCTTCTTCAAAGAGGTAGATAGTAAAGGAGCTTGTTAAGAGGTAGAAAGGCAGCAAGATTTAGGGAGGGTATTACAGAGCTTGGGGCCTTGACAGCTAAAGACATGGTCACCAATGACTGAACATTTACAATTGTGTGCTCAAAGAATGCAGGCATTTGAGTTGTTGGGTTGGAAGAGATGGGGAGCGATGAGATCATGAGGGCTTTGAAATAGAGGATGGGCATTTTAAAATCAAGGCACTGCTTAACCGGGAGTCGATGTAGAGCAGCATGCACAGGGGCGATGGATTAATAAGACCTGGTGAGAGTTAAGGCATGAGCATGGACAGCAGAGGTTTGGATGACCTCCAGTTTTATGGAGGATATGTTCAAATGGAATATGATTGAGTGTGTTTGAAAAATCAAGTACAATGGTAACGAAAGGATGAATGAGTGTTTCAGCATGAACTGAGGCAGTTACAGAGTTGGACAGTATTACAGACTGCTCAACCCGTGACGCGTTTACGGGCATCAAGGTAGCATTGTGGTTAGCACAATTGTTTCACTGCTCCAGGGTCCCAGGTTCGATTCCTGGCTTGGGTCACTGTTTGTGCGGAGTCTCCCCGTGTGCGTGTGGGTTTCCTTCGGGTGCTCCGGTTTCCTCCCACAGTCCAAAGATGTGCAGGTTAGGTGGATTGTCCATGCTAAATTGCCCTTTGTGTCCAAAATTGCCCTTCGTGTGGGGTGGGGTTACTGGGTTATGGGGATAGGGTGGAGGTATGGGCTTGGGTAGGGTGCTCTTTCCAAGAGCTGGTGCAGACTCGATGGGCCGAATGTCCTCCTTCTGCACTGTAAATTCTGAGTAATTCTATGAAATACATTCTAATCTCTCTCTTTACTCATTTGGGGGTTAAATGAAAGAAAGAACTTGCATTTATATTGCTTCTGTGACAAGCTCAGGACATCCCGAAGCACCTCACAGCCACCTCAATTTGTGTTGTCATGGAGACAATGACATGGCAAACATACAAAGTTCTGCAAACAACAAGATGATAAATGACTAGGTGATCTGTTCACCAGGTCATGAATGTGATATAAATGTCACAGGAAAATTATATTATTCAAATAACTCCCTTAAATCTTTTGCATGCACCTGTGAGCTGATGAGGACTCCATATAGTATCTTGCCTAGAAGACAGCACTTCCAAGAGTTCTGCATTCACTCCGTACTGCACTGTGTTGTAGGCCTGGATTTTGTGCTCACATGCTGGAGTTTGGGTTTAGACCCATGACTTTATGACTCAGATCGAAGTTCTGCAACTGAGTATAGTGTGTTGTAAAATTCTGACACCTCAGTACTGTCTGAACAGTGGAATGATCTTCGACTCCTCATACCCTTTCGTAATTCAAAACCTGAGTGCTATGATGAAAGAAAACTTCAGTCACTTACCCCAGTACTTCCCAAACTGTGGGTCGTGACCCCCAGTGGAGTCGTGAGACCAGATTCTGGGGTCATGGGCTCTGTGGCAGCTTCTGACATGGAACTCCAACACCAGGAGTGCTAGAAGCTGCTTGGCTCCTCAAAATCCTCGCATTATTTCCGGTGGTGGGTTTCTCTCTACAGAGTTTGTGAAAATTGTAGACGCTGCTTTCTATTTCCTCTTGGGATCTTCACTGTAAACACATATACTGCTTATTTGCTGATCTTCAATTTGAATAACTGTAGCCCCATTGCTCTTTGAATAGTAACTTCCACTGACATTTCAACACCCACCTCTAGTGTTTCTGCAATCCCAATATCGTGCTCTATGTAAATTGAAGCAAACTTACTTGGTATCTGCCTTACTCTCTGCTAAAAGTTTGCCTCCTTCATTCCTTCACTGTCATACTCTATCTTCTAGAAAGCCTTCCAAGGAGAGCAGAGGATCATCCTGTAGTCAGCATTCTCCCTCAACCAAAATGATCAAAAACTGATCAGGTCATAGAAGGCAGAGAGTAGCAATGGAAGGGTGCTTTTCTAATTGGAGGACTGTGACTAGTGGTGTTCCGCAGGGATCAGTGCTGGGACCTTTGCTCTTTGTAGTATATATAAATGATTTGGAGGAAAATATAACTGGTCTGATTAGTAAGTTTGCAGACGACACAAAGGTTGGTGGAATTGCGAATAGCGATGAGGACTGTCAGAGGATACAGCAGGATTTAGATTGTTTGGAGACTTGGGCGGAGAGATGGCAGATGGAGTTTAATCCGGACAAATGTGAGGTAATGCATTTTGGAGGTCTAACGCAGGTAGGGAATATACAGTGAATGGTAGAGCCCTCGAGAGTATTGACAGTCAGAGAGTTCTAGGTGTACAGGTCCACAGGTCACTGAAAGGGGCAACACAGGTGGAGAAGGTAGTCAAGAAGGCATACGGCATGCTTGCCTTCATTGGCCGGGGCATTAAGTATAATAATTGACAAGTCACATTGCAGCGTTATAGAACCATAGTTAGGCCACACTTTGGAATATAGTGTTCAATTCTGGTCGCCACACTACCAGAAGGATGTGGAGGCTTTAGAGAGGGTGCATAAGAGATTTACCAGGATGTTGCCTGGTATGGAGGGTATTAGCCATGAGGAGCGGTTGAATAAACTCAGTTTGTTCTCACTGAAACGACGGAGGTTGAGGAGCGACCTGATAGAGGTATACAAAATTATGAGGGGCATAGACAGAGTGGATAGTCAGAGGCTTTTCCCCAGGGTAGAGGGGTCAATTACTAGGGGGCATAGGTTTAAGGTGAGAGGGGCAAGGTTTAGAGGAGATGTACGAGGCAAGTTTTTTTTCACAGAGGGTAGTGGGTGCCTGGAACTCGCTGCCGGAGGAGGTGGTGGAAGCAGGAACGATAGTGACATTTAAGGGGCATCTTGACAAATACATAAATAGGATGGGCATAGAGGTATACGGACCTAGGAAGTGTAGAAGATTCTAATTTAGTCGAGCAGCATGGTCGGCACAGGCTTGGAGGGCCGAAGGGCCTGTATTTTTCTTTATTCTTTGTTCTTTGATTATTTAGTTGTTAATTAATTTGCTGTTTCTGCTGCGTGCAAGTTGGCTGGCACATTCCAAACATTAGAACAGCTGTATTTAATTGGCTGTAACCTCTTTGGGATATCCTGAAGATGTGAAAGGTGCGATTATAAATGCAGACCCTGTATATAAAATGCCAGTTATTTTCTTTAAGCTTTTGTTTTTCATTTTTTAATTGGTTCTGATCAGTGTATTCTCACCTTGTCATACATTTTAGTAGGAAAGAAAGGAGTATGTTTGATTAATATCCTTGCAGTTAATTGTTTAAATTGTTGATTTACAGTTGTTGACCTATTTTCTTTTTTTATTGCATCAATGCATTTTTTACCATAATGCATTTTTACCATTTATACCTGTCTTTTCCTTTTCTTTACCTTGCACTGCACCTAATGATATTGTGGTCAACAGCTTCCCAATGTTCCCCAACTATTAGGTTACTAATGTGCACAGTATTGAATGACATCACAGTTGACTGATTCCTAAAGTCCGACCTTTCTTCTTTTTTTTCCAGCGGGGATTAATCTTGGGTGTAAAGGATCTAGTGTTGGGATCTTTAGTACTAAGATTGGGTTTGCCAGAGAATTCGCAGTCATCAACTGAAGATGACCAAACTTTGTATCATCAAACGTACCACCTAATCAGAAAGTTGTTCTGTAAGATCCCAGTTGATATAACTGGATAGGAAGATCCCAGATAGGCACACTGGCTCAAAAGACCATGGGCTGATTCTCTGCCCTGCCGCGCCACATCACTGTTAACCCGGCTGATCAATGGGGTTTCCCATTGTGGGACAGCCCCATTGATCATTACATCTAGATCTGACATTGATCATTACATCTAGACATCTGGACCTGACCAACAGTGAAGCCAAAAGGGAAGTTAAATCAAGGTTGCATTTGGGAAATGTATATGTCCAGTAAGGACATGATGGATTCCCCTTGGAAGAAACGCAGAAATTAAAAAGCTCAAAAGAATCTAGCAACAGTTGAACATGGAGGAATCAGCAAAAAAGAATTAAAGCCCGAGGAAAGACATTAAAACCACAAGGTGTAATGATGCACTTTCACAGACATCATTAATGATCACAAAAGGTATTTATGGAGAATTGGACAGCAGCTTCATGGCTGTATCTTGTTCCCTACATTTTCCGCTACAGAAGAGGGGTCTCCATCCCCTGGGGTCATTATCAATTCTGAGCCTCAATTGGTCCCCCAAGCCCCTTTACTCTGCTGTGTTGCCCTTAAACAGGGGCTGGTTTAGCACAGGGCTAAAGAGCTGGCTTTTAAACCAGACCAAGGCAGGCCAGCAGCACGGTTCAATTCCCATACCAGCCTCCCCGAACAGGTGCCGGAATGTGGCGACCAGGGACTTTTCACAGAAACTTTATTTGAAGCCTACTTGTGACAATAAGTGATTTTCATTTCATTTCATTTCAAGGGACAACCACCATAGGTGTCGTTTTGAGAATTCTAGCAAACACAAATAACAAATTTATTTGATCTCGAGGTGCTGTTTCACCAGCATAAGCAGTGTTTACATTGCATCTAATACACCGATTTTGTTTGTAGCTCTGAGAAGTGGGTTGAGTGAGGTATTCGACCATAGCACATTACAGCGCAGTACAGCCCTTCGGCCCTTGATGTTGCGCCGACCTGTGAAACCACTCTAAAGCCCATCTACACTATTCCCTTATCATCCATATGTCTATCCAGCACGGTAGCATTGTGGATAGCACAATTGCTTCACAGCTCCAGGGCCCCAGGTTCGATTCCGGCTTGGGTCACTGTCTGTGCGGAGTCTGCACATCCTCCCCGTGTGTGCGTGGGTTTCCTCCGGGTGCTCCGGTTTCCTCCCACAGTCCAAAGATGTGCAGGTTAGGTGGATTGGCCATGATAAATTGCCCTTAGTATCCAAAATTGCCCTTAGTGTTGGGTGGGGTTGCTGGGTTATGGGGATAGGGTGTACGTGTTGACCTTGGGTGGGGTGCTCTTTCTGGGGGCTGGTGCAGACTCGATGGGCCGAATGGCCTCCTGCACTGTAAATTCTATGATAATCCAATGACCGTTTGAATGCCCTTCGTGTTGGCAAGTCCACTACTGTTGCAGGCAGGGCGTTCCACGCCCTTTACTACTCTGAGTAAAGAACCTACCTCTGACATCTGTCCTATATCTATCTCCCCTCAATTTAACGCTATGTCCCCTCGTGCTAGACATCACCATCCGAGGAAAAAGGCTCTCACTGTCCACCCTATCCAATCCTCTGATCATCTTGTATGCCTCAATTAAGTCACCTCTTAACCTTCTCTCTAACGAAAACAGCCTCGAGTCCCTCAGCCTTCAAAAGATCTTCCCTCCATACCAGGCAACATTCTGGTAAATCTCCTCTGCACCCTTTTCAATGCTTCCACATCCTTCCTATAACGTGGCGACCAGAATTGCACGCAATACTCCACATGCGGCCGCACCAGAGTTTTGTACAGCTGCAACATGACCTCATGGCTCCGAAACTCAATCCCTCTGCCAATGAAAGGTAACAAACCATGCGCCTTCTTAACAACCCTCTCAACCTGGGTGGCAACTTTCAGGGATCTATGTACATGGACACCGAGATCTCTCTGCTCATCCACACTGCCAAGAATCTTACCATTAGCCCAGTACTCTGTCTTCCTGTTATTCCTTCCAAAATGAATCACCTCACACTTTTCTGCATTAAACTCCATTTGCCACCTCTCAGCCCAGCGCTGCTGCTTATCTATGTCCCTCTGTAACTTGTAACATCCTTCCGCACTGTCCACAACTCCATCGACTTTAGTGTCATCTGCAAATTTACTCACCCATCCTTCTATGCCCTCGTCCAGGTCATTTATAAAAGTGACAAACAGCAGTGGCCCCAAAACAGATCCTAGTGGTACACCACTAGTAACTGGACTCCAGTCTGAACATTTCCCATCAACCACCTTTGTCTTCTTCCAGCTAGCCAATTTCTGATCCAAACTGAAATCACCCTAAATCTCATTCCTTCATATTTTCTGCAGTAGCCTACCGTGGGGAACCTTATCATACACTTTACTGAAATCCATATACACCACATCAACTGCTTTACCCTCATCCACCTGTTTGGTCACATTCTCAAAGAACTCAATAAGGTTTGTGAGGCACGACCTACCCTTCACAAAACCGTGTTGACTATCTCTAATCAAATTATTCCTTTCCAGATGATTATACATCCTATCTCTTATAAACCTTTCCAAGATTTTGCCCACAACAGAAGTAAGGCTCACTGGTCTATAGTTACCGGGGTTGTCTCTACTTCCCTTCTTGAACAAGGGGACAACATTTGCTATCCTCCAGTCTTCTGGCACTATTCCTGTAGACAAAGATGACTTAAAGATCAAAGCCAAAGGCTCAGCAATCTCCTCCCTAGTTTCCCAGAGAACCCTAGGATAAATCCCATCCGGCCCAGGGGACTTATCTATTTTTACACTTTCCAGAATTGCTAACACCTCCTCCTTATGAACCTCAAGCCCTTCTAGTCCAGTACCCTGAATGTCAGTATTCTCCTCGACAACATTGTCTTTTTCCCTGTGTGAATACTGACACAAAATATTCATTTCGCCCCTCTCCTATCTCCTCGGACTCCAAGCACAGCTTCCCGCTACTGTCCTTGACTGGCCCTACTCTTACCCTAGTCATTCTTTTATTTCTGACATATCTATAGAAAGCTTTAGGGCTTTCCTTGATCCTACCTGCCAAAGACTTCTCATGTCCTGTCCTGGTTGTTCTTAGCTCTCTCTTTAGGTCCTTCCTAGCTAACTTGTAACTCTTGAGCGCCCTAACTGAACCTTCATGTCTCATTTTACATAAGCCTCCTTCTTCCTCTTGACAAGTGTTTCGACTGCTTTAGTAAACCACGGTTCCTTGCTCGACCACTTCCTCCCTGCCTGACAGGTGCATACTTATCAAGGACACGCAGTAGCTGTTCCTCGAACAAGCTCCACATTTCCATTGTGCCCATCCCCTGCAGTTTTCCTCTCCATCCGATGCATCCTAAGTCTTGCCTCATCGCATCATAATTGCCTTTCCCCCAGATATAACTCTTGCCCTGCGGTATATACCTGTCCCTTTCCATCACTAAAGTAAACGTAATCGAATTGTGGTCACTATCACCAAAGTGCTCACCTACCTCCAAATCTAACACCTGTCCTGGTTCATTACCCAGTACCAAATCCAATACGGCCTCTCCTCTCGTTGGCCTATCTACATACTGTGTCAGGAAACCCTCCTGCACACATTGGACAAAAACAGACCCATCTAAAGTACTCTAACTATTGCGTTTCCAGTCAATATTTGGAAAGTTAAAGTCACCCATAACAACTACCCTGTAGACTAGCAGATTAGCAGACTAGTTAATGAGGACCACAAGCATACTGAATAGAGAGAGGGTAAAACCAGCTGATGCCTATGCTTTGGTCTGAGCAGGGTCAGACCCAGTAAATCAATATGCAAGTTAATGCAGATAAGGAAAACACTAGATATGTGGATTCTGTCACAGAAATGCAATTTGCTGGCGGTGATCTATTGAGCAGCACAATTGAGCAAGTTAATACTGAAAAGCACATCAATAGGTGTAATTGAAATGGATTTTCTTCTCATTAAATAGCTGGGTATAATGTTTGATTTATAGGACTAATCTCTGCTCCTGTGAAGGTGAAAGTGTCAGTGTGGTCCTCGGCATTTACTCAGGCTCTGGAAGCGAAAGAAAAGCTGCTTAACATCATCAATGAGCGTCTCCAGAGTGAGGAGGATGGGTGAGTATTGTCAATACAATAAAAGCAAAATATTGTGGATGCTAGAAATGCTCTCATCTGGCAACACCTGGGGATAGCCGTTCTGAAGAAGAATTGTGTTAGTCTCAACATCACTGCCCTTTGGCTTAAGATCAAGCCTGGGGTCAAGCAGGAGATCAGGTGTAATGCCTGCTCTCGTCAGCTTGGATCTAGTATGCATCTCCTATGGGGGATCATGAATTAGATTCAATTTGAATTTTTTTATTTTATTTTTTTGGAGCAAGGAGATGGATTAAGGGCTTTCTCAGTCCATTCTGTGCATTGGCTTTTTAAGTTGTAGAAATTAATAATTTTTAAATTAACTCTTTCTCACTTCACAGATGTTGCCAAGCCTGCCACGTATTTCCAGCAGTTTATTTTTATTGTTGAGATCTATTCCTTCAACAAATTCCTTTCTTGCATATTCAAATCTTAGCCTGTCTGTTTGGCAATGTTTGGAAAACATTAATAAGCCACACCACTGAATGGAAGGAAAGAGTTTTGATATATATAGAAGATAAATAGGCAGAAAAGATCGAGAATGGTTTAATGGTCCTGAATCAGGAGAGCAAATGGTGAAGGAAGCAAGTGGATGCTGATCTCCATGGTTGGCAGTGACAGTCTACTCAGAGTGGTTTACTGGTTTTGGATCTGACAAAAGGAGGATTTTTTGCTCAATACTTATCTCTTTCCAACTGACCGGTTACCAAACATTGATATTGCAAGCTGATTTCCGGTCCATTGTTTAGAAATTATAAGATAATGGCTAAAGGAGTTCCTTTCTCAGTCAGAGTTTATTGTCCAAAGTGATTGAGTTTAGTAATTGGTTCCACACCGAGCTAAATACACAGGTGATAGCTGGATGTTTTGTGAATGATTCAGGAGATGGGTCATTCACACTCAACAAGGTTGATTGTCTCTGGTGGGATACTTCTGGACAAGCTAACTTTATTCTAAGGGATTTAGAACTTGTAATGTACAGCTATGCAAATATTTAGATATCTTAGCTAATGTTTTAAGTCATTTTTGTTGTTCAATCTTTTTACATGTTTTCAACATAAAAGTTTGGGTTCGATTAAAAGAACTCTAACGTTAGCTCCATTCTCTCTCCACAGATGCTGTCAGACCTGCTGAGATTTCCCAGCTTGTTCTGTTTTTGTTTGCATTTTGGTATGCCTGCCAAGGCAAAAATAAATTTCATTCAGAAGAAAGGAAAGACAATTAAGTACACATTCATACTCTCAACACTAGTGCATACATCAGACACTTGTGTTGCACAGCCTGGAACCAATCTCCCATTATCCAGTTTTTGGGATGATTTTGTGCTGAGTTAAATTCGGGATAGAGTCATGTAGCCATCTGGGATGGCCACGTCCCGATTACAAAATGGACACTTGCAGTCTTTGGACAATGCTAAGAAACAAGCAGGTGCAAGCTTTGTCTGTTGATTAGAACCTTAAACGCTCAGACAGGACAGAAACTAACAAACGATTTATATACTAATGAGCCATCTCTGGGGACAAAAGGGAAACATTTAGATACACTACGTTAGGACAGACTCTCCAGCGCCAGAAGAAGCGAAGACAAAGCAGACTGACAGTCACCAGGACACGCCCAGCGATCAGGGAACCACCCCTCTATTGGAGGAAAATCGATACCGATGATTGGGAAAGACCCAATTAGGTGACGGCAAGTTCAAGGCCCGCCCAAAAGAGCGCAAAGCCCTTTGCAGTATAAGAGGTATCACCCAAGGAAGAATCTTTCTCCTTTGGCTTTGGCTCTCAGCGAAGAGAGAGACCAGCCTAGCAGCTACAGCAGACCAAGTTCCAAGTCAACGCACGCTACGAGATAGACGCTCCTAGTTGCTACCCTGTAAACAGCTCAACCCAGCAGCCTCAGAACCAAGCAACGGCCATTGTACCTCTGACTGAGTGGGTGCCTGAAGCTAAGTATAGGCCTTAGTAATAGTGGTAGTTAAGTTTGCAGAGTTTGTGCATGAGTAGATTTGATTGTGTGTAAATAATTGAGCATTGCTTTTGAACTTCCTAACTGGTGTGTCGAGTCATTGATCAGTATTCAGTTCTGAGCCTTGTGGCGGTGTCGAAAGATACCTGGCGACTCTTGAGCAAACGTGATTCAATAGAGCCGACCAAAAGTTAGCAACATTTACTGGCGACTCTGGTGGGACTCTATTTAGAAGTGGCCTAACTACTCCGAAGAACCCAAAATTTGAATTGAGAATCCAATTGGGAACAGTAAAACCACAAACGTCAAAACAGTACTGATCAAGCCTCTGAGATTCGGAAGTGTGTTAATGCGTGCGTACTAACAGGGATATAAGGTAAACCAGAGAGATTTTGTTGCGTAAAACTGTCGGGAGTTTTGTAGGCCGGAAATTATCGTAAGCCGTACCCGTGTTTACATTACCGCTTTATCACCCCTTGTTCCAAATTCGGTAGAACATAGAACATAGAACATAGAACAATACAGCGCAGTACAGGCCCTTCGGCCCACGATGTTGCACCGAAACAAAAGCCATCTAACCTACACTATGCCATTATCATCCATATGTTTATCCAATAAACTTTTAAATGCCCTAGTAGAGATCCTAGTAGAGAGATTGGCAAGGCAATTGAACGCCTTATGAACACCCAGGAATTTGAGGTCGCAGCGAGCAGTAGAGTAGGACAGTGTCCCGTTTGGGAAGAAGAGATCAGAAAATATCTAAAGGGAAAGAACATAGAACATTACAGCGCAGTACAGGCCCTTCGGCCCTCGATGTTGCGCAGACCTGTGAAACCACTCTAAAGCCCATCTACACTATTCCCTTATTGTCCATATGTCTATCCAGTGACCATTTGAATGCCCTTAGTGTTGGCGAGTCCACTACTGTTGCAGGCAGGGCATTCCACGCCCTTACTACTCGCTGAGTAAAGAACCTACCTCTGACATCTGTCCTATATCTATCTCCCCTCAATTTAAAGCTATGTCCCCTCGTGCTAGACATCACCATCTGAGGAAAAAAGCTCTCACTGTCCACCCTATCCAATCCTCTGATCATCTTGTATGCCTCAATTAAGTCACCTCTTAACCTTCGTCTCTCTAACGAAAACAGCCTCCAGTCCCTCAGCCTTTCTTCATAAGATCTTCCCTCCATACCAGGCAACATTCTGGTAAATCTCTGCACCCTTTCCAATGCTTCCACATCCTTCCTATAATGCGGCGGCCAGGATTGCACGCAATACTCCAAATACAGCTGCAACATGACCTCATGGCTCCGAAACTCAATCCCTCTACCAATAAAAGCTAACACACCATACGCCTTCTTAACAACCCCCTCAACCTGAGTGGCAACTTTCAGGGATCTATGTACATGGACACCGAGATCTCTCTGCTCATCCACACTGCCAAGAATCTTACCATTAGCCCAGTACTCTGTCTTCCTGTTATTCCGTCCAAAATGAATCACCTCTCTCTTTTCTGCATTAAACTCCATTTGCCACCTCTCAGCCCAGCGCTGCTGCTTATCTATGTCCCTCTGTAACTTGTAACATCCTTCCGCACTGTCCACAACTCCACCGACTTTAGTGTCATCTGCAAATTTACTCACCCATCCTTCTACACCCTCCTCCAGGTCATTTATAAAAATGATAAACAGCAGTGGCACCAAAACAGATCCTTGTGGTACACCACTAGTAACTGGACTCCAGTCTGAACATTTCCCATCAACCACCACCCTTTGTCTTCTTCCAGCTAGCCAATTTCTGATCCAAACTGCTAAAACCCCCTGAATTCCATGCTTCCGTATTTTCTGCAGTAGCCAACTTATCAAACGCTCGACCACTTCCTCCCTGCCTGACAGGTACATACTTATCTAGGACACGCAGTAGCTGTTCCTTGAACAAGCTCCACATTTCCATTGTGCCCATCCCTTGCAGTTTTCCTCTCCATCCGATACATCCTAAGTCTTGCCACATCGCATCATAATTGCCTTTCCCCCAGATATAACTCTTGCCCTGCGGTATATAACTATCCCTTTCCATCACTAAAGTAAACGTAATCAAATTGTGGTCACTATCACCAAATCTAACACCTGTCCTGGTTCATTACCCAGTACCAAATCCAATATGGCCTCGCCTCGCGTTGGCCTATCTACATACTGTGTCAGGAAACCCTCCTGCACACATTGGACAAAAACTGACCCATCTAAAGTACTCGAACTATAGCGTTTCCAGTCAATATTTGGAAAGTTAAAGTCCCCCATAACAACTACCCTGTTGCTTTCGCTCCTATCCAGAATCATCTTTGCAATCCTTTCCTCTACATCTCTGGAACTTTTCAGAGGCCTATAGAAAACCCCTAACAGGGTAACCTCTCCTTTCCTGTTTCTGACCTCAGCCCATACCACCTCAATCGATGAGTCCTCGTCAAACGTCCTTTCTGCCACCGTAATACTGTCCTTGACTAATAATGCCACCCCTCTCCCTCTTTTACCACCTTCCCTGAGCTTACTGAAATATCTAAACCCCGGCACCTGCAACAACCATCCCTGTCCCTGCTCTATCCATGTCTCCGAAATGGCCACAACATCGAAGTCCCAGGTACCAACCCATGCCGCAAGTTCACCCATCTTATTCCGGATGCTCCTGGCATTGAAGAAAACACACTTTAAACCACCTTCCTGCCTGCTGGTACACTCCTGCAACTTTAAAACCTTACTCATGACCTCACTACTCTCAACCTCCTGTATACTGGAGCTACAATTCAGGTTCCCAAGCCCCTGCTGAACTCGTTTAAACCCTCCCGAAGAGCATTCGCAAATTTCCCCCCCAGGATATTGGTACCCCTCTGGTCCAGGTGTAGACCATCCTGTTTGTCGAGGTCCCACCGACTCCAGAATGAGCCCCAATTATCTAGAAATCTGAAACCCTCCCTCCTGCACCATCCCTGTAGCCACGCGTTCAACTCCTCTCTTTCCCTATTCCTCTCGCTATCACGTGGCACGGGTAACAACCCAGCAATAATAACTCTGTCCTAGATCTAAGTTTCCACCCTAACTTCCTGAATTCCTGCCTTACATCCCTATCCCTTTTCCTACCTATGTCGTTGGTACCTATGTGGACCACGACTTGGGGCTGCTCCCCCTCCCCCTTAAGGATCCCGAAAACACGATCCGAGATATCACGCACCCTGGCACCTGGGAGGCAACACACCAACCGCGGGTCTCTCTCGTTCCCACAGAATCTCCTATCTATCTCCCTAACTATGGAGTCTCAAATGACTAATGCTCTACTCCTCTCTCCCCTTCACTGCTGAGCAATAGGGACAGACTCTGTGCCAGAGACCTGCGCCCCATGGCTTACCCCTGGTAAGTCTCTCCCCCCCCCCCCCCCCAACAGTATCCAAAGCGGTATACTTGTTACTAAGGGGAACGACCATAGGGGATCCTTGTACTGACTGCTTCCTCCCAGCCCCTCTCACCGTCACCCATCTATCTTTATTCTTCGGAGTAAGGATGGCCCCTTTGGTGTGAATTCTGTGATAATGAGGAAACAGGACCCGGGAGTATAGGACATACTTGGTGGGAGAACCTGTCAGAGATCCAGAAGAAGAGCTTCGGGAAAGCTCGCAAGCCGATGGCAATAGTGTCCTGTTTGGCACAATTGCAAGGCACAGAGGAGGTCGTTGGGACACTCCGTAGAGAGATAGAGGAGAGAGACAGAAGTAGTGAGGTAGACGTGAGTGAGGTAGAGCAAGAGAATAGAGATCTGAAAGAGCAATTAGCAGCAAGGGACAGAGAGATGGATGATGCCAAGAGGGCACATCAGTCTTGTCTCGTGCATTTGAACAGTTTTCAGACACAATACGGCAGCACGGTAGCATTGTGGATAGCACAATTGCTTCACAGCTCCAGGGTCCCAGGTTCGATTCCGGCTTGGGTCACTGTCTGTGCAGAGTCTGCACATCCTCCCCGTGTGTGCGTGGGTTTCCTCCGGGTGCTCCGGTTTCCTCCCACAGTCCAAAGATGTGCAGGTCAGGTGGATTGGCCATGATAAATTGCCCTTGGTGTCCAAAATTGCCCTTAGTGTTGGGTGGGGATACTGTGTTATGGGGATAGGGTAGGGTGCTCTTTCCAAGAGCTGGTGCAGACTTGATGGGCCGAATGGCCTCCTTCTGCACTGTAAATTCTATGGTAAGGCCTACCAGGACACGCAACGTGCGGTCTTGGTAAGACAAGAGACAGACCAGCAAGTTGAGAATTTTCAGAAACATTGCAATGATTTAAAAGCAGCCCTACGAGCACTCCATACTTCCACGATGGAACAAAAGCAGAGCTCAGTCGACCATGCAAAGTGCCGGAAGCAAATTGCAGAATTGCAATCTCTGCTGTCTGTGCAAAATGGAATTCTGAGTACATTCGGACCCCAATTGGATCAAGAAAACGGCCCCGATTGGCAGGAATTGAACGAGACTACCCATAGATACGTACATGGGACATGCACGCAGGAAAAACCCCAGAAAAGGAAAGCGCCCCAACCCCCAACCGAACAGGCAGAACACACCCCCATGAATCCTGTGACCACACACCGCAGGGGAGAAGGAGAAGCAGACTTCCTTTACACAACCCCGTTAACCGTGACCCAAATACGTGACGTGTGGGAAAATTACACCGTTCCTTCCCACATCCGACCCCCACCAATTTTTCGTGAAAGTCAAACAACAGGCAACCATGTACGGCCTGGACGAAAAGGAGCAAGTGAAGCTCTGTTTTAAGCCTCGACCCTTCAGTCGTAGCAGCCCTTCCTGACCCACAGAATGTAGGAGGAGGCACACTCCAAGAGATGCACACAGCGATCCTTGATGCGATCGGCTTTAACAGAGGAGACCCCGTAGAAGGCCTAAATAAGTGTAGGCAAAAGAAGACCGAGCATCCCACAGCGTTTGCTGGACGTTTGTGGATTCACTTCACCGCAGTTTTAGGAGCGTTAGCCCGCGCCCATTTGTCCCCAGATAATATGGCCAACTGGACCCGAATTCTCGTCTCCCACGCCACAGAAGCAGGACGAAAAGCTTGCGCAAATTATGACCCCCTCAGATGAGACCCACAATGAAAAATGGGTTTTGAAGAGATTGTCCCACACTTGGGAGCAATCAATTGCAGGCAAAACCGCATTTATAACACCTGATGAAGAGCAGGCAGAGATGAACCCAATTAAAGCGCACCAGAACCCCGCAAGGGTAAACGAGGGCAGGAACAGCCCACCCCAGCCCAAAGCTCAAGAATTTTATAATTGCGGCTAATTAGGACATTACGCGCGAGAATGTCAAGCCCCCCTGAAACAGCAACGGAATCAGCCCACAAATGCCCCCCGAACCAGCAACGACACCAACAGCCCCAACCCCCCACCCAGGGAATCATACCCAAGGGAGCAATGCACCAGAGAGCCTGCTCCACCTTACATGCCCCAGGGTCATGTTACAACTGTGGGCAGCCAGGACACTTCGCCCAAGATTGCAGGGGACCCCCACCACCAGCTAGACCAGCCCCCAGATATGAAAGAGAACACCACCCACAGCAGCTGCAAGGTCCCAGCTGCCCCATGCAAACTGTGAGCGCTTACCCAACACTTCTCATGGCAGCGATACCTCAGCAATGCCACTTAATTTTTGTTTCGCTCCTCCTTCCTCTCTTCGGTCACACTACACTCCCTCCATATGCTGGGTACACCCAGTCCAAATGTGATTTATGATGCCCTGTGTTCTGATGGAACCTGCACCATGTTTATTCGTTAGTGTTGTGTGTAAACTCGGAAAGTTTTTTCACGGCCCCACGTCACCACCCCCTTTGACGGCCAATGGCTGTTAGAGGATCTAGTTTGTCCCCAGAAACTTGTTAATGGAGCAAGTTTGTCCCAGACAATAGTTCAGAGGAACTAGTCTGTCGACAGAACCCGACTCATAGTTGCTCTCCTAATTCGAGAGGCAGCCCCCCACGACGACCACATTCTTAGCCGTTCTTGCCGGTTGCTCAGGCAGTGGAGAAACGGCATTGGTCCCTGCCCTGCCTCTGGTCAGCTACGCTCGGGTAGAGCACATACGGCATTGATCACCATCCTACCCGGGGATTCCACCCATTTCTTACCCGCCCATACGCACCCCATTTTGGCTTGTTACGTTCAAAATTCTTTTGTCTGGTTTTGGCAACCCTTCAGTTGCTTCCCTGTGCTATTTACACCCTCAAACACTGGGCTGGTAAATCACACAGGTTGAGAGACGGCTCGCAGTACGGCAGTATTTTCTTGGTTGTCTTGTCCAAATATTCGGTTTAAAAAAATAAATAAATGAGGGAGTCACAGATGGTGACCAATTATAAAGGGAAATTGGCAGTAAAGGACAGACAGACAGACGTACGAGATCTTAAGCAAGATAATAACAGAAATTATGCTTGTGTTCACAGAAACCCAGGAACCACAGAGGAAGACCAAGAAGTCCGACAAACATGAAGACAGCCTTCGTGTTCACATGGATCTTAGCGGGATCCCTTCAGTTGCGCGCAGACGTCACCCCCCCTGACCCCTCCCACACAAACCGTATTACAGGTTCCCCTGTAATACACGGAACCTCGAGATAACTAGCCCAGCGACAGCTAACAATACCCCGACCTGGTGTGATAACTTTATCACCTGGTACTCACTCTCATATGTAGTCGAAGCACTCTTCGTGCTGGCAATACTTTGCAGTGTCGTGCAAACGTTTACAGTCAGGAAATGGCGAAACAGAGCATATCGCTCTCGCACCCCGGTATACAGATTTAGGTCCCCCATTTTCGGATTTCACCAGACCCCTGAACCAATTGGGACGGATTAAAGAACATCCATTTTGTTTAATGTATTCCGTGGAATAGAGAGATGTAAACCTCTGTTTGACTGCCAGGCCAGAGAAATTTGTGTGCTGCTATTTTGTACAGTTTAAGATGTATAGATTATTTTTGGATTGTTTGTATTTTTGGATTGTTTAAATGAGGATAGTTTATTGAGAATAGTTAGAGGTTCCAGTTTTTTTATTTTTCTGTAATGCATGTATTAATGTCATAGTGCCTCGTAGAATTTTTTGACAATGAATGTATTTAAAATGGTTTAGGTAAAATTGTGTTGCATAGGATAGGACAGTGTAGAGCCTAAGCATGGGTGCCCTGGGAATCAGAGGATGAAGACACCATGGTAATGTGATCCTTCACGCTTCGCGTTGAGGATCACAAGGAGGGAGTGTAGCCATCTGGGATGGCCACGTCCCGATTACAAAATGGACACTTGCAGAGACTGCAGGGAAAATTGGACAATGCTCAGAAACAAGCAAGTGCAAGCTCTGTTTGTTGATTAGAACCTTAAACGCTCAGACAGGACAGAAACTACCATAACGATTTACATACTAATGAGCCATCTCCGGGGACAAAAGGGAAACATTTAGATACACAATGTTAGGACAGACTCCCCGGCCCCAGAAGAAGCTAAAACAAAGCAGACTGACAGTCACCAGGACATGCCCAGCGATCAGGGAACCACCCCTCTATTGGAAGAAAATCGATACCGATGATTGGGAAAGACCCAATTAGTTGAGGCCAAGTTCAAGGCCCGCCCAAAAGAGCGCAAAGCCCTTTGCAGTATAAGAGGTATCATCCAAGGGAGAATCTTTCTCCTTTGGCTTTGGCTCTCAGCGAAGAGAGAGACCAGCATAGCAGCTACAGCAGACCAAGTAAATTCCAAGTCAACGCACGCTACGAGATAGACGCTCCTAGTTGCTACCCTGTAAACAGCTCAACCCAGCAGCCTCAGAACCGAGCAACGGTCATTGTTCCTCTGACTGGGCGCCCGAAGCTAAGTATAGGCCTTGTAATAGTGGTAGTTTAGTTTGCACAGTTTATGCATGAGTAGATTTGACTGTGTAAATAAATGAGCATTGCTTTTAAACTTACTAACTGGTGTATCGAGTCATTGATCAGTATTCGGTTCTGAGCCTAATGGTGGTGTCGAAAGATACCTGACGACTCTTGAGCAAACGTGATTAAATAGAGCCAAATTAAGAGACAACCAAAAGTTAGCAACAGTCAGCTAGCACATTGTTTTTTCCAATGACAAAGTTGCAAAAGCAGGCTCCAACGCAATATCGCCTTGCATTCTAGGTTTTGAATTTCTCTGCAATGTTAAAGCATTTGTGATCCGCGCAGACATGGATTTCTGCATATTCATTTTGGACAAGTATTTCAAAATGCTTGAGAGCGATATGCAGTCTGACAGGTTTTTTTCTCTACAGTGGAATATTTATTTTGGTGGCTGTTCAATTTCTTTTGAGAAGTACCCAGCCTAAATGTCTGATTTATCATCATGGAGCAGGACTATGCCTACCCCTATATCACTGTCATTGATTGCGATCAAAGGTGTGGTTAAAGTTTGGAGCTTCCAACATGGTTTTTTGGTCAGCAGTGTATCAACCTCTTGAAAGTGAGGGAAGAAGGATGGTTGGGAAACTCGTCATACCAGACAGCAGGATGATGGTGACCTGGGAGCTGAAAAGGGAATAATAAGGAACATACAGTCATCCTCAATATTCTCAGATTAGCTGCCACAGGCTCTGTTGCAGTTGACTTCATGACAGAAAGAGCCATATCTTCTGTAGGGCGGAGGAGATGCAGGCTTCCTTGTCCACTGCCAGTTATGTTCTCATTTCTATTGTGGGCTACCTTGGCCTACAAGAAAGATTGCAGAATATTGTTGATTGTGTAATGATGTGCATGTCATAACCGAATAGCTTGAGCTACGTAGAGCAGGTTAGACGGAAGCATTGACAGGTGTGTGGGAGAGGTGGAGTATCAGTGCTGGGTGTGAATTCTGAGTAAGGGCATGGGCATTGAGTAGCATAAGCGGTTGATGGTGCGGGGTGGGCGATGTTGAGTGTAGATGCATTCACTGATCTTGATCACTCATGTGAAGTCTTTAAACTTTTTTGCAGCACTGCTGCCAGGCCTGCAGGCCCAGAGTCTGGAGTCAACATCTCTGGATGTCTGCCCTCATTCCTTCACAGCCCACTGCAGGATAATGGTGTCTCTCCCACTGTCCATCTCCACTTCCAGTGCTGTAGCAGTCACCTTGCAACCATGCCTGTGCCTTGGTGTTCGATTTGTCATGTTTTAAATTCCTGAAACAATATTCGGTGCAGCTTCCCTTTAAATAAAGTGTCTTTAAGAGCCGGCTGGCTGTATCACGAGCTTATCAGCACAATGTTGATTGACCCCTGTCAAGTGCAGAGGAAGCCAGCACGTGAAAACCTTCAGTCCCACGCAACAATCGTGGTAATTGGGTAGGAACAGGAAATTTACATGCTTCCCACTTCCAACAGAACCAGTGTGGGCAAATTACAAATCCTGTTTCCTCCCCCCCAAATTCTAGAAACAGGCCAGCCGAATTTTTAGTCCTAGAACCTTTAAGTAACTCATCTAATGCCATTAAGCAAAATTCTTGATGGAAAATGCGGAATTGGCTTGTTAGCAAATCTGTGTTTCATTTGCCTCCTTAACACAAACTTTCTAATGAAAACCTTTTATCGGTCATGTTCTTTATAGTTACACTAGTCTAATGATAGTTAATAACTATGGAATCTAAATGTGAAATTCTGTCTTTGTAACCTAATCAGGCTTATCTCCAAAATAAAGAATGTTCCGTTCCCAGAAAACACCAATGCAACACAGCATCTCCTCCTGTTCATTTCAGCACTAATTCCCAAGGCACTTGCATCGCTGTTGACCTCCTTTACAGTGGAACTAGCTGGAACAGACAAGGTACACTCGTCTCTCCTTATCTAGTTCCTAAGACCGTGATCTAGATTGATCTCTGTCAACTATAATTGTCGATCAAAGTGATTAAATGTTGGTTTCTGTGTATTCCTTCCACCTCCCTGACTGACCATTTATTTCTCATGTCGTGAATTATTACTTCGTGTTCTTTAAACTTACAGTATTTACTTGCCTATTCCTTTCAGCGGTTTCTGTACTGTGGGCTACTCCTTCGTCAGACTATCTCTATTTCTCCTCCATTCTGTAGCTTTATCTCACTGGTATGTTGGAAGATGTCATCCTAACTCTTCCATGGGTAGGTTTAGTACATTGGTCTCTAAGTATTCCAAATAACAATGTAAACTAACAGGTTTATTTAATAATTCATCATCAATTAAACCAAAATCAACACACAAATGTGTCAATCTATTTGATTTTATTAATTAGTCTGCTGATTTTTATTTGTGGAATTTCTGATTATGGGCTGATTTAGCACAGTGGGCTGAACAGCTGGCTTGTAATGCAGAACAAGACCAGCAGCACGGGTTCAATTCCCGTACCAGCCTCCCCGAACAGGCGCCGGAATGTAGCAACCAGGGGCTTTTCACAGTAACTTCCTTGAAGCCTACTTGTGACAATAAGCTATTATTATTATTATTATTAATTGGAGGAGCAAAGGATCTGGGAATAAATTTAAGTGTAACAAAACACAAAAACGTAACTTAATTAAGGCTTAAGACATAATGAATACTTCAAGTGTATTCATTAATCCTGTGGTTCCAGTGAGGTATTGTTCAACTGGTATTCACTTTTAACACAATCAATGGCAAGTATTGTAAATCTATCTTCACTCTTTTTACTTGAGTGCAGTTTCCCTGTTATGCTGAAATCCATTGTTGGGTACCAAATATGCCTTTGAAGTATTGCAGCCTATTCAATTGAACTGGGAGAAGGACAAAATGTTCAATAACATCTTCAAAAGCCCTGATGATAGAATGTGGTCAGTCTCTTAATTCTTAGATTTTATTCTGGATTTATTTAGTTAACTGATTTAAATTCCTGTTAAGAACTGTTATGGTAGAATTTGAATGTGTCTCCATATCACCAATTCAACCCTATGGGTTACTTGTCTTGTAACATAGCCACCATTATAATGTTCCTGTAAGAGTTTGAGTATTATGATGGTGTCAAATCATAGGCTTCAATGAAGTTACTGTGAAAAGCCCCTACTGCAGATTAAGATGTAGGGATTTTGACTACTAAACTCCAGAGTAAGAAACGTCTTGTTGCAGAATAGCCATATTGATAAAAGGGATAACCCGAATTTAGAATGCAAACAAAAGTTTTATTGCACAATAAAGATTGATATTTAACATTTTATCAGTCGAGGAATGGCATGATACACAAGTTCAACAGGTGCAGTTTGTCTTTCCCATGGATTCTGGGACTTCCAAGGTCTTGTCTCCACTTGGTGTCCTTTACCTGGTCGATGACTCGAGATTTTAGCTTCGCCAACTTAACTTCCACAAATCCCTTTTGTTAAAATAAAACATCCAGTCTACCTTAAGTGCTAAAGCTACACATTTCACAGCTGCCTCCTAAATATCTCTGGCACTAAAAAGGATGCCAACTTTGACTTTCTTAACTGCATAACCTAACCAATAATCATACAAATTAAGACTTTTAATTGCTAAGCTCAAGAACGGTACATTTTGATAATGTAGGTCTTATTACACAAATATGCCAATGCTGTGAAGTCTAACAGAGCATTAGGCCACAAGAGGGCCTCAGCAATATGCTAACCAGCATTATTCTAAATGAATGCTGCAGCATTGTACATTAATCAATAGGTGGCATGCACATATAGGCCTCTGGAATTTTTCTCATCCACACATCAGATATATACAGTACTGCTATCCCACCAGCTGATAAATCAGGAGGCTCTAAAAATCAAGATTTGGTATCGAAATAGAGTTTTTTTTTAATGAAAAGCCAAAACCAATAGAGGGAAAAAAAAGGAAAAGAATTGTCAAAATGGAAAGCATATCTCCTTGAAATTTCCTGTACTAAAGCAGAACTGACCACAATTTGCTGGAAGCTGCATCATCATCCAAGTGACCGTTCTGTGGTTGTCCTGGCTTGACTGACCACAGAGAATGCCAATGTTACATACTTTGTGCAAGTCTCCATTGAAGGGGGAGCTTTAGCTCACCATTCCTCTTGATATAGAATTTGCCATCAGCTACAGCCCACAGAAGCTATCTGACCTGTGACTACCAGAACTACCATCCCAGTAAACTTCGAGAGAGCCTCTGGTAACTTAAAGAGAATTTTCTGTGATTCTGTTCTTCCACGCGCATAGGACCTTTTCTGGGCCTGCTGATCATTCATGCTTGGTAATCCAGGTGAATCTAGCACTGGGCAACGAATGCCAAGGTATCTGAATGATGCCAATGGCTCCCAACCTTTAAATTTCAGTCAGAGCCTTACTTGGGACAAGGGTGTTGCTGATTATCCAAACCACATGGGGCAAGCACAATGCCAACGTGAATGAAATGACAGGCCGTTGCTAATATTTTAACCCACACGCGCCCCATTTTCATTGGGTGTTGGGCCATGTGGTGGCTAATATCAGCACTTAAGTTCTTGGAGGAAGTAATGAATGAGATCATCACTATTGACGTAAGTCTAAAATCAGCAAAATTGCCCCAATCTAGGTTCCCAGTGACAACAGCATTCAGTCAGGAGTCCAATACATAAAGCCAGTAATGATTAATTAAATTATTATACTTAACAAATTCCATCATCACATCAACCCCCTCCCATGCCAAACCCATCTGTCCTGTGCCACTCCTCTGATCCTATTTGCCTGCCCTCCCATGCCATCTTTCAAATCCATTCTCTCCTTCCCCTGTCATCTCCTCACTTCTCCCATGCCATTCCATCTCTATCCCTTCACATTTTCACACTGTGACAACCCCCCGCCTCTGTTGACATCTTGAAAATCATCTAATTAATATTTGTGATGACAATGTAGGAGGATCCCTGACGTTGTTCCTTAACAGTGAATTTGGAGGGAAAGAGTACTTTGCTAAAGTCCAACTATCCATCTTTCCCATAATAATAATCTTTATTGTCACAAGTAGGCTTACATTAACACTGTAATGAAGTTGCTGTGAAAAGCCCCTCGTCGCCACATTGGCGTCTGTTCGGTTACACTGAGGGAGCATTCAGAATGTCCAATTCACCGAACAGCATGTCTTTCGGGACTTGTGGGAGAAAACCCACGTGGACACAGGGAGAACGTACAGACTCCGCACAGACAGTGACCCAAGCCAGGAATCGAACCTGGGGCCTTGGCGCTGTGAAGCAATAGTGCTAATCACTGTGCCGCTGTACCGCCCACTACTCCAATGCCATAAAGAGAGGGACATGTGAAAGTGTGACTCTAAAATACACTGGCAGAGTAAACCTGACTACAGATTTTCCCACTGTATCCACAAGAGGGAGATTCATTGAAAGGCTGACTGCTGTTAGGTTTGTGAATCTTGTGCTTGGTGAGGTTCTACACCTGTGGGATGACGGTTAGTCATTTCGATACATTTGATCATTACTGGTACACTCAGTACCTGAATGTTGCAAGTATAACAATCTTGATGCACCTGATAAAAAGGCACCTGGAATAAGGTGCAAGATCCTCTGCCCCACGTGCCTCCACATGTACCAGGCTCAACTCACTGACCAGTCAAAGGTGCAGACAGATTAAAAACTGATATCGGAGAAGAGTGTAGTGTGCTAATAGGAAATGAGCCAAGCTCCAATCTGAAACGAAAATGATTTCCAGTTTGTATGATGCTGTGCTTGTAGAGTGAAGTAAAGGGGTTTTGGAACATCAGTCACACTTACCCTGAATTAAAATAAGTTTGACATGATGCATTTAATTCTACATTAAGGTGACCGCATTCCTCAATGCACTTGAGCTTTGAAAGAGGATTTCCATATATGCAGTCCCTCTTTCTAGATAGTTATCTAGAATCTTTAGAAGCTTACGAATTCCGAACTGAAAATTCAGGATGGGTACTAGGAACATCTCCATTTCTTTAGGTACAGTACAGTGCTGAACTTGAGCTGATTTTCAAAACCTACCCTGAAATGTTTGATCAAATTGCAAACTCTGAAGAGCATTGAGCTCTCCAGTCAGCACTGAAATCCCGTCCGCCAAAAACAAATTAATGGATTATTCCCCTAATTGCTGCATGCCGTGTGCGAATTGGTTGCTGCATTGATTTAGGATGGCAACTATCTGAAAGAAAAAAATCACAAGAAACTGCACTTGGCTGTTCACATGTATTTTAAAACATTTATTTTTCTTCAGGAATCTCTAAGGTGACTGTGAATGAATCATCTAATTAGGAAAACTCTTTTTTAAAATCTTCACTCTGCCTATGACTTTAATTGATGACTGAATTGCAAGGTCCAGTTTACATTAGTTTCCTGTGTCCTGATTTACTTGGGATCTGGTAGCATTAACTTTAGCAGCTGAAATAGGAAATTGCTCACTTTATTTCTTGCTTGTTAGAGTCCATAAATTCTTTTGAAACTTATTTGTCCTTTTGCAAGCAAATCCAATGTTAAGGGGCGGATAATGTACTTGGACCAGGTGGGATTCGTAAAGTATGGGGAGCAAACAGGAAGGTGCAGGCTTAGGATATTAAATGTTTTTTTTTAAATTTCGTGTACCCAATTCATTTTTTCCAATTAAGAGGCAATTTAGCGTGACCAATCCACCTACCCTGCACATCTTTGGGTTGTGGGGGCGAAACCCACGCAAACACGGGGAGAATGTGCAAACTCCACACGGACAGTGACCCAGAGCTGGGATGGAACAAGGGACCTCGGCGCCGTGAGACAGCAATGCTAACCACTACGCCACTGTGCTGCCAGGATATTACATGTTGGGAATGAGATTGGACCAGTGTTTTTCAAACTTTTTTTTCTGCGGACCTATTTTTTACCAACCAGCCGACCTTTGGGACCCACGCCGGCCGGCCTTCGGGGCCCACGCCGGCCGGCCTTCGGGGCCCACGCCGGCCGGCCTTCGGGGCCCACGCCGGCCGGCCTTCGGGGCCCACGCCGGCCGGCCTTCGGGGCCCACGCCGGCCGGCCTTCGGGGCCCACGCCGGCCGGCCTTCGGGGCCCACGCCGGCCGGCCTTCGGGGCCCACGCCGGCCGGCCTTCGGGGCCCACGCCGGCCGGCCTTCGGGGCCCACGCCGGCCGGCCTTCGGGGCCCACGCCGGCCGGCCTTCGGGGCCCACGCCGGCCGGCCTTCGGGGCCCACGCCGGCCGACCTTCGGGGCCCACGCCGGCCGACCTTCGGGGCCCACGCCGGCTGACCTTCGGGGCCCTCGCCGGCCGACGTACCTTCCTTCAGGCAGGAAGATTACATAGAATTGTTTTTAAAAATCTTCTGCGTCTCCGATTGCGCAGATTTGAGGCTACACCTGCAGCTGCTGACTTTTAACCTTTTTTATTCCCAATTCTGGCCTCTTGTGCATTATTTCCTTTGCTCCACAATTGGCGGCTGTACTGTCAGCTGCTATTGCCCTAAACTCTGGAAAGTCTTCCTTAAACCACTCTGCCTCTTTAACACTCTCTCTCTCTCTCTCTCTCTCTCACTTCCTTTAAGCCTCTCCATCCGTTGCGGCGCTCCCAATTGTGCAAATTCGCGTGCAGGAGCCGGCTTTTGACAATGTGGACTGCGAGCGGCCTTCAAAAAGGCCGCGACCATATTAAAAAAATGAGGCTGCACTGCGCATGTGTGCCCCCTCATCGGTGCGCGTGCGCAAACATCTGGGCACGCGCACCGATGAACAGGTACGCATGCGCAGTGTGGCCGCATTTTTTCGATACGGTTGCGACCTTGTTGAAGGCCGTTCGCAGCCGGCATTGGTAAAAGGCGGCTGTTGCGTGCAAATTTGCGCAATCAGGAGCGCCGCGACGGACAGCTCTGCGACCCTTCTGACATCCGCCCACAACCAACCTGCGGGTCGCGACCCAACATTGAAAATGCCTGGATTAGACTATGATGCGGAGATGCCGATATTGGACTGGGTAGGCACAGTAAGAATTCTTACAACCCCAGGTTTGTTTCGAATCACTAGCTTTCGGAGCGCATTCACCCGAGGAAGGAGCAGTGCTCCGAAAGCTAGTGATTCGAAACAAACCTGTTGGACTTTAACCTGGTGTTGTAAGACTTCTTACTGAGATTAGACTAGGTGGACTATTGGGAGCATACAGGATGGTGGGATTAGACTAGGTTGGTCGTATGGGTAAAATCACACCACGGAACATTATTGGCCGAATGTAACATTCTATCATTCTAAAGATATGATGATTTGACATAGTTTCATATTGCAAATAAACTGCTTTCTTTACTTAATCCTACAATATAACATAACCTTAACTAGTACATGGGCTAATGTCCAGCTATACAATGGTACAGGGTGACATAACATGACAGACACTAATGCCCTTATTTGGACCAATCTAATATGAGTACAATTATTGATATGAACTGTGCAAGCTGAGGGATATAACAAAATACCATCACTAATCTGACAGCAGAATAAATTACACATGGAATTATTCTGTATCCAGAGAAGGGTCGAGGTCACTTAAACTCACTAAATTGAATGTTTTTTTTTATTGCTGCGTTTGATTTTATGGAGTTTCCCAATATTTTGTAATCTAACATTAAAATGTCTAGCTAACGATTTCTCTGGAATAGTGCAGAATGAGACTTGTTCACAGAATAGTGACCATTACACAACCGAAGAGCAGAAATTAGTAGACTGCCAGAGTGGGCTTTTGCTACATGGGCGCTCCAGTTGCAGAAGTGGTAGCTATGGTACTATAGCCCTGCCCGCAAACTACTTTAACCTGGCAAGGTTCCATAGCAGCAGTGGGGCCTGCAACTTTTATCCTGTAGTATTTTAGACAATGACTCTTCCAGGGTTTTTTTTCTCAATTATGCTTGGCAAAGTACAGCAATGGTTTGTTGTTGTCTTCTGCAGTATGGCTGACCAGGAACTCTCTTGCTCTTACCGTGTACCATTCGTTGTATTGAAAGGATTTGCAAGCTGATAATCCTTTTGATAATGTTATGAAAGCCTCTTCCATGGCTGTCAAGTCCTAATGTGGTACTTGAACCCAGAGCTTCTGATCCACTGCATCACATGGCCTTTGTTTTGCTTTGGACTATCCATGAAATAATGAAACTACAGTGGCTATTAGGCCTATGTTTAGTTTAAACTGTATTTGATGCTGATGTTCATTGTCACGTTTATCTTTAATTAGATCAATATTCGTAAACGTGCTCAAGAAAATGAAGATTACTTGAGCCATGTGCTGCTCGAGGTTGAAAGACTCTGGCCATCCTTTATTGGCGGTCGAAGAATCGCAAAGCAGGTATTGACTTTCTAGGTATTGTTTAATGGTAACAAAATGTACTCATAGTGATACCTCCTCATAGGATCTTTAGGCCCATATGGGGGCTGGGGGCACACAGCCCATTGTGTTGTGTCAGATTTTTGAAAGAATTATCCAGTTAAATCGCAGAATCATCCATCTAGGCAGGTCCTCGATTTTTAAAATCTCATTCTTGTGTTCAAATTCCTCACAGCCTCGACTCCCTCTAACTCTAATTTCCAGCCCTGCAACACTGAGAACAGTGCTGTCCCTTAATTCTGATCCGTGTGCATTACCCCACCATTGGTAACTGTCCCTTCTGCTACCTGGGCCCTAAACTCTGAAATTTGCTCCCGAAATCCCTCTGCCTTTCCACATCCCCTCTTAAGATGCTAAACCTACCTCTTTGATCAAGCATTTGGACACTTATCCTAATGCCTCCTTTATTGAATCGGTGTCTGATTACACTTCTTGGGAACTTTTACTGTCATAGAATTCGTACAGTGCAGAAGAAGGCCATTCAGCCCATTGAGTCTGCACCTGCCCTTGCTCCAATAGAGCACCCTACCAAGGCTCTATCCCTGTAACCCCACCTAACCTTTTGGGCAATATTAGCATGGCCAATCCACCTAATCTGCATGTCTTTGGACTGTGGGAGGAAACCAGAGCACTCGGAGGAAACCCTAGCAGACACGGGGGGAACGTGCAAACTCCACACAGACAGTCACCCAAGGCTGGAATTGAACCCATGTCCCTGCAGTTGTAAAGCATTTGATATTTATGGGATTATGCTATGCTGGTAATTAAACATCATAAGATTCAAGTGTAGATCGGAGAGTTAGCAGCACTTTAGTTCCCAATTCTGCAACTGGAGCAGGCATGCAACAAGGGTCCATGTAAATTGCCCAACCCATATTCACAGCCACCTATTGCAGGAGCTTAAACCTGATTGAAGGGTTTCATTACATGAAGCTCCAGGGAAGATTGTCATGGATTTGGGAGGTGGCAGCACGTTCAGGGATGGCCTTTCTACTGGCATAATGTTAAACACAAGTAAGGAAATCTCTGATCATGTTGTTAGATTACTGTCTATCCCCAGAATTAATCATTTACCCTTTTCAGATTTCCAGCTGTCTGTTCCTTGACCCTCCACTCACCACACATTTCTCAGCTACTAATCTGCTCAACCACACCTTGACTTCTATATGTGCCCTCATCCGCATTAAAACCATTATCTTTCTCACCCTGACAGTTCAGCTTGGTACAGCCCTCCTTTCTGCTGCATTGGGTCCACAATAAATAGATTTGAATGGATACGGCTGACTGCTACATCGGCTGTTTGCCACTAGATCCAGCTGTTCCATGTAAAGCAATAGTGTGTTTAGCTCTCATCTGCCAAAACTATTCCAGGATCTTCCTGGAATGCAAGGTTGACTCAAGCCTTTTTTCTACTATAAACCATCTTAAACCTGTTTTTAAATAAAATTTCAATATATTTTGAAAACCCATTTTTTTTTTCCAAATAAGGGGCAATTTAGCGTGGCCAATCCACCTAACCAGCACATCTTTGGGTTGTGGGGGTGAAACACACACTGATACAGGGAGAATGTGCACCTCCACACGGACAGTGACCCAGGGCCGGGATTCAAACCCAGGTCCTCGGCGCCCTTTTCCCAGTGCTAACCACTGCGTGACGTGCCACCTCCCATCTTAAACCCTTCTCTCATCTTCTCCACTTTCACCTTTGACATAATGTGTAAGGAACTCCTGAGTTCCATACCCAATTAGTTGCTTTTGCTCTTTCCCCCTTCAACTCAAATAAACTCATGGAAGGTTATCCCCTGCCCTAGCTCAGAACTTGCAATTTTTTCTAGTTTCTCTCCTATCGCCCCTCCTGCCCTTTGAGCTAATCGTGTCCCTGTGACTTACCTCCTGCTCGCTCAACCCTGTTCCCACTAAACTGTAGGTCACCTAGCTTCCTAGCACCCAGTTTCCCATCTTATGTTAACTGTTCCCTCCTCCGGTACTGTCTGTCCTTCCTTCTGATATGCTGTCGTCCTCACAAAACCAACCCTAATCCCCTCCATCTATGAAAATCTTTGAACTTGCTGCTGCATCCCAAATCCATGTCGATCTTTCCTGGAACTTCATGTTTGAAGCCCTCCAATCGGGTTTCTGCCCTTGTCATATTGCCAAAATAGCTCTTGTGAAAATTAAATGTGACTGTAGCAAAAATAAACTATTCTTTCCGGTCTTTCTCGACCTGTCTGCAGTCTTTACCATGGTTGGTGCACACAATGTCCCCTCGGTGCCTCTCCACCCTTATCAGATGGCGGGACTGAATTTGCCTGAATTTCTTTCTTGTAGCTCCAGATTTCCTGCAATGGCTTTACTTCCTGCTGCTGCACCTTTACTTATGGTGTCTCCAGAGGATCTATCCTTGACCAGCTCCTATTTCTCATCTACATGCTGCCCCTTGGCAATATCATCCAAAAATAGTCAGTTTTCATATGTACACTGATATCCAACTGTACCTCACCACCACCTCTCTTGACCACTTCACTGCCTCTAAGTTGTCAGAATGTTTGTCTGGCATCCAGTACTGGATATCAGACGTTTCCTCCAACAAAATATTGGAAAGCCTTCAGTCTGTCACAAACTCCGTTCCTTTGCCACTATTCCTTTGTCCAAGGCTGAATCAGGCTGTATGTAATCTTGATGGCACATTTTTACCCGAGATGACCTTTCAGCCACATCTGCCCCTATTTCTATCCCGGTATCTTTGCCTCTGCCTCAGCCCTTTTGCAGCTAAAATCCTTAATCATACATTTGACTTGACGATTGCAAAACACTCCTGGTCAGCGTCTCATGATCTTCCCTCTGGTTTGGACGATCTCAATTTACAATTCATGTCCTAACTCAATTCAATTCACCCATCACTCCTGTGCTCTCTGACCTTCCATTCGTGCTAAGCAGCACCTTGATTTTACAAATTTAATCTGTTTCCAAATCCTTCCATGGGCTTGCCCCTTACAATGTCTGTAATTCCACCAGTCCTGCAACTTATAATAATATAATCTTTATTGTCACAAGTAGGCTTACATTAACACTGCAATGAAGTTACTGTGAAAAGACCCTAGTCGCCTCATTCTGACGCCTGTTCAGGTACACAGAGGGAGAATTCAGAATGTCCAAGTTACCTAAAAGCACATCTTTTAGGACTTGAGACGAAACAGGAGCATCCGGAGGAAACCCACACAGACAGTGATCCAAGCCAGGAATCGAACCTGGGACCCTGGTGCTGTGAAGCAACGGTGCTAACCACTGTGCTACCGTGCTGCCCGTACTTTCACATATTCGTGCATCTCAAAGTCTGGCCGCTTGAGCATCCCCAATTTTAATCACTCTGCCATTGTCAACCGCATCTTTAGTGTTGGGTGGCCCTAAATTCGCAAATTCTCTCCCTCAAGTTCTCCACCTTTCTAACCCTCTACTCCTGCTTTAAGACGCTCCATAACACCTACCTCTGTTCAAGCTTTTGTCTGTGTTTCTTGTGCGATTCAGTTTCAAATTCTATTTGATGACAATCCTGTGATATTGCTTGGGATAAATTACCATGATAAAGTTTCTATATAAATACAAGTTGTTGGTATTAAATGGCTATAGCTTTTACCTGTTTAACAAGAGTGATGGCACTTCAAAGGTAATTCATGGGAATGTCCTGAGAAATGTAATATACATCTACATGCAAAATCTTTGCCTTAAACAAAGTTCAAAAATAGCCTTTTTAACTTGAGAATGTTTTTAAATCTTTGCTTTTATGTGCTCTTTCTGACAGGACACCACGCTATGTGGTTACATGGTCCCAAAGGGTTATTTAGCACTGTTCGTCGCTTTTGCTGTCCACAGGGATCCTGAAATCTTTGACAATCCTGATGAATTCCAACCAGAAAGATGGTCTGGCAGGTTCGTACTTTTATTTTTTTTAAATATATTTGTTTTTTGTAAGTTAAATTTTTGTTGAACAGCACTTTGATGTTGAAAATATTACTGTTAATTTGTTTTGGTGATCCGGATTCAGAAATACATAAGTGCAAATGCTCACTCAGAGGGACAGTAATATTGGGAGAGGCAGCTCAGGAACTGCAATGTGTTGCACAAGATGCAAACTACTACCGATGTTATTTAAAGGAGACAAATGTAAAGAGCTACACAGAAGGATAAAGAGATGACATTCATATTCCATTAGTGAAAGAGTAACAGGGGACCTATGAAAATGGTTGTATTTTGTTGGAGGCTAATCAACCCCTGGAGAGTAGTCTTCATTTCCCCCCATGTTCTCCAATAATGCAGCAGTCAGGGCGTGACATGCAGCAAAACCTGAACAGCGTTCAGACTTGGGATGATGAGTGCAGTAGAGGCTTTGCAGGGCATGTCCATCTTGGGGATGGGCATCCTGTTCCACTTGGGAACTCCTGGACTTCTCTTGTGACTTAGACAACTAAACGTGCAAGAAATGTGACAGCTGGAACAGCTCAAGTTTCCGTTTTAGAGCTTGAATGGCAGTTGGCATTTGCAGAGTGGCAGTTGGCATCATTGCAGTGTAACAGTGAGGCTGAGTTTTGTGAAGAGCACATTTCTGGATGTGGTCACCCTGGTAGCTTGAGGTTATGCAGGCAGAGAAAGAATAGGTGACCATCAGACAGTCGTCAGACCAGGCAGGTTTTGCAGGAGTCTGCTGACTGATCTCTGCACTCCAGCTGATATTCTGCAGTGAATACCGGCGAGAATTGTTCCCCTGGGAAGTGCAATTTGAGCCAGTCCTCAACCTGGCTCAGTTGGGTGGGGGGTGGGTGGGGTGGATGGAGAAAGATTATAAATTAATTGTGATAGAGGACCTATAGTTAGGGGAACAGACAGATGTTTCAGCGGCCACAGATGTGAATCCAGGGAAATATGTTGCCTCCCTAGTGTTGGGGTCAAGGATGTCATTGAGTGAGCACTCTGTTTGGGAGAGTAAACAACCAGCAATTCTCTATATCGGTACCAACGACTAGGTGGAAAGGCAGATGAGGTTTTACAGGCAGATTTTGGGGAGCTTGAGAGATACCAGGATGTCAATAATCTCTGGATTACTTCAGGTGCCACATGCTGGTAAGTATAGAAATAGGAGGATCGAGCAAATTAATCTGTGGATATAGAGATGATGCAGGAGAAAAGACTTTAAAGATTTCGTGCAATATTAGGATACGTTCTGGGACCTTTTGAGTCAGACAGGTTTCATTTGAACAGAGCAGGTTGGTTTGCCAGTGCTGTTGGAGAGGGTTTAAACTAACTTGGCAAGGGTTGGGAACATTAGAGAGGTGCACAAAGTATTGGGAGATTCAGATATCATTGGAGTAAGAATATTAAGAAATTAAGTGGGGTCAATGTAAGATCTAAATTTGACTTGCTGTGCATGTATGTTATCACTGCGGCAAATGAAGTTGGTAAGCTTTATTTGCATGCAGCTATGTGAGAATATGTTGCCATGGTGATAATGGAGGCCTGGATCATAAAGGGAGAGCAATGGATACAAAATATTCCTGAATACAACGTGTTCAGGAAAGATGGGGAAGGAAAGAAAGTAGGAGCGATGACAGTATTGATTAAGAATAACATTACAATGTTGGAGAATGAAGATGTCTTGGAGAGGGGTCAGTTATACTAGCTGTATTCCAAAGGGCAACAGTTTGTGGGAAAGATGTAGAGAAACAAATTTACAAAAAAATTAGAGGTGCAAGATGAAGTGTACATGGATTTCCAAAAGATTTGATAAAGTGCCACATAATAGGATTGCCAGCAAATTTAAAGCCCATGGAATAAAAGGGACAGTTAAGGTGTAGATACAAAATGCTTGAGTGGCAGACAATGGAGCGTATCAGTGAACAGTTGATCTTTGGACCAGAGGAAGGTATATACTGGTGTTCCCCAGGGATCTATTAGGACAACTATTCTTAATGACCTAGACTTGGACGTGCAAGGCGCAATTTAAAATAATTGTGAATTACACACAACTTGGGAGGCATTGTGAACTCTGAGGTCGAGATGGACTTCAAGTGGAAATTAACAGGCTGCTGGATTGAGTGGACACTTGATAGATTACATTTAATGCATTCTGGTAAGATCGTGGAAAAGCTATGCAGAATAAAGGGGGGGGGTGCAGAGTAGAGGGACGTGATGGTGTATGTGCACAAAGTCAATAGCCCCCAAAACTCACTACCTCTACCACCCAGTATGAAAAGGGCAGCAGCCACATGTGAATGCCACCAGGTCCCCAAGTTTCCTCCAAGTCACACTCCATCCTGAGATAAAAATACATCATTGTTCCTTCATCGCTGGATCAAAATCCTGGAATTCTCTAGCTGTTAGTAATCTGGGAGTACTTTCACAACAGGGGGACTCCAGTGATTTTTCAAGGTGGTGGCCTAACACCATCATCTCGAGGGCAATTAAGGATGGTCCACAAATGCTAGCCTTTACTAATAATTTTGTGAATGAATAGAAAAATTGAGCTGATTTGATGCTGAACATATCCGGATAAATACAGAGCAGCAATCAACAGAACCAATTGTATGTTGAAGTGCATTGCCAGAACAGTAGACTGCAAGTCAGGAAGTAATGATCAACCTCTACAGGTTTCTAGTGAGACCAGAAGATTGAGTATTATGTCCAAATGCAGAGCAGGTGCAGAGAAGAGTCATGAGGTTGATCCCAGTATTGGGGGTGAATTGAGGGAAAACTGGAGAGACTTGGGCTTTTCAACCATCTGAGAAGCAGTAACCTTGAGGGTTGCCAGATTTTTAAGGATAAAAAGAAACACAATTTTATATTGTTAAATTAAGATGTCTCAGAGTTAAATTAGGCAATGGGTTAAACTGCAGGACAGATATCATAACATTCTTCTTTATAACAGTAAATAATTGCAGCTAGAGTAGTCAAGGCAAAACCCTGAAATCGTTTTTGAAACAATTAAAAACGACAATGGAGAGTTCATTCAGATCATTCTGGATGAATGATCGTCAGGATGATCTTGTGAATATGATCTTGTGAATACATAGTTAGAAATAAATAATTAACTTTACTAAATCCAAATAGTTCACTATTTTAGCAGAAAGTGTTCAAGGAGTGCTAGAGCTTTGGCATTTCCTTACATAATATGGTTACTGATTAAATAAGACATTTAAAAGAGTTTACTATGTTGTCTGTGCAGTAACTGAACAGTACAAAATAATTGAAACCTAAAGTAAATTATTTCATGGGTGTTTCAAATGAGTTTGGCTCATGTTTGTATTATCATGTGGAAGGAAATAAATTGGGATCTCTATCTCGAACAATGTCACATGATGCCACAAGACCCGAGGCAAATATTACACAAGGTACCATGAAGTCTTCAGAATAGTTGGCCAAGACTGCTGCTTCCTATCACGAGTTGACTAGCATGCAATCCATGAATAGCTTTATTTATCACATGAACTTAGAGCCACTAAAATGAGAGCAGCAACAGCCTCATTTGTGCTGTTTATTTGAATAATCTGGGAGCGCTATCTTCTTAATTAGTATGTTTTCAGTTTCTTCCTTCAATTTTGACAGCTGGGAGGTTGCAAAAAACAAAAAAGTACCGTTGCAGTTATTTTTAATTGAAGGGCCAAGCCCAAAGTGTACGGCACTACCTCCCCAAGGCTCCAAGCAATAAAGAAAGGAGGAATTTGCCTTGACACGGTACATTTTGTCAACTTTGGATATTTGAAAGTATCTTAGTCATTGAAATACTCTTTTCTGAAATACAGAAGGTGGACTTCTGGTGGTGTTATGTAGGGAGATGACGTGCACGAGGCGGCTCCCGCTCGGATACTTTTCTTTTAGTCCTTTTCGCCTAGTTTCAGGGGATTTTTTATTTAAAACCCCACTTGTCTAAAGGAATAAGGTACCTGCATAGGTACTGTAGCCACCTGAGTTGGCCACTTCCCGACTTAAAATGGCGATCCACAAAGGCTGCAGGGGAATTCAGCCAACACAGGCAAACACTAGCAGGTGCAAAGTTTACTGTGTATTAGACTCTGCAGAAACCCACACAGCATCGATACAAGCAGTCATCTGAATATTAATGAGCGATCCCCGGGAACAATCTAAACATTTAGGGTAAACAAGGCCAAGCCAGACTCCTCGGCACCAGCAGGAGCC
Organism: Scyliorhinus torazame; assembly: GCF_047496885.1. NCBI lineage: Eukaryota > Metazoa > Chordata > Chondrichthyes > Carcharhiniformes > Scyliorhinidae > Scyliorhinus > Scyliorhinus torazame. The sequence continues at coordinate 206,315,401 of NC_092715.1, forward strand.
AACACAAAAGAGGTTAACGGACACTTAAAGACCGCCCAGTGATCAGGGAACAGCTCCAGTATTGGAGAAATCGAACCAAGTGATTGGAACGAAGTCCAATCACTTGGAACCAGGTACAGGGTCCGCCCCGAAAGGCGGGAAGCCCCTGGGGACTATAAAGTAGAGCCCCCAAGTTCAAATCGTCCTCCTTGACCAGATCACGTACAGCTTGCAACACTCTTCTGGACCGGGTCCTCCGAACAAGCTCAAGTCAACCCATGAATGTGACCGGTCTCGCTGCTGCACCATCCAAGTAAGTTCCGAATCAACGCACGCTACGAGATGGGCGCTCCTAGCTACCAGTCCATACCAGCTTGCGAATCCTACAGTCTCAGAACCCGAATGAAAGGCCATTTGTTCCCCTGACCTGGTGGGCCAGTCCAAAGCTAAGTATAGGCCTGTTAGTTGTAGAGGTAGTTTATTAAGTAGAATTTATGCATGAGTAGCGATTGACTGTGTAATAAACGTGTTTTGATTTGAGCCTTACTAATCGGTGTGTTGAGTTATTGATGAGTACTTGAACTTGAACCTCGTGGCGGTATAAAAGATACCTGGCGACTCTAGAGCAAAGGTAATAAAACAGAGCAATTGAACCAACCAAAAATTAGCAACATTTACTGGCGACTCCGCCGGGACAACAGCCAACGAGCAACATTTACTGGCGAACTCTGACGGGACCCGACTTAGAAGTGGCCAAACCACTCCGGGAGAACCCAAAAATTTGATTTAGAAATCCAATTGGGAACCGAAATAACCACAAGTGTTCAAGCAGTTCTGATCAATTCTCATTATTCGGAAGTGTGTTAATGCATGCGTAACTAACAGGGCTATAAGGTAAAACTGATAGATTTTTGTTGTGACAAACTGTCGAGAGTTTTGTATTCAGGAAAGTAGCGAAAGCCGTACCCGTGTTTTACAGCACCGCCTTAGAACCCCTTGTTCCAAATTTTAAACTAGCATTTCAATAGGAAAAGATGGCAATGCAGGCAATGCAACGCCTCATGAACCCCGAAGAATTTGTGGTCGCAGCGACCAGCAGCAGTAGTAGAGTAGGTCAGTGTCCCATTTGGGAACTTGAGATTAGGAAGTACCTCAAAGGGAAGGGATGGCCCCTTTGGAATGACTTTTGTTCGAATGAAAGAACAGGTCCCGGGAGTATAGGACATACTTGTTGGGAGAACCTGAGTGAAATCTGCAAAAAGAGGTTGGGAAAAGCTTGCAAGCTGATGGCAATCGTGTCCTGTCTGGCACAGTTGCGAGGCGCAGAGGAGGTCGTTAGGACGCTCTGGGATGAGATAGAAGACATACATCGAATGAGCAAGGTCTATGTTAGTGAGATAGAGAAAGAGAACGTAGAGTTAAGGAGGAAGTTAGCAGCAAAAGACGGAGAGGTGGATGATGCCAAGGGGGCACACCAGTCTTGTCTGGCGCACCGAAGCAGCTTCCAATCCCAGTACAAAAACGCCTATCAGGACACTCAATGTGCAGTCCTGGTACGAGAGGAAACACAGAAGCAGGTAGAGGCATTGCAGAGGCAGTGTAGTGACCTGAAGGCAGCGTTAAGAGCACTCCATGCTGCCACCACGGACCAAAGGCAAAGCTCATTAGACCACGCAAAGTGCCGGAAGCAGATTGCAGAACTGCAATCTCTGCTTTCAGTTCAAAAAGGATTCCAGGAAACCTTTGGATCAAAGTTAGATGAGGAAGACGGCCCTGATTGGGAAGAATTGAGTGAGACAGCGCAGAGATATGTTCAGGGAACATGTGCGCAGGGAAAGCCCCAGAAGAGAAAAACGCCCAACCCCCCACGGAGCAGATAGTTAAGGCTCCAATGAATCCAGTCACCACCCACCGCACAGCCACATCGGACGACACGGAATTTCTGTACACCCTTAACAGTGACCCAATTACAGGACGCGTGCGATAAAATCAAACCGTTCCTCCCCATCTCAGACCCCCACCACTTCTTTGCAAGAGTAAAGCAGCAGGCTACCATGTACGGCCTGGATGAGCGAGAGCAAGTAAAGCTCACAGTTTTGAGTTTAGTCCCTTCGGTCGTAGCAGCCTTTCCCGACCCACAGAATATAGGAGGAGGCACCCTTGCAGAAATGCATGCGACAATCCTAAACGCGATCGGGTATAACGGGTGACCCCTTAGAAGGCCTCAATAAGTGCAGACAAAAGAAAGCCAAGCACCCCACAGCGTTTGCTGGACGCATGTGGATTAATTTCGCAGCAGTTTCTGGAGACTTAGACTGCGCCCATTTGTCCCCAGACAACATGGCCAAATGGACCCGCACCCTTATCTCCCATGCCACAGAAACAGGACAAAAAGCTTGTGCCTACTATGATCCCTCAGAGGAGGCTCATAGTGAGAAATGGGTTGTAAAAAGGTTGTCCCGCACCTGGGGGCAATCTGTTCAAAACAAACCCACAAATAAAAATCCTGAAGAACAGCAGCCAGAAGCAGACGTACACGTAGTTAAGGCACACCAGCACCCCACATGGGTAAATGAAGGTAGGAACAACCGCCCACAGAAACCACAGTAGTGTTACAACTGTGGACAATTAGGACACTTTGCACGAGAGTGCAATGCCCCTCAAAAACAACAGAGAGCCCAACAGACAGGCACTCTGAATAAGAACAGGACAAAGCCAATACATAGCGTTAGCACCCGTTCAGATCAGACGGACACGAACGGCACAGACTGAATGTGTTCGGGCTCCCCCACTTGGGTCTGCGACACCCTTTGGGATAGGTCCGGCCGACCAGTCGTTGCAGCAAAGATACGGGGACGGCCCATCGAGTTTCTCTGGGACACAGGAGGGTCCCGCACCACAGTAAATTCCTCCACCATGTTTCAAAAGGACATGTGGCCCACTACAGCCATGATCACCCTCAGCAGTTTTACAGGCCACTCACAGCAGGGACACATCACAGCCCCTGTACCCATTCAAATCGGCAACATCACCACCAAGCACCCCTAGTTTTAGTCGATCTACCCCACACAGCAGAACACATCTTAGGCATAGATTTTATGAATTCCCACCATCTATCCTTTGATCCAGTCAATCAATGTGTCTGGAAAATGGCAAAATCTGCGAGAGCCCCCGCAACGCTCACAGTAGGTGAATACGTAAACAAAATTAGCGCAGTCGGCGAATTTTGGTTTGACTCGACTACGATTAGCACGGACAAGCAGGTTAGGGCAGTTCTGCAGCAAAACAGGACAGCATTCGTGACCCACAAACACGACTGTGGACGGATGACTGGTTCAGTTCACATTACAGGACCTGACCCTAGACCCCAAAAACAATATGGATTTCCCCAAGAGGCAGAGGGAGAAATCTCCAAAGTAATCAACAGCTTATTAGAGCAGGGCGTACTTAGACCAGTAGCCTCCACTAATGTCCCAATTTGGCCAGTGAGAAAGCCCGATGGATCATGGCGACTGACCATCGATTACCAGGAACTCAACAAAATCACCCCCGCAGCAGCCCAATGGTAGCCACAAGTCCCGAGACCATGTTCAAACAGGGACTCTATTCCCGTTACTTTACGGTTTTGGATATCAGTAATGGATTCTGGTCCATTGGCAAAGGCGTGCCAGTACAAATTTGCCTTCACTTTTAAAGGACAGCAGTACACGTGGACATGCCTTCCACAAGGATTCCACAATTCCCCCTCCATTTTCCACCGACAACTGGCAAATGGTTTAGCCAAATTTTCTCGCCCTGAATGTCTGGTCCAGTCCGTAGACGACCTACTACTGCAGACAGACACCAAGGAAGAGCACATCGAGCTTCTGTCCGAACTCCTAGAACTCCTACAAGAAATTGGATGCAAAGTAGGCCCAACTATTGGAAAACAAAGTGATATATTTGGGTACAATTATCACGCACGGCAAACACGAGATCGAGCATACAAGGATTGACTCGATCACCAAATTGCCCCTTCCCCAGAACGTTTCAGCCCTCCGGTTGTTTTTTGGACTGCTTGGCTAATGCTGAAACCACATTGACGGTTTCGCCAGCATGGCAGCACCCCTCTCAGACCTCCTAAAGAAAGGAGCCCCCTGGGTATGGCTTCCGCAGCATACGGATGCTGTGGACTCTTTGAAAAGAGCACTCATTGCAGCCCCCGCACTATAGGCTTCAGACCTGCTTTCCCCCTATGCGATAGAGGTAGCAAGCACAGACCGCACCCTTTCGGCCGTGCTCCTCCAGGGACGGCACGAACAGTTAAAACCCGTGGCTTATGCCTCCAGAGTTTTAGACGCTGTGGAGCAGGGATTTTCAGCCTGTGAAAGGCACCTGCTCGCAGTTTTTTGGGAAGTACAGTATTTTTCATACATAACCGGACCAAACCACATCACAATCCTGACTGAACACACCCCCACCCAACTTTTACTGGACTGACGACTTAAGGACGGTACAGTCAGTCAAATAAAAGCAGCTAGATACTTCTTTTGCAGGGACGGGACATCACTGTTAAAAGGACCAAGACCCACACTTTCTTAGCCAATAACCTACAGTACCCGGAACCCCCCATGAATGTGAAATTATCTCCCCGCACCACAACACAGGCCCTTGTATTGCTAAAACACCCCCCAGAAAGATAGGTAGTTCAACCCAGAGCCCCAAGCACACAGACACGTGCGAACCCATTCGGATATATGTGGATGGATCTTCCACTATATTAGAAGGGAAGCGCATAACAGGATGCGGCTTTTACGTCGGGGACGCGCCCTAGAAGAAATAGCAATAAAACTTCCAGGACACTTAGACGCGCAGGCGGCAGAACTCGCAGCCGTTGCCTACATTGTGGAACATCCAGATTCCTTCCCCAGCAGACATATATTCGGACAGCCTCTATGTCTGTAACAGCCTTACGGAATTCCTACCCCTGTGGAAAGCAAGAGGATTTGTTTCCGCAGATGGAAAACCCCTTCCTTCAGCCCCATTACTCCGCCACAGTTTAGAAAAAGCACAGGACAGGACCTTTGGAATCATCAAAGTTCATAGTCACCATCGTTCCTCCCCCTTTGGAAATGTAAAGGCCGACGCATTGGCAAAAGCAGGTTCCAGGCACGGATATTTTTGGACACCCCCCGAGTCATGAAGAACGTCCTCACGATATTTGGCATTACCCAAAAATTCCACATTGCATACCACCCCCAGTCGAGTGGTATCGTGGAGCGCATGAATCGGACCCTAAAAGCTACCCTTAGAAAAATGGTCCAGCAAAACAACACCACTTGGGATTCAGTCCTCCCTTTTGCAGTGATGTTTTTGCAAAATACGGTTTCAACATCTACAGGTTACACCCCACACACTCTCATGACCGGACGCCCCATGAAAGGCACAGAATTTTTATTGGGATTAGATTTGACCAGCCCCGAAGAGATGGCCCTCCCACACGAGAAAGCAGTAGAACAACTGGTAGAGAATGTTAAAACGGCTCAGCTAGCAGCCGCAGTGAAATTGGGCACAAGAAAGAAACCGAGCAATGCCTGTTTCAATAAGACAGTGCATGCGACTGAGTTCAGTGTAGGACAGCAAGTCATGCTCTCCGTATACAACCCCAGCATATTCCTGTCACCTAAATATTCAGGTCCGTACTCCATTGCGGACAAAGTAAGCCCTTCCGTCTACAAAATTAAGTACCCCAACAGAAAGACTGCGTGGTTCAATATCGACCAGCTTAGGGCATATGGAGCACAGTCTAACCACACACACCACATCATGCTTGACGCAGCAGACCACGCCCCGCCCACAGCCAACGTACCCCTACCCTCCCCCAACACACCCAGCCACGGACACAACGTCGACTCCACCCCCGAAATATACACTCCGCCCCGGAACGCCCACAGACAGCAGCGACTGTGACACTGACAATAGCCACAGCATGCCACCCTACTGTCCCCATGCAAAACACCGACCACTGACCTACAATGTCGACCCCGACTCCATTCCAACAGAATTGGACACATCCTTTTGGCACCGGGACAATTCATTCAGACTCGTCCGGAACGACGAGATGGATCCCAAATCGCACCATGCAGCCCTATTTGCCCTTATACATTCAAGAGTTTGGCATCCGGGAGAAGATGATGACTGAGTCTGACTCCCAAAACGAGAAACCCTTTGCGACCCTGTTCGCAACTGACAACTGAGGTGTCTAGATGATGTTTTAAAAGGAACCGCTTGAAAGTAACGGTGTCCTATCTGATGGAACCTGCACGATATTTGTTGCGTCTTTGATCAATGTTTGTTTGTTACTGTAATTGTTATGTGTTGTATGTAAGATCGGAATTCTTTTTAATGGCCCCAAGTCACCACCCTTCTGACATCCACTGGCAGTCAGAGAAACTAGGACGCTAGTTTAGAGGAATTAGTTTGTCCTCAGAGACTTGGTAAAGGAACAAGTTTGTCCCAGACGCCTGTTCAGAGGAACTCGTCTGTCGACAGAGAAACCAGTTCATGATTGCCCTTCAAGTTTAAAGGTAGAACCTTCACGGCAAACCCCCACGATGACTGCATTTTTGCCCGTTCTTGTCGGTTGCTCAGGCAGTGGAGAAATGGCATTGGGACCCGCCCTGCCTGGGAACCCCCCTCTGGTCAGCTACACTCGGGTAGAGCACATACGGCATTGAGCACCGTCCTACCCGGGGATTCCATCCAACTCCTACCCGTCGCGGCCCATACGCACCTCATTTCGGCATGTTTTGGTTCAAAAGTTTTTGTTTTATTTTAGGGCGACCCCTAGGTTGCCAATACCCCTTGCTATTTACATCCTACAACATTTGGATGGTAGATCGCACAGCCTGCGAGACGGCTCGCACTGGTTCAGTATTTGTAAGTGTGTCTTGTCCTGAAATTCGGTTTTTGAAGAAAAAAAAAATGAGGGAGTCACACATAGTGACCAATTATAAAGGAAGTAATTGGCACTAAAGAACAGACATACTAACGCACGATTTATTAAAGCAAGGTAGTGACAGACACTATGCTTGATCCCACAGAACTCCAGAAGCTCCAGAGAAGAGAAGCAAAGAGAAAGAAGAAGAGCCATGAGGACATCCGTCGTGTTGCTCATCATCATCAAACTTTGTATTTTGTTGCGCGCGAACGCGAACCCCCTGACCCCAACACCCCCCGGCCGTTAATGATTCACTTCCCCATAGCGCCCAGGAACAAGCAACACCACACCATCTTGGTGTGACAGGTTTATAACCTGGTACTCCCTATCCTACTTAATAGAATCCCTACCAGTATTAGCGATACTCTGCAGCATCGTGAAGACTATTCGTATGAAGCAATGGCGAGGGAGAGCCTACCGCGCTCGCACCCTGGTATATAGGATAAGATCCCCTATTTTCGGTTACGACCAGACCCCCGAACCCCTCGACCTATAATAAAGATATTCGTTGCGTCTTTTGTAAATAAAGAAATGTGTTTCATGGAAAAATTGTACAAAGCCCTGTGCTTGACCGCCAAGCCAGGAAAAATGTGAATATTGCTGCTATGATTTTTTGTATTATTAGGAAGTTAGTATGATTGAATGTTTATGTGAGTGTCGGTTATTGAGGATAGTTAGAGGTATCAATTTTTTTTATTTTGTAATGCATGCCCCCTTCATGACATAGCGCCACTTAGAATGTTAGTTAAAAATTTCTTGCATAGTTATGGTCAGTGTAGAGGCCATGAAAGAGTGCTCGCCGGGTCAGGGAATGAAGACAACACAGTTATATGATCCTTCACGCTTTGCGTGAGGGATCACAAGGAGGGTATGTAGCCACCTGAGTTGCCCACTTCCCGACTTAAAATGGCGATCCACAAAGGCTGCAGGGAAATTCAGCCAACACAGGCAAACACTAGCAGGTGCAAAGTTTACTGTGTATTAGACTCTGCAGAAACCCAGACAGCATCGATACAAGCAGTCATCTGAATATTAATGAGCGATCCCCGGGAACAATCTAAACATTTAGGGTAAACAAGGCCAAGCCAGACTCCTCGGCACCAGCAGGACCCAACACAAAAGAGGTTAATGGACACTTAAAGACCGCCCAGCGATCAGGGAACAGCTCCAGTATTGGAGAAATCTAACCAAGTGATTGGAACGAAGTCCAATCACTTGGAACCAGGTACAGGGTCCGCCCCGAAAGGCGGGAAGCCCCTGGGGACTATAAAGTAGAGCCCCCAAGTTCAAATCGTCCTCCTTGACCAGGTCACGTACAGCTTGCAACACCCTTCTGGACCGGGTCCTCCGAACAAGCTCAAGTCAACCCGTGAATGTGACCGGTCTCGCTGCTGCACCATCCAAGTAAGTTCCGAATCAACGCACGCTACGAGATAGGCGCTCCTAGTTACCAGTCCATACCAGCTTGAGAATCCTACAGTCTCAGAACCCGAACGAAAGGCCATTTGTTCCCCTGACCTGGTGGGCCAGTCCAAAGCTAAGTATAGGCCTGTTAGTTGTAGAGGTAGTTTATTCAGTAGAATTTATGCACGAGTAGCGATTGACTGTGTGTAATAAACGTATTTTGATTTGAACCTTACTAATCGGTTTGTTGAGTTATTGATCAGTACTTGACCTTGAACCTCATGGCGGTATTATAAAAGATACCTGGTGACTCTAGAGCAAAGGTAATAATACAGCAATTGAACCAACCAAAAGTTAGTAACCATGGAATGCCTAAAAAAAACAAAAACCAGAGGGTAAAAGCCCGAAAGTAGAAGTTCGTCGACTGAATCAGAGGCTTTTCTGGGCTCTTCGTTGGAGAAAATGACGGAGGTTGGTGAAACAGATGAAAGTTCAGGAGGTGGGATATGCTCTTGCTGTCGCTGGCGGGACGGATGCAAGCGGTAAAGATGACAGTTTTCTTGAGGTTCTTGTTTGTGTTTCAGAATCTCCCGATCTTCATTCCTGAGGCTTTTTTCAGGAGGGTGAATGCGCTGATTTGGAGGTTTGTTTGGGCAGGTAAAGCCCCGGGGTGAAAGTGGAGCGGGGGTCAAGGGGGGTGGGTTAGCTCTTCCAAATTTAAAGAACTACTATTGGGCGATGAATATAGCCATGATGAGAAAGTGGGGGAGGGGTTGGTATGGGAGCGGATGGAGGCAGCCTCTTGTAAAGTCACGAGTTTGTTGGCATTGTTGACGGCGCCTTTGTCAGTCTCACCGGCTAGGTACTCCACAAGCCCGGTGGTGGTGGCCGCGCTGAGGGTGTGGGGACAGTGGCGGCAGCACCTGAGGCTAGAGGGGGTCTTGGTTTGGGCACCAATCTGTGGGAATCACCAGTTTGTTCTGGGGGCGGGATGGGTGTTTCGGGGGTGGCAACGGACGGGGATTGAGCGGTTTGGGGATCTATTTGTTGAGGGAGCTTTCCGAGCTTGGAGGGGTTGGTGGAGGAGTTTGAGTTGCCTACCGGGAATGGGTTCCAGTATTTGCAGGTCAGGGATTTTGTCCGGAAGCAGGTACCGTCCTTTCCTCACCTGTCACCACAGGGGCTGCATGTCAAGGTGGTGTTAAGAACAGTGGTAGGGTGGGCCAGAGTGAGAAAGGTGCTGCTACAGAGGGGCAGGCAGGCAGGGGGTTTGGGTCTCCCGAACCTGTTGTACTACTACTGGGCGGCGAATGTGGAGAAGGTGCGGAGCTGGGTCAGAGGGGTTGATTCTCAGTGGATCAGAATGGAGGAGAGTTTCTGCAGGGGGTCGGGGCTGAAGGCACTAGCATCAGCGCCGCTCCCGATAGCTCCGGGGAAATACTCAGGGAGTCCGGTAATAATAGCTTCATTGAAAATCTGGAGGCAGTTTCGCCAACACTTCGGGTTGGGGGTAGGGTCAAGGGAAATGCCGATTCGGGGGAATCACAGATTTGAGCCAGGGAGGTGGGATGGAAGTTTTCGGAAATGGGAAGAGAGGGGGATTAAGACGCTAAAAGATTTGTTCCTTCGGGGTTGGTTTGCAGGAATGAGGGAGCTGGAAGCGAAGTATGGGCTAGAGCAGGGAGAAGTGTTTAGGTACATGCAGGTTCGTGATTTTGTTAGGAAGGGGATACAGGGCTTCCAAGAGGAACCGGCCTCCACATTGCTGGAGGAGGTGTTGACGACAAGGGGACTGGAGAAGGGGGCAGTGTCAGCGGTGTACAGAGCTATTTTGGAAGAGGATAAGGCACCACTGGAAGGGATCAAAGCAAAGTGGGAGGAAGAGCTGGGAGATGTTATAGAGGAGGGGGTCTGGTGTGAGGTGCCGGAGAGTGAATGCCTCCACCTCATGTGCGAGGTTGGGGCTGATACAGCTGAAGGTGGTATATAGAGCGCACCTCACGAGGGTGAGGATGAGCCGATATTTTGAAGGAGTAGAGGATGTGTGTGAGCGTTGCGGGGGGGGGCCCCGCTAATCATGTTCATATGTTTTGGTCCTGTCCAAAGCTAGGGGAGTACTGGAAGGAGGTGTTTAGGGTAATTTCCAAGGTGGTGCTTGTGAAACTGGACCCGGGTCCCCGGAAGGCCATATTCGGGGTGTTGAACCAGCCAGGGTTGGAAACGGGTGCGGAGGCAGATATCATAGCCTTCGCCTCGTTGATCACCCGAAGGCGGATCCTGCTGGGATGGAGAGCAGCCTCTCCACCCTGTGCCCTGGCGTGGCGGGGGGACCTGTTGGAATACTTGACCCTTGAGAAGGTTAAGTTCGAACTGAGGGGAAGCTCGGAGGGGTTCTACAAGTCATGGGCACTATTTATTATGCACTTTCAAGAACTGGATAACATCGAACATTAGTGTGGGGGTGGGGGGCTGTGTAGATTAAGGGTGACTATGGGTAATCCCCGATTTGGTTTTGTCATTTGTTTATGTGAACATGCGGGCTGATGTTTGGGGTTTGGTGGAAGGATGGGATCATTGTTATTGACATGGGGATTGACATATTTGTTACTGATTATTGTTTATTATTGGTGGGTGTAAATGTGGGAGAAAATGTGAAAGAGGAGAATAAAAATATATATTTTTTAAAAGAACAGTGGTAGGGGAGGGTAAAGTGTCAGAAATTTACAAGGAGTTGATGGATTGGGAGGAACCCCGATAGGTGTAATGAAGCGCAAGTGGGAGGAAGAGTTGGGTAGGGAGTTGGAGGCTGGACTGTGGAAGGAGGCTCTGAGGAGGGTGAATGCTTAGGCTTAGCCTTATTCAGTTTAAGGTGGTCCACAGGGGGCACATGACCGTGGCCAGGGTGAGCACGTTTTTTGAAGGGGTGGAAGGTAGATGTGGACGTTGTGTGGGTGGGTCCGCGAACCGTGTCCACATGTTTTGAGCCTGTCCGAAACTTGGGGGATTCTGGCAGGAGTTTGCCGACATTATGTCGGAGGTCCTGAAGGTGAAGGTGATTCCGAGTCCAGAAGTGGTGATCTTTGGAGTGTCAGAAGACCCGGAGTCCAGGGGGAGAGAGAGGCTGCTGTTTTGGCCTTTGCCCGGAGACAGATATTATTAGAATGGAGGGACTCAGGGCCCCTGAAACCAGGGGTGTGGGTGAGTGACCTGGCAGAGTTTCTCAGGCTGGAAAAAAGTTTTCCTTGAGAGAGTCTGTGGAGGGGTTTGCCCGGAGGATGGCAGCCGTTCATCGACTTCTTTGAGAACAGTTAAGATGTCAACAGTGGGGGGAGGGGATAAAATCCGGAGGTAGGAGAGCTGTGGGAGTGGGAGGGGGGGTGGGTGGTGGGATGTTGGGTACTTTGTTGATCTTGGTTATTTGCAGCCCTGTTGGCTTGTTTTGTTTTGTGATTGTGTTTGATGTGTAAATATATAAATGCTTCAATAAAATATATATTTTTAAAAACACTGCAATGAAGGTACTGTGGAAATCCTCTAGTTGCCACTCTAAAGTGTCTTTTCGGGTACACAGAGGTGAATTCAGAATATCCAATTCACCTAACAAGCACGTTTTTCGGGACTTGTGGGAGGAAATCGGAGTGCCCAGAGGAAACCCACGCAGACACAAGGAGAATATACAGTCTCCACACAGACAGTGACCCAAGCCTGGATTTGAACCTGGGTCCCTGGTGCTGTGAAGCAACAGTGCTAACCACTGTGCTACCGTGTCGCCCATCGAGAGCAAGAAGCGATATAGGGTCGAAAGGTGTAGAATCTGTGTGGGTAGAATAGAGGAATAGCAAAGAGTTATGTACAGGCCCCCTAACAGTAGTCAGGGTGTGGGGCAGAAGATAGAGAAGGCATATAAGAAAGGCAATAATACAATAATCATGGGGGACTTCATATGAAGATGGACTGGGAAAATCAGGTTGATAGCAGATCCCAAGAAAAATAATTTGTGGAATGTCTATGAGATGGGTTTTTCTGAGCAGCTTGGGCACTAGGGAATAGTGCTGGAGCCCACTAGGGAACAGGCAATTCTGGTGATGTGTAATGTGGCAGACTTGATTAGGAAACTTAAGATGAAGGAACCCTTAGGGGCAGTGACAATATGATAGAATTTACCCTGCAGTTTGAGAGGTAGAAGCTAGAATCATATGTAACTGTATTACAATTGAATAAAGGTAACTCCAAAGAGATGAGGGGAGAGATGGCCAGAGTTGATTGGAAGGGGACCTAGCAGGGAAAACGGTGGACAGGCAATGGCAGGAGCTTTTGGGGGTTATTCGGGAGGCTCAACAGGAATTCATTCCAAGGGGGAGGAAACGTGTTAAGGCAAGAGGACGAGGCAACCATGGCTGACAAGGAAAGTCAAGGCAGCATTAAAGCAAAAGAAAAAACATACAATCATTTCATAGAATTTACAGTGCAGAAGGAGGCCATTCGGCCCATCAAGCCTGCACCAGCCCTGGGAAAAAGGACCCTACTTAATGTGGTGAGGATTAGTGGGAAGCCAGAGGGTTGGGAAACCTTTTAAAAGCGAGCAGAGGGCAACTAAAGAACCAATAAAGGGAAGAAAATGAAATGAGTGTAAGCTAGCTAGTAATATAAAAGAAGATTGCAAGAGGTTTTTTTCGATTTATAAAAGGTAAGAGAGAGGCATGAATGGATACTGGATCACTGGAAAATGAGGCTGGAAAAATAGTAATAGGGAACAAAAAAATGGCAGAGGATCTAAATAGGTACTTTACATCAGTCTTCATGGTGGAAGACCCCAATGGCATACCAAAACTTCAAGAGAGTCGGGGGAAGAGGTGAGTGTAGTGGCCATCAACCAGACTGGATGGATTACACCACTTGAAGGAGATAGCTGAAGTGGGCAAAGAAATGGCAGATGGAATACAATGTAGAAAAGTGTGAGGTTGTGCACTTCGGTAGGAAGATTAGAGGCAAAGACTTTGGCTAAGTAGGGAAAGGCTTTGGGGATCTAGCACAACAGGGACTTGAGAGTCCTCGTTCAGGAATCTCTTAAAGTTAACATGCAGGTTCAGTTGGCAGTTAGGAAGGCAAATGCAATGTTAGCATTCATTTCAAGAGGGTTAGAATACAAGCACAGGGATATATTGCTGAGTGTGTATAAGGCTCATGTCAGACCCCAGTTGGAATATTGAATAATTTTGGGCACTGTATCGAAGGAAGGATGTGCTGGCCTTGGAGGGGATCCAGAGGCGGTTCACAAGAATGATCCCGGGAATGAAGGGCTTGTCATATGAGGAGTGGTTGAGAACTCTGCGTCTGTACTTGATGGAGTTTAGAAGGATATGGGGGGGATCTCATTGATACTCAGAATGCTGAGAGGCCTAGATAGAGTGGACGTGAAGAAGATGTTTCCACAAGTAGGAGAGACTAGAACTTGAGGTCACAGCCTCAGACTGGGATGATCCATTAAAAGAGGTGAGGAAGAATATCTTCAGTTCCCTAAAAGTGACAACACAGGTGGCCAAGGTAATTAAGCAGGCATGTGGCATGCTTGCCTTCATCAGCTGGGGCATTGGGTACAGGAGTTGGGAAATCATGTTGCAGCTATATAAAACCTTGGTTAGGCTGCATTTGGAGTATTGCATGCAGTTCTGGTCACCACATTATCAGAAAGACGTGGAAGCTTTGGAGAGAGTGCAAAGAAGGTCCACTGGGATGTTGCCTGGTTTCGAGAGTGTTGACTATGAGGAGAGGTTGAATAAAGAACAAAGAACAAAGAAATGTACAGCACAGGAACAGGCCCTTCGGCCCTCCAAGCCCGTGCCGACCATACTGCCCGACTAAACTACAATCTTCTACACTTCCTGGGTCCGTATCCTTCTATTCCCATCCTATTCATGTATTTGTCAAGATGCCCCTTAAATGTCCCTATCGTCCCTGCTTCCACTACCTCCTCCGGTAGTGAGTTCCAGGCACCCACTACCCTCTGCGTAAAAAACTTGCCTCGTACATCTACTCTAAACTTTGCCCCTCTCACCTTAAACCTATGCCCCCTAGTAATTGACCCCTCTACCCTGGGGAAAAGCCTCTGACTATCCACTCTGTCTATGCCCCTCATAATTTTGTATATCTCTATCAGGTCGCCCCTCAACCTCCTTCGTTCCAGTGAGAACAAACCAAGTTTATTCAATCGCTCCTCATAGCTTATGCCCTCCACACCAGGCAACATTCTGGTAAATCTCTTCTGCACCCTCTCTAAAGCTTCCACATCCTTCTGGTAGTGTGGCGACCAGAATTGAACACTATACTCCAAGTGTGGCCTAACTAAGGTTCTATACAGCTGCAACATGACTTGCCAATTCTTATACTCAATGCCCCGGCCAATGAAGGCAAGCATGCCGTATGCCTTCTTGACTACCTTCTCCACCTGTGTTGCCCCTTTCAATGACCTGTGGACCTGTACTCCTAGATCTCTTTGACTTTCAATACTCTTGAGGGTTCTACCATTCACTGTATATTCCCTACCTGCATTAGCCCTTCCAAAATGCATTACCTCACATTTGTCCAGATTAAACTCCATCTGCCATCTCTCCGCCCAAGTCTCCAGACAATCTAAATCCTGCTGTATCCTCAGACAGTCATCGCTATCCGCAATTCCACCAACCTTTGTGTCGTCTGCAAACTTACTAATCAGACCAGTTACATTTTCCTCCAAATCATTTATATATACTACAAAGAGCAAAGGTCCCAGCATTGATCCCTGTGGAACACCACTGGTCACAGCCCTCCAATTAGAAAAGCATCCCTCCATTGCTACCCTCTGCCTTCTATGGCCTAGCCAGTTCTGTATCCACCTTGCCAGTTCACCCCTGATCCCGTGTGACTTCACCTTTTGTACTAGTCTACCATGAGGGACCTTGTCAAAGGCCTTACTGAAGTCCATATAGACAACATCTACTGCCCTACCTGCATCAATCATCTTAGTGACCTCCTCGAAAAACTCTATCAAGTTAGTGAGACACGACCTCCCCTTCACAAAACCGTGCTGCCTCTCACTAATACGTCCATTTGCTTCCAAATGGGAGTAGATCCTGTCTCGAAGAATTTTCTCCAGTAATTTCCCTACCACTGAAGTAAGGCTCACCGGCCTGTAGTTCCCGGGATTATCCTTGCTACCCTTCTTAAACAGAGGAACAACATTGGCTATTCTCCAGTCCTCCGGGACATCCCCTGAAGACAGCGAGGATCCAAAGATTTCTGTCAAGGCCTCAGCAATTTCCTCTCCAGCCTCCTTCAGTATTCTGGGGTAGATCCCATCCGGCCCTGGGGACTTATCTACCTTAATATTTTTTAAGACACCCAACACCTCGTCTTTTTGGATCACAATGTGACCCAGGCTATCTACACCCCCTTCTCCAGACTCAACATCTACCAATTCCTTCTCTTTGGTGAATACTGATGCAAAGTATTCATTTAGTACCTCGCCCATTTCCTCTGGCTCCACACATAGATTCCCTTGCCTATCCTTCAGTGGGCCAACCCTTTCCCTGGCTACCCTCTTGCTTTTTATGTACGTGTAAAAAGCCATGGGATTTTCCTTAACCCTATTTGCCAATGACTTTTCATGACCCCTTCTAGCCCTCCTGACTCCTTGCTTAAGTTCCTTCCTACTTTCCTTATATGCCACACAGGCTTCGTCTGTTCCCAGCCTTTTAGCCCTGACAAATGCCTCCTTTTTCTTTTTGACGAGGCCTACAATATCACTCGTCATCCAAGGTTCCCGAAAATTGCCGTATTTATCTTTCTTCCTCACAGGAACATGCCTGTCCTGTATTCCTTTCAACTGACACTTGAAAGCCTCCCACATGTCAGATGTTGATTTGCCCTCAAACATCCGCCCCCAATCTATGTTCTTCAGTTCCCGCCTAATATTGTTATAATTAGCCTTCCCCCAATTTAGCACATTCATCCTCGGACCACTCTTATCCTTGTCCACCAGTACTTTAAAACTTACTGAATTGTGGTCACTGTTACCGAAATGCTCCCCTACTGAAACATCTACCACCTGGCCGGGCTCATTCCCCAATACCAGGTCCAGTACCGCCCCTTCCCTAGTTGGACTGTCTACATATTGTTTTAAGAAGCCCTCCTGGATGCTCCTTACAAACTCCGCCCCGTCTAAGCCCCTGGCACTAAGTGAGTCCCAGTCAATATTGGGGAAGTTGAAGTCTCCCATCACCACAACCCTGTTGTTTTTACTCTTTTCCAAAACCTGTCTACCTATCTGCTCCTCTATCTCCCGCTGGCTGTTGGGAGGCCTGTAGTATACCCCCAACATTGTGACTGCACCCTTCTTATTCCTGATCTCTACCCATATAGCCTCACTGCCCTCTGAGGTGTCCTCTCGCAGTATAGCTGTGATATTCTCCCGAACAAGTAGCGCAACTCCGCCTCCCCTTTTACATCCCCCTCTATCCCGCCTGAAACATCTAAATCCTGGAACGTTTAGCTGCCAATCCTGCCCTTCCCTCAACCAGGTCTCTGTAATGGCAACAACATCATAGTTCCAAGTAGTAATCCAAGCTCTAAGTTCATCTGCCTTACCCGTAATGCTCCTTGCATTAAAACATATGCACTTCAGGCCACCAGACCCGCTGTGTTCAGCAACTTCTCCCCGTCTGCTCTGCCTCAGAGCCACACTGTCCCTATTCCCTAGTTCTCCCTCAATGCTCTCACCTTCTGACCTATTGCTCCCGTGCCCACCCCCCTGCCATACTAGTTTAAACCCTCCCGTGTGACACTAGCAAACCTCGCGGCCAGGATATTTATGCCTCTCCGGTTTAGATGCAACCCGTCCATCTTATACAGGTCACACCTGCCCCGGAAGAGCTCCCAGTGGTCCAGATAACGGAAACCCTCCCTCCTACACCAGCTGTTTAGCCACGTGTTTAGCTGCTCTATCTTCCTATTTCTAGCCTCACTGGCACGTGGCACAGGGAGTAATCCCGAGATTACAACCCTCGAGGTCCTGTCTTTTAACTTTCTGCCTAGCTCCCTGAACTCCTGCTGCAGGACCTCATGCCCCTTCCTGCCTATGTCGTTAGTACCAATATGTACAACGACCTCTGCCTGTTTGCCCTCCCCCTTCAGGATTCCCTCTACCCGTTCGGAGACATCCTGGACCCTGGCACCAGGGAGGCAACATACCATCCTGGAGTCTCTTTCACGTCCACAGAAGCGCCTATCTGTGCCCCTGACTATAGAGTCCCCTATTACTATTACTCTTCTGCGCTTTGACCCTCCCTTCTGAACATCAGAGCCAGCCGTGGTGCCACTGCTCTGGCTGCTGCTGTTTTCCCCTGATAGGCTATCCCCCCCGACAGTATCCAAAGGGGTATATCTGTTCGAGAGGGGGACAACCACAGGGGATTCCTGCACTGACTGCCTGCCCTTTCTGATGGTCACCCATTTCTCTGCCTGCACCTTGGGTGTGACCACATTTACATAACTGCGATCTATGACGCTTTCCGCCACCTGCATGCTCCTAAGTGCATCCAATTGCTGCTCCAACCGAACCATGCGGTCTGTGAGGAGCTGCAGTTGGGTGCACTTTCTGCAGATGAAGCCATCCGGGACGCTGGAAGCCTCCCGGACCTGCCACATCTCACAGTCAGAGCACAGCACCCCTCTAACTGACATTGCGTCAATTAATTAAAATTAAAATTTGTCTTTTTTTTTTAAATACTTTTTTTTTAAATTGCAAAGTTACTGTCAACTATCTGTTTCCTAGCACTAGATTTCTAATAGAAATGCGATAGCTAACTATAATATTCTCCGATCTCTGGCTTAGATATCCTCTAAATTATAATTAAGTTATTATGTTTAATTAGTTCCCAAATACTCAAATTTTTTTTTTTAAATTTAGGTTAGAATCCCAACCAGCCACTCAGGTCACAGCTTTTCTGTGATGTCACTTCAGTTTCCCCCCGACACACACAATTTGAAAAAAGGTATAAAAGTAAAAATCACTTACTTACCTTCTTACCTTCTGAGTGTCTGAGATGTTCTCAGGTTCTCTCGCTGACAGAGACTGCTCCTCCACCTCCGATCCTTGACCTGCACAATGCTAATAATATAATATGGCACTTACCTTACACCAATGGGTCTTAATATTAGGTTAGAGGAGGAGGGCGGGTGGGAGACACTACACGTGTAGTGTCTCGGGTTTCCTCTCCACCAGAATTTATTGGTTGGGGGGGGGGGGACTTGCCTGAGGTCGAACTTCCGGTTCCCGCCTTATATAAAAACAAATAAAACAGAAAAGAACAGACACGGGACCAGGTAAGGCTTTTTAAATTCACTACTCACCTCCAAGAAGGCCCCTGCGCACCGCTGCCGCCGAAATCCAAAGGGCTGCACTAGGATTGTTTTCATTGGAAAGACAGGCTGAGGGGAGACCTGATAGAGGTCTGCAAAATCATGAAAGACATAGACAGAGTGGATAGATAGAGGCATTTTCCAAGGGTGGAAGTGTCAATTACAAGGGGGCACAGGCTCAAGGGGGAAAGTTTAAGGGAGATATGCAGGGTAAGTTTTTCATGCAGAGAGTGGTGGGTGCCTGGAACACTCTGCCAGAGGATGTGGTGGAAGCAGGCACATTGCAACATTTAAGAGGCATCTGGATGGGTACATGAATAGGGAGGAGATAGAGGGATACGGACAGAGTAAGGGCAGAAGGTTTTGTTTTTAGTTAGGGCGTATGATCAGGCAATGTACAGGCTTGGAGGCCTGAAGGGCCTGATCCTGTGCTGTACATTTCTTTGTTCTAGAGGGCGGTGAATCAGGAACACTTTTCCACAGTGGGCTATGGTGGTCAAGTCACTGGGTGTCTTTAAGACAGAGCTAGATAGGTTCTTGATTAATACGGGGATCAGGGGTTGTGGGGAGAAGGCAGGAGAATGGGGATGAGAAAAATATCATCCATGATCGAATGGTGGAGCAGACCTGATGGGCCAAATTGCCTAATTCTGTTCCCATTATCTTATAGTCTTATGGCTGTTATCTATTGTATTGGTCTCCTACAGGTCCTCAAGTTTATGCCTCTTTTTTATTCCTTCATGAGATTGGGTGCCACTGGCAAGGCATGCATTTGTTGCCCATTTTTAATTGCTCTGGAGGAGATTGTGATGAGTCACCCTGAATAAAACGGATGTCTTGCTAGGCCACTTCAGAGGGCTGTTAAGAGTCAACCACATTGCTGTGGATCTGGAGTCACATGTAGGCCAAACCAGGTATTTTGGTAGATTTCCTTCTACCCTAAAGGGCATTAATAAACCTGATGGATTTTTATGACGCTCAATGACAGTTTCATGGTCCCCATTACTGTGACTTGCTTTCAATTCCAAATTTAATTGAATTCAAATTCCACCAGCTGCTGTGATGGGATTTGAACCAGTATCCCAAAGCCTGGGCCTCTGAATTACCACTAATCCCGTGACATCAACACTCTGCCACCATTGCCCCTGGTGATGCAATGCATCACTGTGCCAATGCTGTCTCCTACTGTGCGTGTGTGTGTCCCTCAACATTGCATACTATTAGTTTTGTTGATGTCACAGTCATGGCTCGCCATGAATTCTTTATTTTAATCAAGGGTGTGTCACTATCGTAAATTTTCTTTCAATGTCCTTAGGACATCCCAAATACATCATAGCTATTGAAGTACCTTTTGAAGTGTCTTCAATGTTGTACTGTGGGCAAACATAGTGTTATGGGCCAGGGTTTAGAGAACCCCAAAGTGTATCATGGAGTTCACCTGACCCACAACTTTTAATAGATTGTGGTATGGGGAGCACATGGCCCACTCTACAGGTGTGGTACAGCAGAAATGGAAAAGTGTTTTTTAAAGCAAAACAATGTTTATTCTATGAATTCAAGTTAACCTTTTTAAAACAAACAGTGAGCATCTTAGCAACCATTAATTCAAATACAACCCCCAAAGAATACAACACTAAGTAATCCATAAGCTGTCCTTTTAACATCCAAAAGACTTTTTAAAAAAACTTTAAACAGAAGCGCATCAGGTTAAAGTCACTACTGCGAGCAGATATTAGTTTTAAATCACCAAAGGATCGATTTACAGTCTGTAGATTAGAGAGAGACTCTAATACCTCTTCTGGCTGTGACTGCAGCTATTCAGCTCTGAAAACGAAACTAAAACACACCCTGCAGCAAACAACCTAAAACGAAAGTAAAAAGCTGACAGACAGCCCAGCTCCACTCACTCTCTGACATCACTACAGTACTCTTCTTAAAGGTACTCTCACTAAAGATATTTATATACACACCCATTTCTTAAAGGTACTCTCACATGGCAATAGCAACATGCATACAGCAGGGCCCTACAAACAGCACTGATATAATCGAATAATCTGTTTTTGGTACTGTTGGCTGAAGTACAAGCTTGTTTTGCTCCTCTTCAAATAGTCTCACTAAACCTGTTCAGGTGGAAAAGATTCAGTTTGAAGGCTGGTACCCTGAGTGCTACACTCTTATCAATTTACATTGACACTTGCCCAAACAGGATTTCTGAAGACTTAAAACAAGGAAGCGATTGACAATGTTGTGTCATATTTCCTGCCATTGAATATTGCGAATGTCATTATGACGCCTGCTTGCAGAATCCTTCCTTTACACTGCATTAAGAGTTCACATCAGTGTGCAATTAGAACACCTTGTTTCACAACAGCTTTTAAATGACCTGCAGTTTGCTCGATATGAGATGGGTTTGTAAACCTTCAGTACAACACTCGCAGGGATCTGTGCCAGGCATCGCAGGCTGCACCTCCTTGAGTTTTGGGTAGGGGGTTCTCTTGTGCAAGTCCCTGCAGCATGCACACCAGACAGGTGTAGCTTTAATTATGCGACAGAAATATGGCTCCATTATGAAAGGAGCTAGACAGGATTGCAGGAAGAGAAGGGGCTTAAAGGCACTGGGCTCCTTTGGGGGTCAATGAGCAGAGAACTGGGAGATGTATGGAGAATTAAACGGTCACCCCAATTGAAATGTTAGTTCCAAGATGAAGACTCAGCCACAGCTGAGATTAGTTAGCAGCTGCTCAATTGACATGGAGAAAGTTAGGCAAGTGAAGCAATTATGCCCATTCAAGCAACACTGATCCCTCAAAATGGCAATGGTTGTCCCCCTAGTTTTAACCCCCTCATGCGCAGTCTTCAAATTCACCAGAGTATTATGCACCTGCAAAACTATTGGCAACTGACCAAGCTTGATGATCCCCTTGAAAATAATTATTGTAATGTACAAACTGACCATTTACCCTCATGGTCATGCCAAACTCTGCAATCTTAAAGTGCAGGTCATGATGATCCCAGCGTCTGGGCTGGAGCGGTCAGATGTTGATCATGTGGGTTGGGGGGTGGGGGAGGAATGCAGTGAAAGTTCATGTGCAACTCACAATGGGCATCATTTCAGGAGCCACGACTCTCCGAGAAACCAACAAGGGCCTTGAGTCCGCAATTGCAGTCCTTGAACAAAAGTGGACCTTTAGAAACAAACGCTGATTCCTTCATCTCTCACTTTGATACTGCAGTGAGGAGACCATCAGGATGATGGAGCCTGTGTTGTCAATACCTGCATTATTGCTTAAGGGCAGAGAAATATGAAGAAGATGCCTGGCTTGCCAAAGGGAGGTGCCGACCCCTCAAGACAAACTGGCAGCAGGTGCCCAGATGTACCGTATAGATGTTGCATGTGTTATCTGCAGATGAGTGAGAACCAGTGTCGCCAACACCTGTACATGTTGAGGGATCTGGTTAATCTGCAGAATGTGGCAAATGTGATTAACCAGATCCCTCAACATGTACAGGTGTTGGCGACACTGGTTCTCACTCATCTGCAGATAACACATGCAACATCTATACGGTACATCTGGGCACCTGCTGCCAGTTTGTCTTGAGGGGTCGGCACCTCCCTTTGGTAGTGACACTTTACAGGGCACCTCTGCAGGAGTTCCCAAGCCTCCACTCATAAATGCCTCCAAGAGAACCTAGATGCCATTATTGCAAAGGCAAGCAAGCCAGGCCGAAAGAGCACTGGCCTTTTCTGAGATTACTGGATTCTTACAGCTGCAGGGTGCCATCGACTGCACTAATGTGGCTATAAAAGCTCCCTGGCAACAAGCAATCCAGAACGTCAACCCCACTCGCTCAGTGTGCAGCTGGTGTGTGACCATAACAAATGTTATCATGCAGTTTTGCACCAGATATCTTGGAAGCATCCACAATTCTTATATCTTGAGTCAATCGCAGTTCCCGACATCCTCCAAGGACCACAAAGGTTGCAGGATTGACTGCTTGGGAACATAGGTTACCTGTGAGGGTGTGGCTTATGATGTCCATACAGCAGCATCAGAGTCCGGTTGAGAGGTAGAACTAGTCTTATACCACGATCCAGACTTTGGATTAACACAGCAAAGGATACTGAAAATTACTCTTCCAGCTTCTACCATTGGGCAGGTGATACAAAAGTCTGAGAACACACACGAACAGACTCAAAAACAGCTTCTTCCCCGCTGTTACCAGACTCCTAAACGTCCCGCTTATGGACTGACCTCATTAACACTACACCCCTGTATGCTTCACCCAATGCCAGTGTTTATGTAGTTACATTGTGTACCTTGTGTTGCCCTATTATGTATTTTCTTTTATTTCCTTTTCTTTTCATGTACTTAATGATCTGTTGAGCTGCTCGCAGAAAAATACTTTTCACTGTACCTCGGTACACGTGACAATAAACAAAATCCAAATCCAGGTTTCAATGCCTGGCCAGATCTGGTGGAGCACTCCAGTACACACCACAGAGGGTGTCATGCATCATCATGGTTTGCTGCTCACTACACAATGTAGCGCTGCAAAGAGGATGAAGACTTTCCAAATGATGAGCTGGAGGAGCTGCTCCGATAAGGTGGATGTCGAAGGGGATAATGGTAATGAGGTCTAGGAATCTGAAGGTGCAGGCGAAGAAGCTGTTGCACTGACCAGATGAGGCAGACATGCTTGTGAGGCCCTCATTGGCAGCAATCCCAAGAGGATGATGATGAGATGCATTGAGGATCCTTCTGGGCAAACCTCCTCCATCAGCCAGCATGAACACTATCATTGGTGCTCCTCTAATTTTGGCCATGAACCTCCAGGTGACAGTACATTGTTGCACAGCACACTCACACCTTCAGAGATCACCATTTAGAAATTTAATGAGTAGCCTCTCGGAGTGTCAAGGCGATGAGGCAAACATCACTGTCGACCAACCTAGTAACAAAACTTTTCCCACTAAAGTCAAAACCGCAGGGCGAGACGCGCTTCAGGTTGGAGATCCCTACGCCTGCACATGTGTGTCATTACTTTGTCATCTTGAGGTGACAAGGTGCTCCCATTTTCTGCTGAGATCAGCATATTGGCTATGGGAACGTTGGACACCTGTCTGGCTGAGGAACACACAAGCTCTTTTAATAGACTCATGTTGAAAGAGGTTGGGTGCGGCTCTAATCAGATCACTGCCCTGGAAGGGGAGATGGCACGGGTGGCGGCCAATAACAAAATATCAAGGGCCAAGGTGGACGACTTGGAAAATTGGTCTCATAGATAAAGCTTGAGGGTGGTTGGGATACCGGAGGGTTTGGAGGGGCCGATCCAGACAAAGTTCTCGTCACAGTTGTTTTGGAAGATGGTGGGGGAGGGTGAATTGGCAACCTCTCACGAGCTGGATCGTGTCCACAGGTCATTGAGGCAGAAGGCCTGTGCGGGTGAACCACTGCATGCGATCATCGTGTGCTTCCACAACTTTCAGGACAAAGAAAGAGTGTTACATTGGGCAAAGGATCATAGTGATTGCAGATGGGAGGGCCATGCGGTGGGAATTTATCAAGATGTTGGAGCGGAGCTGGCCAAGAGCCGTGCTACATTTAATAAGGCCAAAACTACATTGTATTGCAGTATGGTCAGATTTGGCATGGTTTATCCCATGTGCCTCTGCGTGACTTACAAAAATAGAGACTATGGGCGGAATTCGCTGTCCCGCTGCACCAGTTTCCTGGTGCGGCACGCCCCTGCTGGCAGCAGGATTCTCCATCTCGCCAGCCGGCCAATGGGATTTGCCATTATGGGCAACCCCACGCCATAGAGAAATCCCCGTGTGTATGTGCGCCATCAGTGTAACAGAGAATCCTGACAGCGGAGAATCCAATCCTATTACTTTGAGACTCCAGAGGAGGCTGAAGCATTCGTGAAGAGACATGAACTGGGGTTGAGATAAATGTTTTCTTTTTGGTATTGTTTGGGTGATGTTTTGTGTGAAGGCGGCTGATTTCTGATAAGTGATGGGATGTTTAATGGGCGGCCGTGGAGCATTTTCTGAATGGTGAATTTTATTGTGGAGGTTTTCAGTTTCTCTCCTTTTGAGATAATAAAACTGGTTTTGGGCTTGTTGGTATTTGGGAGTTTGGGCTGGTTGATATTTGGGGGTTTTGATGAATGGTACCCTGGGGGGTGGCCACCCGGCTGGCTAAGATAGATAATGGGAGCAAAGGGAAGGGATAAAGATGGCTACAGCTCCTCTTCCGTTCTCTCCAGCTCGACTTCCAGTCCAGTGGTGGTGCCCTTCTTCAAAATATGGAAACAGTTTAGACAACATTTTAAGCTGGGTGCTATGTCATTGTTGACCCCAATCTGTGAGAATCATTATTTTGTGCCGGTGGCCTTGGATTTGGTGTTTGGGACATAGATAGGGGAGGGGGTTGAGCGGTTTGAAGATTTGTTTATAGATAGAAAGTTCACTGATTTAGAGGAGTGGGTGGGCAAGTACCAACTCTCAAGAGCTAACTTATTTGGGTATTATCAGGTATGCACCTTCGTACACAAGGAGATTTCTTCCTTCCTCTTGGCACCTCTGCCCTCATTAATGGATAGGGTTCTTTCATAGGGGATGGGAAGATGTCGGACATTTATAGTCGGCTTGTGTCGATGGAGTAGGTTCTGCTGGAGGAGATAAGAGGAAGTGGGAGGGGGGGGTAAAGCTGGGCTAGGTGTTTGAGCGGGGCTCGGCACAGTCAACTCCATCCTCACGTGCGCTTGGCTCAGCCTAATTCAGTTTAAAGTGGTTCATGGAGCACATTTGACCAGGGCATGTGTGAGTGGGTTCTTCTCTGAAGTAGATGATAGGTGTGAGCAGTGTTCACGTGATCCAACAAATCATATGCACATGTTCTGGTCTTGTTCTAAGCTATGGGCTTTTGTGTTTTTCCTTCAGCACCATGTCAGGAATTCTTGGGGTTGAGTTGGAACCTTGCCCTTTGGTGGCTATGTTTGGGGTTTCAGATTTACCGGAGATGCAGACGGGTGAAGGCAGATGCTCTGGCCTTCGCCTCGCTAATAGCCCAAAGGTGTCCGCTGTTTGGATGGAAGTCTTCGGTCCCGCCCAGTGCAGCGGCGTGGTTAAGTGACCTGTTGGAATTCTTACACTTAGAAAAGATTAAATATATCCGGAGGGTCAGCGGAAGGGTTCTATCTGAGATGGCAGCCACTTCATTTCCCACTTCAGGGAGCTGCTCACCGTCAGATATTATGTTGTGGGGTGGAGGGGGGAAAGAGATTGGGGGAGTAGTTTTTTGTTCTTGTTGGGTCTGGTTTTGGGGGGGCTGAAATACAAGCTGGAGTGCTGTAAATAGTTTACATTTGAAAAGCTTTTCTTGATAAAAATATAGCTTCAATGGAGCTTGCTGCTAAAGAAGCTTCTCAGCTGGGAACAGGCATGAGGATCCATAAACTAGATTCTGCCTCTGAAAACATCTACCCAGCAACAGATATGTAATCGCTGTGCAAAAATGGGACATTCATGGGCTGATTTCTGGAGCCCAGATAGCCGGTGCAGAGCTGACCACACAGCAAGAACTTGTTGGAATATAACAATTTCTCCAGAGAAGAGCGCTCACGGGAAAACACAGAACACTTCTAAAAGAAGAAACAAAACAAATTCAACTAAGAAAATTCACAATGTGGAAGAAAATAAGAAAAGCAACAATGAAAACGCAGCATATGGTTCTGATGAGGAATTAAGTTGAATGTACAATCAGTTCAAGGTGAATCACATCAGTTCTGGGTAGTTCCAAAAGCAAATGGATAACATGTTAAGATGGAGGTTGATAAAAGAAGCTGCAATCACCTTAATTCCAGAGACCATTTATGAATAGAAACTGAATCAACTACCACAAAAGCCAGCAGATGTCATCCTGAGGATCTACACTGAGTAAATAGTGCTTCTAAGAGGATGCATCACAGTCAAAGTAGAATTCAGTGGGCAAAATGCAGAGCTGCCAATCCATGTGCTCTGATGAAGTTTTCCAGCTCTCTTTGGCCGCTCTTGGCTGGAAAAGATAAAATTAAACTGGAGTGCTGTAAATAGTTTAGTTGACGCAAAGACTGATTTACAGACCATCGTAGAAAAATACCAAAGTGTATTTGGGGACACACAGGAGTCCATTAAAGGTGTGCAGGGATCATTAAAGATGAAGCAAAATAGCCAGCCAAAGCGTCTCAAGGCAAGCGGAGTACCCTATGCTATATGTCCAAAGCTGGAATCTGACACTTGTGGATCCAGGATCCATAGAATCCGTCACTACTAGTGGCTGGGCAACCCTATTGTGTATTAATGAAGCAAGACGGAATAATTTGCATCTGCAGAAATTTTAAAACACGATCAATCTAGTTTGTGCATGGATCAATAATTGCTACCATTGATTGAGGATTTGTTTGCCAGCCCAGTAAGAGGACCGAAGTTCAGCAAGATCGACCCATCGCAAGCTTACCTGCAAATGAATGTTGCAGCTGAATTTCAATACCTGCTCACCATTAGAACATAGAACATAGAACAATACAGCGCAGTACAGGCCCTTCGGCCCACGATGTTGCACCAAAACAAAAGCCATCTAACCTACACTATGCCATTATCATCCATATGTTTATCCAATAAACCTTTAAATGCCCTCAATGTTGGTGAGTTCACTACTGTAGCAGGTAGGGCATTCCACGGCCTCACTACTCTTTGCGTAAAGAACCTACCTCTGACCTCTGTCCTATATCTATTACCCCTCAGTTTAAAGTTATGTCCCCTCGTGCCAGCCATTTCCATCCGCGGGAGAAGGCTCTCACTGTCCACCCTATCTAACCCCCTGATCATTTTGTATGCCTCTATTAAGTCTCCTCTTAACCTTCTCTCCAACGAAAACAACCTCAAGTCCATCAGCCTTTCCTCATAAGATTTTCCCTCCATACCAGGCAACATCCTGGTAAATCTCCTCTGCACCCGCTCCAAAGCCTCCACATCCTTCCTGTAATGCGGTGACCAGAACTGTACGCAATACTCCAAATGCGGCTGTACCAGAGTTCTGTACAGCTGCAACATGACCTCCCGACTCCGGAACTCAATCCCTCTACCAATAAAGGCCAACACTCCATAGGCCTTCTTCACAACCCTATCAACCTGGGTGGCAACTTTCAGGGATCTATGTACATGGACACCTAGATCCCTCTGCTCATCCACACTTTCAAGAACTTTACCATTAGCCAAATATTCCGCATTCCTGTTATTCCTTCCAAAGTGAATCACCTCGCACTTCTCTACATTAAACTCCATTTGCCACCTCTCAGCCCAGCTCTGCAGCTTATCTATATCCCTCTGTAACCTGCTACATCCTTCCACACTATCGACAACACCACCGACTTTAGTATCGTCTGCAAATTTACTCACCCACCCTTCTGCGCCTTCTTCTAGGTCATTGATAAAAAATGACAAACAGCAACGGCCCCAGAACAGATCCTTGTGGTACTCCACTTGTGACTGTACTCCATTCTGAACATTTCCCATCAACCACCACCCTCTGTCTTCTTTCAGCTAGCCAATTTCTGATCCACATCTCTAAATCACCCTCAATCCCCAGCCTCCGTATTTTTTGCAATAGCCTACCGTGGGGAACCTTATCAAACGCTTTGCAGAAATCCATATACACCACATCAACTGCTCTACCCTCGTCTACCTGTTCAGTCACCTTCTCAAAGAACTCAATAAGGTTTGTGAGGCATGACCTACCCTTCACAAAGCCATGCTGACTATCCCTGATCATATTATTCCGATCTAGATGATTATAAATCTTGTCTCTTATAATCCCCTCCAAGACTTTACCCACTACAGACGTGAGGCTCACCGGTCTATAGTTGCCGAGGTTGTCTCTGCTCCCCTTTTTGAACAAAGGGACCACATTTGCTGTCCTCCAGTCCTCTGGCACTATTCCTGTAGCCAATGATGACATAAAAATCAAAGCCAAAGGTCCAGCAATCTCTTCCCTGGCCTCCCAGAGAATCCTAGGATAAATCCCATCAGGTCCTGGGGACTTATCTATTTTCAGCCTGTCCAGAATTGCCAACACCTCTTCCCTACGTACCTCAATGCCATCTATTCTATTAGCCTGGGGCTCATCATTCTCCTCCACAACATTATCTTTTTCCTGAGTGAATACTGACGAAAAATATTCATTTAGTATCTCGCCTATCTCTTCAGACCCCACACACAATTTCCCATCCCTGTCCTTGACTGGTCCTACTCTTTCCCTAGTCATTCGCTTATTCCTGACATACCTATAGAAAGCTTTTGGGATTTCCTTGATCCTTCCTGCCAAATACTTCTCATGTCCCCTCCTTGCTCGTCTTAGCTCTCTCTTTAGATCCTTCCTCGCTACCTTGTAACTATCCATCGCCCCAACCGAAACTTCACACCTCATCTTCACATAGGCCTCCTTCTTCCTCTTAACAAGAGATTCCACTTCCTTGGTAAACCACGGTTCCCTCGCTCGACGCCTTCCTCCCTGTCTGACCGGTACATACTTATCAAGAACACGCAGTAGCTGATCCTTGAACAAGCCCCACTTATCCAGTGTGCCCAACACTTGCAGCCTACTTCTCCACCTTATCCCCCCCAAGTCACGTCTAATGGCATCATAATTGCCCTTCCCCCAGCTATAACTCTTGCCCTGCGGTGTATACTTATCCCTTTCCATCATTAACGTAAACGTCACCGAATTGTGGTCACTGTCCCCAAAGTGCTCTCCTACCTCCAAATCCAACACCTGGCCTGGTTCATTACCCAAAACCAAATCCAACGTGGCCTCGCCTCTTGTTGGCCTGTCAACATATTGTTTCAGGTAACCCTCCTGCACACACTGTACAAAAAACGACCCATCTATTGTACTCGAACTATATCTTTTCCAGTCAATATTTGGAAAGTTAAAGTCTCCCATAATAACTACCCTGTTACTTTCGCTCTTATCCAGAATCATCTTCGCCATCCTTTCCTCTACATCCCTAGAACTATTAGGAGGCCGATAAAAAACTCCCAACCGGGTGACCTCTCCTTTCCTGTTTCTAACTTCAGCCCATACTACCTCGGAAGAAGAGTCCCCATCTAGCATCCTCTCCGCCACCGTAATACTGCTCTTGACTAGCAGCGCCACACCTCCCCCTCTTTTGCCTCCTTCTCTGAGCTTACTAAAACACCTAAACCCCGGAACCTGCAACATCCATTCCTGTCCCTGCTCTATCCATGTCTCCGAAATGGCCACAACATCGAAGTCCCAGGTACCAACCCATGCTGCCAGTTCCCCTACCTTGTTTCGTATACTCCTGGCATTGAAGTAGACACACTTCAAACCACCTACCTGAACACTGGCCCCCTCCTGCGACGTCAAATCTGTGCTCCTGACCTCTCTACTCTCATTCTCCCTTACCCTAAAACTACAATCCAGGTTCCCATGCCCCTGCTGCATTAGTTTAAACCCCCCCAAAGAGCACTAACAAATCTCCCCCCCAGGATATTTGTGCCCCTCAGGTTCAGATGTAGACCATCCTGTCTGTAGAGGTCCCACCTTCCCCAGAAAGAGCCCCAGTTATCCAGAAATCTGCATCCCTCCCGCCTGCACCATCCCTGTAGCCACGTGTTTAAATGCTCTCTCTCCCTATTCCTCATCTCACTATCACGTGGCACGGGCAACAACCCAGAGATAACAACTCTGTTTGTTCTAGTTCTGAGCTTCCATCCTAGCTCCCTGAAAGCCTGCCTGACATCCTTGTCCCCTTTCCTACCTATGTCGTTAGTGCCAATGTGGACCACGACTTGGGGCTGCTCCCCCTCCCCCCTAAGGACCCGGAAAACACGATCCGAGACATCACGTACCCTTGCACCTGGGAGGCAACATACCAAACGTGAGTCTCTCACGCTCCCACAAAATCTCCTATCTGTGCCCCTGACTATAGAGTCCCCAATTACTAATGCTCTGCTCCTCTCCCCCCTTCCCTTCTGAGCAACAGGGACAGACTCCGTGCCAGAGGCCCGTACCCCATGGCTTACCCCTGGTAAGTCGTCCCCCCCACAAGTATCCAAAGCGGTATACTTGTTTCTCAGGGGAACGACCGCAGGGGATCCCTGCACTGACTGCTTTTTCCCAGTCCCTCTTACAGTTACCCACCTATCTCCAATCTTTGGTGTAACTAATTCCCTGAAGCTGCTATCTATGACCCCTTCTGCCTCCCGAATGATCCGAAGTTCTTCCAACTCCAGCTCCAGTTCCCTAACTCGGTCTTGGAGGAGCTGGAGATGGCAGCACTTCCTGCAGGTAAAATCAGCAGGGACACTAACTGCATCCCTCACCTCAAACATTCTGCAGGAGGAACATTGCACTCTCTTCCCTGCCATTCCTCTAACTTTCTACCAAGATCTGGCTAACAACTAAATTAAATTTTTTATAAAAAATAATAATAATATAATAAAATATGGTACTTACCTCAGACCAATGGGTTTTATTATTAGGTTAGAGGAGGAGGGCGGGTGGGAGACACTACACGTGTAGTGTCTCGGGTTTCCTCTCCACCAGAATTTATTGGTGAGGGTCTTCCCAGACGTCCGCGGGTCGACTTCCTGTTCCCGCCTAAAACACTCCCAGCAACCACTTCCGCACTGCTCCCGCTGAAACTGACTCACCAGTTGTTCTCACGCCGAAATCGACTGGCCTGCCCCTGCAAAGACAAGTGCTTTTAAAGGACAGACTTACCTCCCAGCAACCACTTCCGCACTGCTCCCGCTGAAACTGACTCACCAGCTGATTCTCCCGCCGAAATCGACTGGCCTGCCCCTGCAAAGATGAGTGCTTTTAAAGGACAGACTTACTTCCCAGCAACCACTTCCGCACTGCTCCCGCTGAAACTGACTCACCAGCTGATTCTCCCGCCGAAATCGACTGGCCTGCCCCTGCAAAGACAAGTGCTTTTAAAAGACAGACTTACCTCCCAGCAACCACTTCCGCACTGCTCCCGCTCAAAATGACTCACCAGCTGTTCTCACGCCGAAATCGACTGGCCTGCCCCTGCAAAGACAAGTGCTTTTAATGGACAGACTTGCCTCCCAGCAACCACTTCCGCACTGCTCCCGCTGAAACTGACTCACCAGCTGATTCTCCCGCCGAAATCGACTGGCCTGCCCCTGC
Organism: Scyliorhinus torazame; assembly: GCF_047496885.1. Classification (NCBI taxonomy): domain Eukaryota; kingdom Metazoa; phylum Chordata; class Chondrichthyes; order Carcharhiniformes; family Scyliorhinidae; genus Scyliorhinus; species Scyliorhinus torazame. The sequence goes on from NC_092715.1 coordinate 206,347,381, forward strand.
AAAGACAAGTGCTTTTAAAGGACAGACTTACCTCCCAGCAACCACTTCCCCACTGCTCCCGCTGAAACTGACTCACCAGCTGATTCTTCCGCCGAAATCGACTGGCCTGCCCCTGCAAAGACAAGTGCTTTTAAAGGACAGACTTACCTCCCAGCAACCACTTCCGCACTGCTCCCGCTGAAACTGACTCACCAGCTGATTCTCCCGCCGAAATCGACTGGCCTGCCCCTGCAAAGACAAGTGCTTTTAAAGGACAGACTTACCTCCCAGCAACCACTTCCACACTGCTCCCGCTGAAACTGACTCACCAGCTGATTCTCCCGCCGAAATCGACTGGCCTGCCCCTGCAAAGACAAGTGCTTTTGAAGGACAGACTTACCTCCCAGCAACCACTTCCGCACTGCTCCCGCTGAAACTGACTCACCAGCTGATTCTCCCGCCGAAATCGACTGGCCTGCCCCTGCAAAGACAAGTGCTTTTAAAGGACAGACTTACCTCCCAGCAACCACTTCCGCACTGCTCCCGCTGAAACTGACTCACCAGCTGATTCTCCCGCCGAAATCGACTGGCCTGCCCCTGCAAAGACAAGTGCTTTTAAAGGACAGACTTACCTCCCAGCAACCACTTCCGCACTGCTCCCGCTGAAACTGACTCACCAGCTGTTCTCACGCCGAAATCGACTATATTGAACACATTGTCGAACATAAACCCCGTTTCTGCCAACAGAGGTTACCTTTTGGAATAATGGCAGCCCCACTTTATTTCAATGGTCCATTGGTGGTTTAAAGGACTACAGTATTACCTTGACGATATACTAATTACTGGTACCAATGAACATAAACACTTGGGTAACTTAGCCACATTGAAATGCCTTCCGATGCATGGTCTTTGCATGAGGAAAGATAAGTGTGATTTCTTTCAAACATCAGTTCAATATTTAGGCAATGTGATCGATTGGATGGGTTTAAACAAGGCACCTAAGAAGATGGAGTCTCCATGACTAACGAATGTAACACAGTCAAGATCATTCCCAGGGTTAATGAACTACTATGGGAAATTAGTCCTGAATCTAGAGATCCTACTCAAACTGTTACATTATTGTGCATGAATCAAACTTGGACACCAAAATGTTGCTTCACAGCTCCAGGGTCCCAGGTTTGATTCCCGGCTTGGGTCACTGTCTGTGTGGAGTCTGCACATTCCCACTGTGTCTACATGGGTTTCCTCCGGGTGCTCCGGTTTCCTCCCACAAGTCCTGAAAGAGATGCTGTTAGGTAATTTGGACATTCTGAATTCTCTCTCTGTGTACCCGAACAGGTGCCGGAATGTGGCGACTAGGGGCTTTTCACAGTAACTTCATTGCAGTGTTAATGTACGCCTACTTGTGACAATAAAGATTATTATTATGTGAAAAAGCATATCAGTCAACTAACTAAGCACTGAAGAAGTCAGAAGTATTAGAAACATTTCAACCCAAAGTTATCATTACAACTTCCCTGTGATGTTTCGCCGTACGGAGTTTCAGCAGTGGTGTCACACATACTACCTTCAGGGGAAGAAAGACCAATTACCTTTGCATCATGTACCTTAAGTGCTTGGCACGGTGGCACTGTGGTTAGCACTGTTGCCTCATAGTGCCAGGGACCTGGGCTCAATTCCAGCCTTGGGTGTCTATGTGGAGTTTGCATGATGCCCCATGTCTGCATGAGTTTCCTCCCCAGTCCAAAGATGTTCAGGCTAGGTGAGGTTATCGAGATAGGGCGGGGGAGTGGGCCCATGTAGGATGCTCCTTCGCAGGGTCGGTGCAGACTCCGTGGGCTCCTTCTGCACTGTAGGAATTCTATGGATTCTGAATCAAACTATGCTCAGTTGGAGAAGGAGGCACTGAGTATTTTTGGTGAGAAAATTTCACCAATGCCTTTATGGTCATCGCTTCATGCTGTTGACAAATCACGGGCCCTTAACAGCTATTTTTGAGTCATGTAAAGATATTCCTTCATTGGCAGCAAATAGATTTTAACATCGACATATTCCTATGAGATCAAATATTATCAGTCAGAGATAAGATAACACCCAGTAGTGAAAATATATTTTATTGTGCACACGTTCCAGTGACTGCAGCTCAAGTCCAACAACATACCAAAAATGATCCCATGATGGGGAAGAAACTGGAAATGGTATTAAAAAGGAGGATAGCAGGAACACAGGCTGAGTTAAAGCCATATATTTCCAGGAAACGTGGGTTGACATTACAAGGTGGATGTCTGTTGTGGGGGGTGAGCAATAATTCCTCCAAACGTGTGTCAAAAGAGTACTGGAACAAGTATGTGACGGACACCCAGGTATGGTTCAAATAATGGAACTTGCACAGAGATACTTTTAGTGGCCAAAAACCAAGGCCAGATAGGAAAAAGCAGGACTGTGCCAGTCATGTATGCAGGTAAGGCACACACCACCGTTGGCCCCGTTGCATCCATGAGTGTGGCCTAAAAAGCCTTGACAACATCTACACTTTGACGGTCCATACGAGGGACACATACATGTTCATGATCCAAGTGGCCTGAGGTGAGGTGGTCCTGATGAAGTCAACCGTGGAAGAAACCAGCAAAAAACATAGCAGAACAAATCGTGAGTGACAACGGTCCACAGTTCACAGCTCAGGAGTTCAAGGACTGCTTAAAGATGAGTGGCATCCAACATATAAAATCACCCATCCACGAATGATTTAGCTGAAAGGTTTATTCAGTCCTTGAAGCATGCGCTAAAAACCTCCAAGAACAAGGTTCATTACATCATTGCTTAAAAAGTTTCTTGCCCATGTATCGCGATACCACACTGAGTTCCCCAGCTTAACTACTAATGAAGAGGAAGCTGCAAACTATCTTTGATTTACTCTCACCGCAGGCGACATCCGAGATAGTAGAATGCAATCAGCAGTCACCAATCCTGAAGCAGAGATTGCTGTAGAATCCCCTGCTGCTACTAGTCTTTCTTCTGTAAAAGGGACTGTAACGCCTTCCAGGGTAGAGACATCCTCTGAAGAACTTAAGAATACATCTAAAGTCAAGAACAATCAAATCCCTGAAGTGAGCAGGCAACCGGTGTGGAATAGACGCCCATCAGATTGTTGACTGTATTACCACTGTAATAATTTTATGTCTGTCCTTGTGTATATATGTGATATTGACTATGTATAAATAGTTGTTTGTTGTGTTGGGCCGGAGAAGTTGAGGGGGAGGGATATTATATATGTGGGTTGTAATTGTGTATTGCATGGTTCCTTTAAGAATGGAGTTATTTGATAGTCTGTGATATCATCGATTACTTCACGGGCATTCAGGCAGTCTAGACCAAGCCTTTGTACAGCTAACAACCATCTGTGATAACTGCATTCAACCCTTGTGCTACAGCATTTCCAATCTTTTATCCTGCAAGTACAATACATGACACATCTAACATTCCTTCCTGATGTTCCTGTGACGGTTACTGCAGCTCCAACAATTGATTCTGGGAGAAGTCTGGAGACTCATCATCTGACTCTCTTCAACAGTTCCTGGCCCCTAGCAGTTTTCCGAATGTAGGCAACCTCCATTGTCTCTGTCTCCACCTACTGTGATCAGATTATGTGTTGTGTTCACCAGACTGTGACCCCGAGCTACTCTAGAACTAGGTCCCACCGAGGTGGGTGTGTGATTCTGCGCTGGTAGAGGGGGTGTAAGTGAGCACAAGTGACAAGTCTCCAATGATGCTGTCCTCATCTGTAGTGTAATCCGGGCTGAAACTGGGGCCTGGCTTGTGCCTGACTTCAGCAACTTTCCAAAGACGCTTGCAAAAAAAGGAAATATAATTAGTGCATGGCAGGGGGCTGTGAAACAATAGGCATCACTCAGTATGGTTGTCTGATGGATGTTGTAGTGTAAGATATACTCACTTGGGTGAGCACTGCCATCATCAGTGTATGCACAGCCCGTGCCCTCTCCGGACAGTTGTATGGCAGTTTTCAAATTCCGTGAGCACCTTGATCTCCACAAGGTCCTCTGCCAGACTGGGATCCTTTTATTGTGAGCCAGCTTGTCCTGCATGAAAACAGATGGTGAGAGTGTAGACAAGATGCATGCAGATGACGAGGATGCCTGGCATGTGTGGTTGGCGAGTGGAGCCCTGGACTGGATTAAGACACAAACTCTGGAGGAGATGAGGCCAAATAGTGAGGGTGTGAGAATGAGTAGTGAGTGAGGCCCTTGTAAGTGTGTGATGGAGTTGAGAGCGATGAGATGGTTGACTTACCCTGGCTGAACGGAGGAGATCATTCATCATCTTCCTGCACTGGGTGTGGGCACTGACCACTGCTGTGACCACCTCCAAGCCGGATCGGTCACCTTGCTGGACGGTCTGTGGGCAGAGCGGGACAACAGACGCTTCAGTGAGTGGTCACTAAATTTGGGCTTCTAGCCTTTGGATGTCATATCTTTGGAGCAGTCCTAAGCTGCATAGTGCGAAAGCTGTGCAGCTGCACCCTTTAAATATGGCGCCTGGAGTTGAGGAGTACTGAGGGCATGTGTAATAATCCACAGGAGGCAGGGGTTCCGTCACCACACTAATATTTATTTGCATTAACTTCTATACACAAGCAGCTCCAAACAGTGCAGCTAGCATTCCAGTCCAACTTAAGACTGCCTCACAAAGCCTACACAGGTGCTTATATGGGCCCCCTCAATGAGCTATCATTGAGGGAGCTCTTACTCCAATTGGCCAACCAATAATGCCAATTGGAGGTCATTACACCCCTCCCCCCAAGGTCCGAGGAATTCCTGCCAGCTGGCATTCCTCCGAGCTTCTTCCTGCTCCTCCTGCCCGGCTCTGTCACCTCTGTCATCCGCCAGGTCGTTCTCCGACGTGGGTGGGGTGTACCTTATAGGTGCCCGTCTTTTCCTTGACGACCTCGTTGGAAGTTGTACTTCCTCCTCCTCGGGGAGAGGTGTCGTGGCGGCCTCGTCGAACGTGTCCATCTCTGACAACTGGATGACGGGGTCTGGAGAAATTGCTCGGGGCTGGGGTGTGGGTATCCTTCCCGTCTGAGGTATCCCAGCTGGAGGCGGTCCTGCTTCGACTGCTTCCAGGTGTGGTTCCGCTGCCCTTATTTGGTCTAGGTGTTTCTTCAGCACCTTACCTCCTATCGAAACTTTGTATGGTATGGGCCCTGTTTGGGACTCTACCGTGCCTTTGACCCACGTTGGTCCATTCCCATAATTCTTGACCCAAACCGGTGCCCCCACCTGGAAATGTCTCTGCTGCCGACTATTATCATGCCCCCTGCGTTGGACCTCCTGTTGTTTCTCCACTTTCCCCGTTAAATTTGGGAAAAGGAGACTCAGCCTCGTTCGCAGCTGCCTTCCCATTAAGAGTTCAGCTGGCGGTATGCCCGTTGTGGAATGCGGTGTGGTCCTGTAATCAAACAGCCAGCGGGACAGCTTTGTGTCCATTGACGCTGCAGGCTGCTTGAGTCTCACTTTTAGTGTCTGGACCGCTCTCTCTGCCAGGCCGTTGGACGCTGGATGGTAAGGGGCCGTTTTGATGTGGCGGACTCCGTTTCCCTTTAGGAATTTTCCAAATTCCCCACTTGTGAATGCCGTTCCGTTGTCCGACACCAATACCTCCGGAAGTCCATGTGTTGCAAACGAGGCCCTGAGCTTTTCAATTGTCGATGCTGTGCTTGCAGTGTTTACCCTGTGGACGTCCAACCATTTGGAGTGGGCGTCCACCATCACCAAAACCATTGAGTCCATGAAAGGGCCGGCGTGGTCAATATGCAGGCGGGTCCACGGTCTGCCTGGCCATTCCCATGGGTGCATTGGCGCAGCTGGTGGCACTCTTTGCTGCTGTTGGCACTCCTGGCACCGACGTACCAAGGCTGCTATGTCTGTGTCCAATCCTGGCCACCAAACGTAGCTTCGAGCTAGCATCTTCATTTTAGACACCCCTGGGTGTCCGTGATGTAACTCGGTTAAGATTGCCCGACGGCCCTGAGCTGGGACTATTACCCGGGCTCCCCATAATAGGATACCGTCTTGAACGGTTATTTGGTCCCTTCTGCTCCAGTATGGGTGCATCTGGGGCTCCACTGGTCTCTCCAGTTCCCCTGTTAGCAGTAAATGCTTCACCTTGGTTAAAACTGGGTCTTTTTCCGTCCACAACCGAATATGTTGTGCGTCCACTGGTAGGGTGTCCAAAAAATTTAGAGTCATTACTGTCTCCTCTACTTTTGGTATTAGCGGCGGGGTATCTGGGAGGGGATGTCTGCTCAAAGCAACTGCATTTGCTACTCGCGTTCCCGGTCTGTGCTCCAGAACGTATCTATACGCCGCCAGTAGCAACGCCCAGCGGTTGGATTCTAGCTGATGCAATCGGGGGTATTGACTTGTCCTCTTTTAATAACCCTAATAATGGCTTATGGTCCGTCACTATGGTGGATTTCCGCCCGTACAGATACTGGTGAAATATTTTTACTGCAAATATCACCGCCAGTCCTTCCTTCTCGATTTCGGTGTACTTTCAGCCATCGCCAAGGTCCTCGAAGCATAGGCTATTGGCCGTTCTTCCCCATTCCTTCCTCTATGGGCTAAGACGGCTCCTACCCCGTAAGGTGATGCGTCATACGTGACCACCAACTCCTTCCTTGGGTCATAATGCTCTAGGACATTTTCAGATGACAGCCGTTCCTTAATGTCCCTAAATGCTCGGTTTTGGCAGGCGGACCATTTCCATTTTTGTCCCTTTTTTAGTAGCTGGTGGAGGGATTCTAGGATGGACGCCCTATTTTCAATAAATTTGGCATAATATGTTACCAATCCTAGAAATGATCGTAGCTCCTGGACCGTGGTGGGAGCTGGGGCTTCTTTTATTGCCCTTACTCGGTCTTCCAATGGGTGTAAGCCCGACTCGTCTACTTTATATCCCAGGTACGTCACTTGTGGGGCCAGAAAAACACATTTTCTCTTTTCAGCCGTACGCCTGCCTTTGCGAAACGCCTGAGCACTTCCTCCAGGTTCCTTAAGTGTTCCCTGTTTGTCCTACCCGTGATTAAGACATCGTCCAAATAAATCGCCACCTGCGGTAGTCCATGCAGAATATTTTCCATCGTACGCTGGAATATAGCACAGGCTGATGACACTCCGAAGGGTAGCCTAGTATAACGAAAAAGGTCCCTTCAGGATGTTGATCGTAGCAAACTTCTGGGAGTCCTTGTCCAGTTTTAACTGCAGGTAGACGTGGCTCATGTCCAGTTTCGTGAACAAAAGCCCACCTGCTAATTTGGCATATAGGTCGTCTATTTTCGGGATCGGGTATTTGTCCAGCAGTACGTATTTGTTTACCGTCTGTTTGAATCTCCACAGACGTATCGAGCCGTCTGGCTTCAAAATTGGTACCACCGGCGCTGCCCATTCCGAGAACTGTACTGGTCTGATAATGCCGTTGCGCCGTAACCTTTCTATTTCAACATCTACTTTCTTCCTTAATGCAAAAGGTACCGACCTGGCCTTACAAAATTTCGGAAGGGCTTCTGGGTCCACGTGCAAAGTTGCTTTGGTGCCTATAATTTCCCCAAAACCTTCTTGGAAGACCTCCGGGTATTTTTGGAGTACTCCACTCAACTGCCCGCTTCCACTTTGGAAAGTTTTCATCCAATCTAAGTTTAGGTCTTTCAGCCAGTTCCGTCCTTTTAAATTCGGTCCGGAGCCCTCCACTATGGTCAATGGTAATCTGAGCAATTGTTTGTCATATTCCACGGGTACATGAGTCGTGCCTAGAACTTCCAGGGGTTCCCCCATGTAGGTTTTAAGTTTTGTCAATGTTTTTGTTAGGGTTAGTGGCTGGAGTCCATCTTTGATTTTTTGCCACTCCCATTACTGATACGGCTGCACCCGTGTCTATTTCCATTATTGTCGGCCGACCGTTCACCCGTGGGGTAATCTTAATAGGTTCTGCTTTATTCGTCGCAATATTATATAATTGTTCCCCTTCGGAGGAGGATGGGGCATCTAGGTTGTGTACTTCCCTGCGTCCCCAGCTGCTATTCCTCTTTTGCCACCTCCTTCTAGGGTTTCTGTCGCTGTTACCCCACTCTGTCTGGTGCCAGAAACGGTCCTTCTCTGTCGGGGGAGCCTCAGCCAGTAGTTCCCTCTGTCTCCAGTTAGTCCTAGCAGACTTGGGGGCAGTTCTGGGGTTTTCCTTTGGCCCTCTGTTCCTCAGGCTTTTCCTGAGGGCGGCTATCTGGTAGCTGGACCCATTGTGGTAGTCCCTCTCCCAGGTATCTACCTCCATTGGCGTGCCCTGTAGTTCCTGCGCCCCATTTGATGCCTTTTCTAGGGACAGTGCGAGCTGTAACGCCCGCCTGCAGTCTAGCTGCGTTTCCGCCAACAGGCGCTTCTGTATTGGGAGGTCATTTATGCCACACACTAACCGGTCCCGAAGCATTTCATTTAGCGTCGGGCCGAACTCACATTTTTCCGCCAGCCTTCTCAGGCGGGTCAAGAAATTTGTGACTGACTCTCTGTCTTCCCGCTTCGTTGTGTAGAATCTGTACCTACTCAAAATGAGGGGTGGTTTTGGGTCATAGTGCTCTTCCACCAATTTCGTTAATTCTTGGAAAGGTATCGTGTCCGGCGTATCAGGATAAGTTAGACTACGTATAATGGCGAAAGCGGAGGGTCCGCACGCCGACAGCAGTATGACCCGTTTCCTTCCATCCTCCGTCATCTCATTGGCCTGGAAAAAGTAACACATTCTCTCCACATACTGGGACCAGTCCGCAATAGTCGGGTCGAATGCATCCAACTTCCCAAAAAGAGGCATTTTTGAAAGAGCAAGGCTTACCTCCGAGTGTGGCAGCTGGTCTCCGCAAGGTTCTTTGTTTACCTTGTCGCCAGTAATAATCCACAAGAGGCAGGGGTTCCGTCACCCCGCCAGTATTTATTTGCAATAACTTCTATACACGAGCAGCTACAAACAATGCTGCTAGCATTCCAATTAACTTAAGACTGCCTCACAAAGCCTACACAGGTGCTTATATGGGCCCCCTCAATGAGCTATCATTGAGGGAGCTCATACTCCAATTGGCCAACCAATAATGCCAATTGGAGGTCATTACAGCATGGGGTAGGAGACTCGGAAGCCATCTGTCAGCGATATGGCCTGTTCCCCGTGAATGAATGTTTAATGATGTTTGAAGCACACCAAACAAGGTAAAAATTTGCCATTGTGACCGTTAGGTTGAATGCTATTTGTACGCCCACTACCACACTGTGGATTTCATGGAAAACCCTGGTCTGAGGGTGGGGTTTGAACCTATGTTATTTTGACACTGGTGAGAACTGCCAAATGAGCAAAGCTAGCCACTTAATGATGTCATGTTTGTAATTGTATCCTACAAAATGATTGAATTGTAAAGGTTTTTTGAAGAAAGTCAGTAATGAAACAGATGAGATAGTAAATTTAAAGAAACAACTGATTATTCTGCTGGATACTAAATGACACAAAGTGAGTTCTAAATGAATATTAATCAGGTGGATGGCTCCTTCGATTGGTATATTTGAAACAGAGGATTAAACTGCGTGATTTTCAAATGTATGCTGTGGGTTAACCGCTGAGAACAGTTGGTGCATTCATCTGAAATTCTTAACTTGCTATTTAAGCACAGGAGCCAATTCATTTAAACTAAAGTTAAGTGAACGGGATGGAAACCTTCAGAATACGGCAGATTTTACATTTCATTACTGCATTGAGATCATTGTGTTCATTATATTGAATTATAGACTGGATAGTATCGCAATTGTTCCCAGTCAGAGGGGAGATGATGAGGTAATTGTCCCTCCCCTCCCCTCCACCTCTGACAATGGGGAGGCGGTGGAATAGTGGTATTGTCGCTGGACTAATAATCCAGAGATCCAGGATAATGATCTGAGGACCGGGTTCAAAACCCATCATGGCAGATGATGGAATTTAATAAAATATCTGCAATTTTAAAAAAGTCTCTAAAGATGACCATGAAACCATTGTCGATTGCCGTAAAAACCCATCTGGTTCATTAATGTCCTTCAGAGAAGGAAATCTGCCATCCTTACCTGGTCTGGCCTATATGTGACCCACAGCAATAAATGCTGGCACTGCCTAAAACACCCACGTCCCATGAATGAATTTTTTTTTAAAATCACACCTGGAGACTGCACTGCTGTAACTGACTGACATTATCCCACACTTAACTGCATTTTGCTGGAAAATGCATCACTTTTATTGGGGAAGTGACTGCAGTTTTAGCCACAAGTTCGATTTCATTGAGAATCATTTGAAAAAGAATCTTTTGAAATAGACTTTGCTTGTTTTGCTGAGTAAATAGATTTTGTTTGAGAAAATGTAAGCAGACCACAACATCAATCATCTGTAATGCTGACTTGATGCCATTTTGGAACTTAATGCTTCAGTTACCGCCATCTCTCAGACACGCATGGCTGAACACCTGCTCAGCAGCAGGAAAGACCCCCTACCATACAACAAGCACTCTTTAAAGACATCAACTAATTACAGGTTGGTTGCTGAGTGATTTCTATTGGCTGTTGCTGCAATTGTTAAAATGTTTGATACTTTCTAGAGTTTTTTAAATTGACTAAAGGCAGCTGCTGAAGCTCTTTGTCCTGACTTCAAGACTTCTGCACTAACCAGCTGTTCCCAGACATTAATGCAGTAGTGGGCACTATAGGGATTATATGAACTACCTGTGCATTGGGGCAGGACTGGACAGGTTGGTTGGTTGGTTCTGAGAAAATAACTATTTGGAGCGTTAGTTTCGCCAAGTGTGGTAATTAGCTAATATGTTTCTGGACTAAAACATTTTCAAGGTCAGAATGCAACGTGACTTGAAGAGTAGAGGGCATGCAGAACAGGGCAGTGTACCAGGGGAGATGGGGTGAATGAGGTCCTGTCAACCTATTGTGTTTAGGAAGCAATTCTCTGATCTGAAACTTAGCAAGGAATACTGAAGCCATTTGTCCTTCAGTAAGGGCGTTGTCACTGAGATCTGCCAACTGCTGAAGCCATAGCAGTATCCTCCGGCTGACTCTGTCCATTGAAATTTGTTGTATTGGGCTCCTTCCAGGCTGAAGCTGGAGGTGTTTGCAACATTTCACATCTGCTGCCCAGTATTTTACAAGGATAGTCAGTGAGGTTCTCTATTCAAAACCAGAGCAATATATTTTATTTGCTCTTGCCAGAGAGCAACACTGAACAAAAATAAGGCTTCCAAGAATTGCAGGAAGAGTCCTGTAGTACTCTCCTCTTGTGTGCTCTGGTTTGTGCAGCTTAGGTGGATTGGCTATGATCAATATGCAAGGTTAGGGTGCGTCGAGTGGGTCTAGGTAGAGTGCTCTTTTGGTGCGGACCCAATGGATTCAATTGGACGGGTTGGTTGGTTCTGAGTCCATAACTATTTGGAGCGTTAGTTTCATTAAGTATGGTAATTAGCTAATATGTTCCTGGACTAACAAACATTTTCAAAGTCAGACTCCCGTGGCGTGAACCACTAATCTTGTGCCTTTGAGATTTGGATTCTTGCTTCCATAGGATCATAAAAATTACAACAAATGAGACAGTTTGGTCCATCATGTCTGTCACTGATAGTTCTTTAACCACAGCTGTCTGTTCCAGTGCCCTTCCCATTATCCTTTTATGCTCTTTTACATAGTTAGAATGGAATTGGATTATTAGAGAAAGTCACTTCCTGCCTTTTCATTGATGGCATGAAATTGGAAAATTACCCCTGCAGCCACTGTCTCAATAGGCCCTTGTGATAAAATGTTCCATGTTCTAATAATATTGAGTGGAAAACAATCCTTCTGACTTTCCCTTTTCTATAGTAATGCCAAGCAACTGTTAAGAAAAAAGAAAGTGAAATAAAGTTTGAGGAATTTGCATGTGAAATAAAAAGGCAGATGCAATATTTCTCGTGCTAGAATAATTTTGCTTTGCTCCATCTGACGGAGGTTGGCAGTTAGTGGAGCCACGCATCTGGACAGGTTTAGGAAATCTCAATGTTAGCTTGCTGTGCACTTTCTTTTTCTTCCTTCATGCTGGACAATGGTCAGTGTTACAGTGTCCTAGTACACACTTCCTCTAATGGTGCTTCCTACAGGTGATACAATAACAGTCAATTCACCAAGCTGAGTTAACAATAGACTTACTGAGCTGAGTGCACACGTAACATGGGGGAAGGTTATGCATTTGGCCACTGGGGGGAAGGGGGGGTGGGGGGGGAAGCTGCACCTAGATCCAATCATGAGTGAGCCCAGGAATAGAACATACCCTCCAGTTGTACATGGTATTGGATTTAGCCACCCGTAAAAACAGCATGGCAGAATTACTTTGCTTTTTAGAGCTGAATGATTTGGTAGCCGTTTAGTAATAAAGAGCAAGGTGATTCTAATGAGAAATTTTATCCACCTGGGGGATTTTTCTTGGCATCCCCCCTGGTTCCATACTGTCATTTGACATAATGAAAATACAAAAATACCAGATGAGGACAGATGCAAAGTCTTCCCCTTTATTCCCTAATCGCCGATTGATTGTAACAATTTTTTTTCAATCTATAAAGATGTGCTAATTCAGGGTATGTACTTAACTATTTACGTGTTCATTACAAAGAACTCAGGCAGACTTCCTTGAGTTCAAACCAATAAGGGGTTAACTTTCTCTTGTGCAAAAAAAGTCCAAATTAAGAATCAATGATAAAAGGCAAAGATATAAAGAGTTCACATAGTCCTTTGTTGTGGTTTATGCCAAGGGCATTTCTTAATGCAGTAATCTGCGTTTTACGACTGGAAATACTGCTTTGGAATTTGAAGTCATTCTAGAATTTCTTTGCCATCCACAGTACGATATAAGCAGATACGGTTAAAAGAGAATGAGGGAGCCAAGCAACTTGTTGTTGCCTGGAGATAAGTTCATAAGATATAGGAGCAGAATTTGGCCATTTGGCCCTCGGGTCTGCTCCGCCATTCGATCATAGCTGATCTCATCCTGGCGTTAACTGCATCATCCTGCCCGTTCTCCATAAGCACATTACTAATTAAAAATCTGTCTAACTCCTCCTTGAATGTACTCACTGTCCCAGCATCCACCACACTCTGGGGTAGCGAATTCCACAGATTCACAACCCTTTGGGAGAAATAGTTTCTCCTCAACTCTGTTTTAAATTTGCTACCTCTTATCCTGTTACCTCTTGTTCTAGAATACCCCTCAAGAAGCATCTGCTCCATGTCTACTTTATCCATACCTTTTATCATCTTGTATACCTCAATTTGATGTCCCACCATTCTTCTAAACTGTAGAGAGTATAGGCTTAATCTGTTCAATCTCTCTTCATACGACAAAGTCCTCATCTCTGGAATCAACCTAGTTAACCCTCTTCAATGTCACTACATCTTTCCTCAAAAAAGGAGACCAAAACTGTGCACAATTCTCCAGATGTGGTCTCACCAATGCCTTGCATAATTGCAACAACACTTCCTTACATTTATACTCTATTCCTTTAGCTATAAATGCCAACATTCCATTTGCTTTCTTTATTATCTGCTTCATCTGGAGGACAGATGCAAAGTCTTCCCCTTTATTCCCTAATCGTCGGTTGATTGTAACAATTTTTTTTCAATCTATAAAGATGAATGTGCTAATTCAGGATATTTACGTGTTCATTGCAAAGAATGTTAATTTTATGTGACTCATGAATGAGGACCCTCAGACCCCTCTGCAATGGAGCACCCAAAGTCTCTCCCCATTTAGATAAGTTGCCTTTCAATTTTTCTGATGAAAATGCATGATGTTCCTTCTCTAGAGTACCCCAAAGCCAGCAGGGTTTTAGAATACTTTTCAAAAGTCAGAGTGTGTTGGTTGTGCAGCAACTGGCTGTTGGTACACAATAGTGAACAAGTGATAGTCTAATTGTATGAATAAGAATAGTTTCCTCCTTGCACGGTCAAAACCATCAACATACAATAGAAGCAAATAGGAGCCCTTAGCCTTTCCCATGCTTTGTGAGCTGGTAGTCCTGGAGACAAAGCATTAAATAAGGCTTTGTTATTTTGGGGTAAGTTGTGACAAGGGTAGGTATGATATTCAACAGGGATATGCTCTAGGGATATGTTCACTATAAATCCACTTTTAGAAGTTTTGTGAGGGCCACGAAGAATCCAGCACGAGTTTTAAGGATACAAAGTAATAACATTTATTTACAATAACATATATATAACAGCAGCAGCAACTTACCTTGCTGCACACTCCTTCCTGCTGGTTCCAAACTGGCCAGCTTTATTTATACATGGAGTTTACTAATGGTTTCTCCGCCCCCCTCATTGGGGAAGCTCCTACTCCCACAGGATTGTGGGATTGTCATTAGTCCCCAGCCAATGGTAAGCAGGCAGGTTATAACATCCCTCCCTCCCCAAAGTCCAAGGAATCCACCAAAGACCCTGGTGAAGGAGGGCGTTGGACTCGTTTTGCCGCAGGCCGGACACCATTTGCACGCGGTGCTGGATCAGGCGGCGTGTAACGAGACGGAGACCGGCGCTTCCGTGATGAACTGCGGAACGGTTGTACATCCACGGCCCGTGGGCCCGAGGATTCCCCCTCTGATGCGTCCTGTGTCTCCATCTCGGAGTCAGAGTCTGCTGCCTCCGTCATGTCAGCGTCTCTATCTCCATTCGGTTCTGTAACGACCTGCGCAGGCTTTGAGTGAGGCACCAGTGGAAGATTGTGAGGACTACCTTCCCTTGTCTCTGGTCTCTGCGGCTATAGAAATGGGCTCCGGGGGGCTTCCGGGTGCGGCTATGCAGAGCTAGGTCGCATATTCGGTAGCTCCCGCTTGGAATGGACTTTGGGGCTCTTTTACAGGACCCCCACAGCATTTGTTTGACATTTCCCGGTGTGGGAAGAAGACTGCAGCATTCCCCTGACAGTGTCCCCCAGGAATGTTATGTCTTTTGGCTACCAGACCCGGCAGAAACAGTAAAAGATTTGGCTGCAACAGGATAAACAGGGCCTCTTCCAGCATGCAGGCGGGGGAAGGGCAAGCTTAAAGCTGCAATCTGACTTGACGCTATCAAAGGTGAATTCTAGCAGCAGAGGGAACAACTGTGAAAAGATCTACCAAGGCCATTGAAGAAGCAGGGACGAGGCTTCCGGTGGCGGCCATGGAGGAGTAGGTCGCGCATTCGGCAGCACCCGTCTGGAACGGACACCCAGACCTTTTTTAGAAGTTTCCATAGACTTTTTGGGGCAGACTGGTGAAGCGAACACTGCCAAAAGGATTCCCTCTCGACTTCCGGTTGCGGCTATGCGGAGCTAAGCCGCACGATTCGGCAGCTCCCGCTACCACGGACTTTCGGGCTCGTTAGAGGAGCCCCAACGGAACTTTTTCTTATTTGACGCAGCCCGTGGGGAAGGGAAGAGAGAGGTCCCCCTCCAACTTCTATGAAACGGACCAGAAGTGTAACGGCCAAAGGAGCGGCACTGGAGCAACGGGAGAAGCGAGGGGAAGAAAACAAAATGGCGGCGGCCAGGGACAAAGGGGAGCTGCAGGAGTTCATCAAGCGCTGCTTTGAGGAGCAGCGCGAGGAGATGCGCAAGGAGATGTTGGCGCCTATGCTTTCGGCAATTGAAGGACTCGGGATCACCCAGAAGGCCCACGAAGCTAAGATCCAGGAGGTACAGAAAAGAGTCAGTCAGAACGAGGATGAGCTCGTGGGCCTGGCGGTGAGAGTGGAGCAGAACGAGGCGCTACACAAGAGGTGGGCGGGAAGACTCGAAGACCTGGAGAACAGGTCGAGGAGAAAGAATCTGCGAATCCTGGGTCTCCCTGAGGGAGTGGAGGGGGCTGATGCCGAGGCATACGCAAGCACGAAGGCCCCTTCGAGGCCGCTGGAGTTGGACAGGGCACATCGAAGAAGCCCCAGGCAAATGAGCCGCCAAGGGCGATGGTGGTGAGGTTCCACCGGTTCACGGACAGAGAGTGGGTCCTGAGATGGGCCAAGAAGGAGCGGAGCAGTAAGTAGAACAATGCAGAGATCCGAATATACCCGGACTGGAGCACGGAGGTTGCAAAGCGGAGAGCGGGTTTCAACCGGGCCAAAGCGGCGTTGTACCGGAAAGAAGTGAAATTCGGAATGCTGCAGCCAGCGCGACTGTGGGTCACATACAAGGGCCAACACTATTACTTCGAAACGCCTGAAGAGGCGTGGACCTTTGTACAAGGCGAAAAGTTGGACTCTTAACTGAGGGTTTGTGAGGGTGGGGGGTGATGTTTTGGGGTTTGATGTGTGATGGTTGTTGTATATAGGAGGTCAATCACACGCAGGAAATGTTATATGGGCTGGGGGAGAGAGACAAGGCCGCGACAGGAGCTGCGCCAGAGGGGGCGGAGCGGGCTTTGGAAAGGCGGGAAGGGGAACGAAGGAGTGCAGATGGATTGGGAGATTCCCACGCGGGGAGGTCAATGGGACGGCGGGGGAAGCCGGGGTCAGCAGGTGTCAGCTGACTTACGGGAGTGAAATGGGGGGAGCAAAAAAGCTAGACAGGGGTCTAGCAGGGGGGAGGGAAGGGGGGGGGGAAAAAGGGTTGCTGCTGCACTGGCCGAAAGGGAATGGGACACGCGAAGAATAGAGGGGTGGCAATATTGGTGGGAAAGCGGGTGTCATTTGAGGCCAAGACAATTGTAGTGGACAATGGAGGGCGATATGTAATGGTGAGCGGTAGGCTGCATTGGACGTGGGTGGTGTTGGTAAACGTATACGCCCCGAACTGGGATGATGCAGGATTCATGAAGCGCATGTTGGGGCGCATTCCGGACCTGGAGATAGGAGGCCTGATAATGGGAGGCGACTTCAATACAGTGTTGGATCCAGCACTGGACCACTCCAAATCAAGGACTGGAAAGAGGCCGGCGGCGGCCAAGGTACTTCGGGGTTTATGGATCAGATGGGGGGAGTGGACCCATGGCGGTTTGCAAGGCCACAGGCCAGGGAATTTTCTTTCTTCTCCCATGTACACAAAGCCTACTCCCGGATAGATTTCTTTGTTCTGGATAGGGTGCTCATCCCGAGGGTGGAGGGGACGGAGTATTCGGCTATAGCCGTTTCGGACCATGCCCCGCACTGGGTGGAACTGGAGCTGGGAGAGGAGAGGGACCAACGCCCGCTGTGGCGACTGGATGTGGGACTGCTGGCGGACGAGGTGGTGTGTGGGAAGGTAAGGGAGTGTATCGAAAGGTACTTGGAGGCCAACGGCAACGGGGAGGTGCGGGTGGGGGTGGTATGGGAGGCGTTGAAGGCGGTGATCGGGGAGAGCTAATTTCCATTAGGGCTCATAGGGAGAAGACAGAGGGTATGGAAAGGGAGAGGTTAGTGGGGGAGATTTTGAGAGTGGACAGGAGATACGCAGAGGCCCCGGAGGAAAGATTACTTGGGGAAAGACGACGGCTCCAGATGGAGTTTGACCTGTTGACCACAGGGAAGGCGGAGGCACAGTGGAGTAAAGCGCAGGGGGCGACCTACGAGTATGGGGAAAAGGCTAGTCGGATGCTGGCACATCAGCTCCGTAAGAGGATGGCAGCGAGGGAAATAGGGGGAGTCAAAGATGGAAGGGGAGCCACGGTTCAGAGTGCGACGAAAATAAACGAGGTATTCAAGGCCTTTTATGAAGAGCTGTACAGATCCCAGCCCCCAGCGGGGGAAGAGGGGATGAGACGATTCCTAGATCAGCTGAGATTCCCGAGGGTGGAGGAGCAAGAGGTGGCTGGTTTGGGGGCACCAATTGGGTTGGAGGAGCTGAGCAAGGGTTTGGGGAGCATGCAGGCGGGGAAGGCCCCGGGACCGGACGGATTCCCGGTGGAGTTCTACAGGAAGTACGCAGACCTGTTGGCCCCGCTACTGGTGAGGACCTTTAATGAGGCAAGAGAGGAGGGGACCCAGCCCCCAACAATGTCGGGAGCGACAATTTCTTTGATCCTAAAGCGGGACAAGGACCCACTGCAATGTGGATCGTATAGGCCGATCTCGCTCCTCAATGTGGATGCAAAGTTGCTGGCAAAAGTGCTGGCCACGAGGATCGAGGACTGTGGCGTCACCCTCTGGGTGACGATGGATCGATGCCCTATGGGGTACACCACAAGGACCAGACGGGATTTGTAAAGGGCAGGCAACTAAACACCAATGTGCGGCGGCTCTTAAACGTGATAATGATGTCATCGGAGGAGGGAGAGGCGGAGATAGTGGCAGTTATGGACGCGGAGAAGGCCTTTGACCGAGTAGAGTGGGAGTACCTCTGGGAGGTGCTGCGTAGGTTTGGGTTCGGGGTAGGGTTTATCAATTGGGTTAAGCTCCTTTACAGAGCCCCGATGGCGAGTGTAGTGACGAACCGGCGGAGGTCGGAGTACTTTCGACTGTACCGAGGGACGAGGCAGGGGTGCCCCCTGTCCCCCCCCTGTTGTTCGCATTGGCGATCGAACCATTGGCCATGTCATTGAGGGAGTCTAATAAAGGAGGGGGGTGGTCCGAGGGGGAGTATTATAGGGTTTGTGTGGGCGAATAAGACCCCGAGAGTAAGGAGAGGGTTCCTGGAACGCAGTAGGGACCGAGGAGGGTTGACGTTGCCAAACCTGGGGAGCTACTACTGGGCAGCAAATGTGTCGATGATCCGCAAGTGGGTTATGGAGGGAGAGGGGGCGGCATGGAAGAGGATAGAGATGGCGTCCTGTAAAGGAACGAGCCTGGGGGCGTTGGTGACGGCACCGCTGCCACTCTCGCCGACAAAGTATACCACGAGCCCGGTGGTGGCGGCAACGCTAAGGATCTGGGGCCAGTGGAGACGGCACCAGGGTGCAATGGGAGCATCGGTGTGGTCCCCGATCACGGGTAACCACCGGTTTGTCCCGGGGAAGATGGACGGGGGGTTCCAGAGCTGGCATCGGGCGGGGATTGGAAGAATGGGGGACCTGTTCATCGACGGGACGTTTGCGAGCCTAGGGGCACTGGAGGAGAAGTTCGAGTTACCCCCGGGAAATGCCTTTAGATATATGCAGGTGAGGGCTTTTGTGAGGCGACAGGTGAGGGAATTCTCGTTGCTCCCGGCACAAGAAGTTCAAGATAGGGTGACCTCGGGTGTATGGGTCGGGGAGGGCAAGGTGTCGGAAATACACCAGGAGTTGAAAAAAGAGGGGGAAGCGCTGGTAGAAGAGTTGAAGGGTAAATGGGAGGAGGAGCTGGGGGAGGAGATCGAGGAAGGTCTGTGGGCTGATGCCCTAGGTAGGGTTAATTCCTCCTCCTCGTGTACCAGGCTCAGCCTGATACAATTTAAGGTGGTCCACAGAGCGCACTTGACGGGGGCGAGGTTGAGTAGGTTCTTTGGGGTAGAGGACAGATGTGGAAGGTGCTCAGGGAGCCCGGCGAACCATGTCCATATGTTTTGGTCATGCCCGGACTGGAGGGGTTCTGGAGAGGAGTGGCGGGAGCAATATCTCAGGTGGTGAAAGTCCGGGTCAAGCCAAGCTGGGGGCTTGCAATATTTGGAGTAGTGGACGAACCGGGAGTACAGGAGGCGAAAGAGGCCGGCATTCTGGCCTTTGCGTCCCTAGTAGCCCGGCGAAGGATCTTGCTAATGTGGAAGAAGACGAAGCCCCCCAGCCTGGAGGCCTGGATAAATAGAACATAGAACATAGAACAATACAGCGCAGTACAGGCCCTTCGGCCCACGATGTTGCACCGAAACAAAAGCCATCTAACCTACACTATGCCATTATCATCCATATGTTTATCCAATAAACTTTTAAATGCCCTCAATGTTGGCGAGTTCACTACTGTAGCAGGTAGGGCATTCCACGGCCTCACTACTCTTTGCGTAAAGAACCTACCTCTGACCTCTGTCCTATATCTATTACCCCTCAGTTTAAAGTTATGTCCCCTCGTGCCAGCCATATCCATCCGCGGGAGAAGGCTCTCACTGTCCACCCTATCCAACCCCCTGATCATTTTGTATGCCTCTACTAAGTCTCCTCTTAACCTTCTCTCCAACGAAAACAACCTCAAGTCCATCAGCCTTTCCTCATAAGATTTTCCCTCCATACCAGGCAACATCCTGGTAAATCTCCTCTGCACCCGCTCCAAAGCCTCCACGTCCTTCCTATAATGCGGTGACCAGAACTGTACGCAATACTCCAAATGCGGCCGTACCAGAGTTCTGTACAGCTGCAACATGACCTCCCGACTCCGGAACTCAATCCCTCTACCAATAAAGGCCAACACTCCATAGGCCTTCTTCACAACCCTATCAACCTGGGTGGCAACTTTCAGGGATCTATGTACATGGACACCTAGATCCCTCTGCTCATCCACACTTTCAAGAACTTTACCATTAGCCAAATATTCCGCATTCCTGTTATTCCTTCCAAAGTCAATCACCTCGCACTTCTCTACATTAACCTCCATTTGCCACCTCTCAGCCCAGCTCTGCAGCTTATCTATATCCCTCTGTAACCTGCTACATCCTTCCACACTATCGACAACACCACCGACTTTAGTATCGTCTGCAAATTTACTCACCCACCCTTCTGCGCCTTCCTCTAGGTCATTGATAAAAATGACAAACAGCAACGGCCCCAGAACAGATCCTTGTGGTACTCCACTTGTGACTGTACTCCATTCTGAACATTTCCCATCAACCACCACCCTCTGTCTTCTTTCAGCTAGCCAATTTCTGATCCACATCTCTAAATGACATGGCTAGGTTCATAAAGTTGGAGAGGATTAAGTTCGCCTTGAGAGGGTCTGCGCAGGGGTTCTACAGGCGGTGGCAACCGTTCCTAGACTATCTCGCGGAGCGTTAGAGGAAGGTCGGTCAGCAGCAGCAGCAACCTTGTGGGGGGGGGGGGGTGGAGGGGACGTCCTGGGAGGGGGGGTGGAGGAAAGGGGGGACTGCCTGGGAGGGTGGATGAGCAAGAGATAACATGAAGGGTTGGGGAAACTGGCACGTACGGGTGAGGGCCAGTGTACAAAGCTGTGTAAATATGTCATTTTGCCATGTATATATCTTGCTCTGCGCGATTTCTCGTTTTTTATTTTGTTACGAGGTGGTGGAGGGGGGGCGGTTATTGTTTGTAAGGGAGAAAAATTGTGTTAAAAAACTTTAATAAATATATTAAGAAATGGGCTCCGGGGGCGGGGAATCTTTGGAGGGGATAGTCTTCTGGACCGAACGTGGTCTACATGTTTACACTGGAGACGACCCTGGGCTTGCACCTGGTAAGATATAGGGCCCGTTTGGCAAAAGATTATGCCAGGAACCCACTGGGCACCACCAGCAAAATTCCGAACGAACACTGGTTCACCGGGCGCAAACTGCCGAATCGGCCGATGCCGAGAAAATCCCTGTCCCTGCCGTTATTGTGTGCGGCGTACTTTTGCACCAATGTCCCGGAAAACCATACTAAGGCGGGTGCGAAGTCTCCGGCCCATTACGAGTTCTGCGGGAGCTACCTCAGTCACTGCATGGGGGGTGGTCCTATACGTAAACAAAAAGCGAGCCAGTCTCGTGTTCATTGATCCGGAAGACTGCTTCTTTAGGCCTCTTTTGAATGTCTGCAATGCGCGCTCTGCCAACCCATTTGAAGCCGGGTGGTAAGGGGCAGTGCGGATATGGCGTATGCCGTTCATCTTCATGAACCTCGCAAACTCCTCACTCGTCAATGGAGTGCCGTTATCCGTGACCAGCACCTCGGGGAGGCCATGCGTACTAAAAGACAAACGCAACTTCTCAATTGTTGCGCAGGACGTTGTCCCCTTCATCTTATGCACCTCTAGTAATTTAGACTGGGCGTCGATTAATAGAAGGAGCATGGATCCTTGAAAAGGGCCTGCAAAATCTGCATGCAATCGTGCCCAAGGCCGCCCTGGCCATTCCCAGTGATGTAGGGGCGCGGCCGGTGGAAGCTTCTGATGCTCCTGGCAAATGGAGCAGTTTTGGGCCACCTTCTCAATGTCGGTGTCGAGGCCTGGCCACCAGACATAACTCCGGGCCAACATTTTCATTTCGGTCACACCTGGATGCCCATTGTGCAAGTCTTTTAGTATCAACTCCTGGCCTTTTTCCGGGCCAATCACACGCGTCCCCCACAAGAGGATGCCGTCTTCCACGCTGAATTCTGACAGCTTGGAGGAAAATGCCCGCAACTCACCTGGGAGCTGTCTATGCTGCTCACCATACAGGACTATGTGCCGAACCTATGACAGGACTGGCTCTGTCTGGGTCCACTCACTGATCTGTGATGCCGTGACAGGCAAGGTGTCCATAAAATTTAGGGTTGCAACCACCTCACCGGTTGTGGGGGTCGACATGGGGCCGGTCGATAAAGGCAATCGGTTCAGTGCGTCAGCATTTGCCACCTGCGTTCCTGGTTTGTGCTCCAGAGAACACTCGTATGCAGCAAGCAACAAAGCCCAGCGCTGGATCCGTGCGGAAGCAATGGGCGGTATTGGCTTATCCTCTCTGAAAAGTCCCAGCAGAGGCTTATGATCAGTCACGATAGTGAAATGGCGGCCATACACGTACTGGTGGAAGCGTTTCATCGCAAAACCCACTACCAGGCCCTCCTTCTCGATCTGCGCGTACTTTTTCTCCGCTGCAGTCAATGTGCGGGAGGCGAAAGCTATCGGTCGCTCGGCCCCGTTCTCCATCTTGTGGGACAGGACGGCCCCAATACCATACGGGGATGCATCACATGTGACGAGCAAAGGCTTTCCAGGATCACAGTGGGTTAGTAACCCAGACGACGACAATTGTTGCTTTACCCGCCGGAAAGCGGTTTCTTGCAGCTGACCCCAAACCCAGGTGTGATTTTTCTTTCGCGAAAGGTCAACGGGGCCAGCGTAGTTGCCAGATTGGGGAGGAACTTCCTGTAATAGTTTACGAGACCGAGAAAAGAACGAAGATGCGATGTGTCAGTCGGGGCGGGGGCCTGATGAATCGCACGCACCTTCTCTGCGACGGGGTGCAAACCTTCGCGGTCCACCCGATAACCTAGGTAGACTACTTCCTTTGCCTGAAATATGCACTTTGTGCGACGTAAACGGACTCCAGCCTCCGAAAAGCGTCTAAGGACAGCCTCCAGATTTTCCAAATGTTCCTGCTCCGATGTCCCTGTAATCAAAACGCATCTAAGTCGACAGCAACACGTGGTAAACCTCTCAAAATGCCCTCCATAACACGTTGAAAAATTGCGCAGGCAGAGGATACTCCAAAGGGCAACCGCGTATATTCATACAGGCCCCGGTGTGTATTAATCGTTACATATGGTCGGGAGGCAAGGTCCAGCTCCAACTGTAGGTAGGCGTGACTCATATCTAATTTTGTGAAGGAGAGTCCGCCTGCAAGCTTCGCGTAGAGATCCTCTATGCGAGGCATTGGATATCGGTCGAGTCGGGAAGCCGTATTCACTGTAAGTTTATAGTCGCCACACAAACGAACTGTGGCATCTGGCTTCATTACAGGTACAATTGGTGCTGCCCAGTCAGCAAAACGGACGGGCCTGATAATACCCAAACTCTCCAAACGAGTGAGGTCCCCTTCTACCTTCTCGAGCAAGGCGTAAGGCCCGGAAATAGCGCGGCGTGGCTCCTGGTTCGACTTGGATACGGGCTACGGCCCCTTTTATTTTCCCCAAACCAGGCTGGAATACATCTGGGTATCGTCCTAGCACCTCAGTCAACCCTTCAGAAACTGTTTGGAGGATGTGCTGCCATTGCAACTGCAAATGGAGCAACCAGTCCCGACCCAACAGGCTGGGCCCATGGCCGCGCACCACGATAAGTGGGAAATGCCCCTCCTGGTGTCCATAAACAACAGGGATCATTGTAGTTCCTGCAATGTCCAGTGGTTCCCCGTGTAGGTGGCCAACCTGGCCTGTGAGTCGGTTAATGTAAGGGTCTGTATACCCTGCTTGATGCGGTCGAATGTCCTCTGGGCGATCACAGAGACCGCTGCGCCAGTGTCCAACTCCATCTCAAGCGGGTGACCATTGACCCGTACTGTCACCTTAATGGGGGCCACACGGGGAGCTGCCACACAATACAGCTGCAGGCAGGCGTCCTCCGTCTCCACGTCCTCAGGAGTAGTCGCCGCAGGTTCATCCACATGGAAGGTATGGCCCCTGGGCTGGTCCCAGTTTCGGTCAGAACAACGGCGCCTCTGGCGCCCCCAGGACCAGCGTCCGCGACAGGGTCGGCGCCTACAAGTCTGACACGGACATGGCTCCTCATCCATTGGTTCTGGAGAAGGCTACCTTCGGGGAGGAATGTCCGACGGCCACTGGCGTCGGTCCGGACGTCGCCTCGCCCAAGATACCGCAGGAGTGCCGGGGGACGTTTTCGGACGGAAGGGGTTGCGCCCCAAGGCATGCACTTCCATTCCCTGTAGCTCCTGCACTCCTCGTTCTGCGCTCTCTCGGGACAATACTATTTGAATGGCCTGTTGAAAAGTCAATGTTGGCTCAGCTAACAACTTTCTCTGGGTGGCCGCATTGTTAATACTGCAACCCAAATAGTCGCGTAACATTTCTGACAAGGTCTCACCATAGTCACAGTACTCCGCAATCCTGCGTAGCCTGGATAGAAAATCGGCAAGGGATTCTACAGGGGTCCTCTCAGCAGTATTAAACCGGTAACGCTGGACTATCGTGGACGGGGTTGGGTTAAAATGTTGCCCCACTATATTCACAAGTTCATCAAACGTTTTGGTGTCTGGCGCAGCTGGGTACGTAAGGCTCCTAATCACCCCAAACGTATGCGGGCCGCAGGCGGTGAGCAATATGACCACCTGGCACTCGTTTTCGGTGATATTGTTTGCCCGGAAATAGTAACGCATCCGTTGTGCGTACTGGTTCCAGCTTTCCAGCGCAGCATCAAAAACATCCAAACGTCCGTACAGAGGCATGGTGTAATAGAAAACAACTACCAACCTGTATCCAACAAAAATCCAGGGAGGTGGCTTCAGCAGTGTAGACAGCTATTCACTTTAACCCTCGTCACCAGTTTTGTGAGGGCCATGAAGAATCCAGCACGGGTTTTAAGGATACAAAGTAATAACATTTATTTATAATAACATATATATATATATATATATATAACAGCAGCAACTTCCCTTGCTGCACACTCCTTCCTGCTGGTTCCAAACTGGCCAGCTTTATTTATACATGGAGTTTACTAATGGTTTCTCCCCCCCCCCACTCATTGGGGAAGCTCATACTCCCACAGGATTGTGGGATTGTCATTAGTCCCCAGCCAATGGTAAGCAGGCAGGTTATAACAAGAAGCTTCCAGAAGCTTGGTCAGTTGCTATCCCAAATTTCAGGTGATGCGTGGCAGCCATTGTAAATTGTTTTTGTTTTAACAGTTCAAACTGACTTTTCAAAAAGGGCCAACTCACTCGGACCTCTCTGTCCTTGTCCTTCTACACTGTTCCAAAGAAACTAAATGGAAGTTCGAGTAACAGCACCTCATCTTTTGATCAAGCACTTTACTTTATGGATATAACATGGACTTTAAAAGATACTGATCATAACCATTTGCTCCCATTGTTTTTTAGACAACAGGTGACAGTAATAGTTCTGCTAGTGGCATTTACATTTTCTAGACTATCTTTTATTATTGTCCAAATACTATCTCCTTTTACTTGACCATTATCCGTTTTGTCTTCCACCCTAATTTTTCCCTGCGCACCTTTTTCTCTGTCTGTGCACTTGCTTAAAACTAACAAATCTCTCTCCACAGATGCTACTTGGCCTACTGAATATTTTAAGCATTTTCTGCTTGAATTTAAGAGGAGCGTTTAATCTGAAATTTCAGCTCAGTTTGTAACATACTTGTCTTTGGCTTCAAAGCCTAATCCAGGTCTTGCATCACATAAATTGTCAACTTGAGAGAAAAAGAAAACTAAAAGTTTCCTATGCCATATATCGGGAAAATCACTCTTCAATGAACAAAGATAGTATTTGATCATTGATGTATGGATACATAATCGGCAATTACCCGAGAGGCATTCTCCTGTTGAGCAGAATCAGCCTCTGTGCACTTATCATCCCTGATTTATATTGAAGCCACTCTAATCTTTGAGTTAAATCTAGCAGATGCTTTGTGGAGGAAGTGGGTTGAAGGCTACAGCTTGACTATGAGTCAGGTGTGAGTCACAGCTTCCTGGGCGGATAGATCAATGTGCTACACTGTTAAATAATGAATGGCAGAAAGCTTTTGAGTAAAAGGTTATCATGAGAAGAGCTCCTTTCAGAATAAACCAAAATAGTTGCAGCAGGGAACAGCTTGGAAATGAATCCATTTGTTTACTTACTTGTATTACAACGCCATGTTGCAGCTGGAAACTACCAGTGACAAGGATTAAAGTTTTGTAGATTTCATCCCCAGTATTGGTTTAAGGAAATTTGATACCTTTATCCCAGTGGAAGCAAGGGGTAATGGGCCTGCTCTAATCTAATGCTAGATCTAGCAGCCTTCAGCAAGTGATGATCAAACTTCTTCTTAGAGCAGAGAGGTTATATAGAGATTTAATAGAGTGGTAGCACAGTGGTTAGCACAGTTGCTTCACCGCTCCAGGGTACCAGGTTTGATTCCCGGCTTGGGTCACTGTGTGGAATCTGCACATTCTTCCCGTGTCTGCGTGGGTTTCATCCGGGTGCTCCGGTTTCCTCCCACAGTCCAAAGATGTGCAGGTTAGGTGGATTGGCCATACTAAATTGTCCTTAGTGTCCAAACAAAAGGCTGGGTGGAGTTACTGGGTTACGTGGATGGGGTGGACGGATGGGTTTAGGTGGGTTGCTCTTTCCAAGGGCTGGTGCAGACTCGATGGGCCAAATGACCTCCTTCTGCACTATAAATAATATTCTATGAAACTGGCATTCAAACTTTTGGCTATAGCTTCAGAGGATAAAGGTGATTGCAGGCAAGGGTACAGAAGTTTCTGGCTGTAAAACCAATGTTTGAAATCCTGCTGTTGACAGTAGTTCACAACAGGCCATACTTGTGCAGAATGCTGAGGTGTTTCTGATTATTTGACGAAGATAACCTTGTCAATATTTAATCCTCAATCAATTTTTGAAATCGTAGACCTGGTATTTTATCTTATTGCTATTCATGGAAGATTACTGTGCATAAATTACCTGCCACATTTCATTTATTCCAACCGTGACTGTGCTTAAGATCTTCATTAGCTGTAAAACACTTTGAGATGTGTAGAGGTGATGTAAGGGACTATATTAATACAATATCTCTTTCTCTACATCCATGGAGGCACAGCTTTTAACACCATAATGATGTCTGTCCCATTAACAGCCACTGTCCAAGTGACTGTTAAACTCCAAAAGCTTTCCCATTATGGAAACTGACCGGCCTACATTTGCTGAGTTTATTCTTGCACCCTTTTTTTGAACATTGGTGTAACGTTTGCAATTCTCCAGTCCTCTGCCGCCACCCCTGAGTCTAAGAAGGAATGGAAGATTATATCCAGTGCCTCTGCATTTTCTATCCTTGCCTCCCTCGGTATCCTCTGATGCATCCATCTCATCCGAGTAACACATCAACTTTTAAGTACAACCAGCCTTTCCAATGTCTCCTCCATATTAATTCTGACCCATCCAACTAGACAGTGATTGGAATTTGAGCAAAAAGAAAAGTTCAGTGGGGTTTGCAACTGTCAAGGATCAGGTAGCAGGGCCCACAGAATGTTCATCATAGGATAGTAGAACTGAAGCTTGGGCCATATAGTCCAAATACTGCTCAACTGAGATATGGTTTAGAGGGGTAGGGGATTGCCATTGGCTGGGTAATGGAATAGTGACTGAAGGGACCTTAAAAGATGAGGAAGAAAAGAAGGCGGTGGAGTTATCTGGGAATCCAAACTACATATAGGCAGGCCTACGACAACTGTCTAGAATCTTTAAGCTCAAATGAGGCTGCAGGCCCCAGGCAGAAGATGGAACCTGAGGAATGATTGGGAGGGGAGAGGGTCGCGAATTGCCCAAATCGGAGGCTTACTTGGAGGTAAAGTTCTACAAGATTAGTCTAAATTCATAGTTACAATTTTCTATGTATTAATTTTCTTTAGCAACACAGCTGCCATGAGGCTGGGAGTCTTGGGCTGCTGCATGGAATCAGCAGGTGAACAATGCCTGAATTATATGCAGATTAATAAATCCTATTGGCCTAACTTTAACTGGGGTTGAGGTGAAAGCATCAGTCTTGCCCTGGCTCGCCAATATGAAGCTAGAGTAATTTTAACTTCCAGGCCTCATTTAAGGACACCAGGCACGTTAGATGGAAAGAGTAACAAACCTGCAGCCATTCTTCTTAGAGCAGAGAATGCTGAGATTTAATAGAGTTGATCAAATTATCATAGATTTTGGTGTAAAAAAGAAACTGTTTCAACTAGCAGAAGGGTCGGTAACCAGAGGACAAAGATTTAATATAATTGACAAAAGACCCAGAGATTAGATTTTACACTGCATGTTGTGATCTGGACCAGACTGAAAGGATGCTTTTTAAAATTAATAATCTTTTATTTATAAACGGCTAGAAGCTGATTCTGTAGCAACTTTCGAAAGGGATTTGGATAATTGCTTAAAACGGGAAAGAGTGAGGAAATAAGACTAATTCATCAACACTTTCAAAAATCCAGTACAAGTTTAAACTAACTTGGCATGGGGCTGGGATCCTAAGGGAAGGTTCAGAAGGGATAGCTGCACAGCCAAAATTTTAAGAGACGTCAAGTGAGTCAGAAAGACCTTGGCCAGGATTCTCCGAAATCGCGACAGTGTTGACGCCGGCGTAAACACCGGAGTGTTTCACGCCGGCGTCAATGGGCCTCTTGGCTCGCCGATTCTGCAACCCAAAGGGGCCAGCACAGCGCTGGAGTGCTTCATGCAGCTCCGGCTGCTGATACAGGCCCCAGCACTTTCGGCCGCGGGACCGCGCATGCGTGCGGCGGCCCCTGCGCATCATAGCGGGGCCCAGCGCGGAAGAAGATAGGTCCCCCCATAATGCGCGTCCCCTGCTAGAGGGTGGGGATGACAGCTGTGCCGTGACTATTAGGGTGGCATCCACGGAGCTCTCCTCTGAGATGTTTGCCTAAGAAGCTGGAGAGGGTGCCGCCTGGGATGGGCCATCGGCTGGAGGACCTGTAGGACGATGGGCATGTGGTCATTGGAAGGGATGAAACAAGTCAGAATGGCAATAACAACTAAGGTTTGACAGGTCCTTTGGGTGGGGCCCGGTGGTTCATCATCCCTGCGGGTCTGCCAGCCTCCGCGTGGGTGACAACTGTATCCTCGGTCACACCGGTCACCTCCAGGGCACGCTCCTCAAAAGTGGTAAGGATCCTAATATCCAGCACGCCACCGCCAGTCTGGGTCCTCTCCCGATGGTTGTGGTAGAGCTTTTCCTGAGTGGTGGGAGGGAGTGTATGAAGGAGAAGTTGGGAGGTTAAAGGGGAGGGGTGGAGGAAGGATTGGGAGGGTTGAAGGGGGTAGACGCTCCAGTGGCGGGGGAGAGGTCTCGGGGGAGAGGGGGGATGTTGGTGTCTACTCACTTGTGCGGTATAGGTCATTGACCTTCTTCCTGCACTGGAGGGCAGTCCTCCTGGTCACACTCTCCGAGCTCACTGCCGCCGCCACCGCTTCCCAGGCAGCACTAGCTGCCCTATGGCTAACCTACCCCTGGACCCTCAGGGGAACAGGACATCATAATAATCTTTATTGTCACAAGTAAGCTTACATTAACACTGCAATGAAGTTACTGTGAAAAGCCCCTAGTCGCCACATTCCGGCGCCTGTTCGGGTACACCGAGGGAGAATTCAGACATCCCTCTTGGCCTCCACAATGACTAGCAGCCTCCCCAGGTCAGCGTCCCTGAATCTTGGGGCTGGTCTCTTCGGCGCCATTGTTGAGATAAGGCTTGGGTTGGCTGAGCAAGTGCAGCTTATGTGCTGCTCGACCTTGTTAGTGGGGGACTGACAAGTGCGGTGAAAGCGAATCAGCTGCGAGCCTTCATTTGCGGCGAGAATCCGTGCGGCCTCGTTAAGTGGACCAATTAGTGTTGAATAGCGTTGCCTGCCTCGCTGGGCCGAGCGCTGGGAAGCTCGCGGCAATTCACGCTCTGTACAACACTTAGAAATCTTCCCGGAGAATCGCTCACTTAATCTTTTTTTAAAGGATGTCCCGATCTCAAAGTGAGGTTGAGGGGTCTCTCCTCCCCCGCCCCCCACAGACATCACGATCTCACACACACATGGACAATCTCCCTATCCCCATCACAAGGTCTGCGTGACTCCCACCATCACCCAGGCATGAGAGTGACACGTCCCCACACCCATCCATCCTCGTGGTCATCAGCACATGGTGGATCCCCATCCCCCAAGTGAACATTTCCCGTTACAGGGTCACATCGGGCCCCCTCCATCCTTCATACTGCCTTCACCCTCCTTTAAAGTGCACCCCCTCAGGCCCTGCCTATCGGACATGCTAACCTGGCACTTTGGCAGTGTCAACCTGGCCCCCTTCAGTGCCAGGTTAGCACTTCCAGGTTGGTAGGGGCACTGCCCTGCCCTGTCCCTGACCACCCAGGAGCTCCAATGGCGCCCAAGCTCCTGGCATGGCCATCACGCCTGGTCTCCATTTGTGAAGACCATATTAATTTGCACACATGTGAGGCCTCGCCAGTGCAGCCAGTGCAGCCGGGAGAATGCAGCCTCAAACGGGCTGCGCATATTTAAATGACCCTAATGAATCATTCAAATGTGATGACCTGGATGATGTCCAGCTAGAGCGTGATCCAGATCGCATCAGGCGCAGTGGGTGGGGTGCACCTCGCCCGGCTCGGTGTTTGGCGCAAAATCCATTTTGGGCCTCCTGGTCGGTGTGCACCCGGCACAACACGGTGGGAAAATCACATCCTATGTCTTTCAGCCCTCTCCCTGCATCCCTTTCCTAGAGGCTGTATTTCATGAGTTGATTCCAGTTCCTAAAATATTCCTATGCTCTGTTTGTGTCCATGTATTGGCAAAGTCAGAGTCCCAGTGTTCTGTGAAAGATTTATGCTTCTTTAGTTTGTGTAGTGTGGCTTTGATTTCCTGCTATTTCCTGCTCTACAATGTGAGCTCACCTCATTTTGCACTTTACTATTTGCTCTCTCCTGGTTTATTGGGAAATACTGATAACTGCAGTTCAGTTTGGAAGTTCAGAGCTATGAGTTACTGCCTGATTTTAGTTTTGGTTTACCTCATGAATTGGTGCCAAAAATGCAAATAAAATTTACATTCAATCATCAATTTTACTCATGACCCTGTTTCAGCCATCTGAAACCTGTCACAGCATAGAGGAAAGTTGTTCAATCACTTGTAATCACAGCAAGTGAGTGCCAGGTGGAAGCAGCAATTGCTGAAAGTGATATGAATGATTGATCATGTCATCTAAGCAGTATAAAACAGTAGCCCGCCCCATCATCTATCATTAGACTTTCTATGAGAAGTAAACAGGACAGTCTGAAAGCCCAATCAAGCAGTGCTGGAGTAAGCCATTGGCTAATCATCCTCTTCCTTCCTGTAAATTAATGTGAGATTCCAGACAGCAGGATACAATTAGCACCTATTAGTCGGAAATACAGAAATCAAGCCCCTTGTGTTCCTCTGCATCTTGCAGTGTGGTCTGCATCTTGTGTGTTGCTGTGATCAAATATACTTCATCAGACTAATTGTTGAGATGAGTGGGAGACAGTTTGAAGAACTCAATGATTGTGTCATTGCAGCATAACACCAAAGAAGTAGTTGTCCCATGCTATCTTCCTGCCTCGATTAAAGTTGACAGTATGCCAGTAAGCTTTAATGCCCTGAGGACAAAAACAGTCATTTTCATCACACAGCTTATAATGGAAGAGTGATTTCTACAGCAATCTCCGACGTGTAAAAATCAATCGTAGTCACTATATTAGGGTTTCCAAGCATGGTTGGTGGGGGAAATTTTACAATTTTCATTCTGGCCAGGAATAATGGTGTCACCAAAGTTGTGTCTGCCTTCCCAGCTGGATGTAGAAGAGCCCATGGCACTATTCAGAGAGCAGCAGGGGAGTCTCTCTGATGTCATGATTAACATTTATTCCTCAACCACCTACCTTTAAAAAAAAAGGCCTATTTTCGTTGCTGCTGTGGGAGCTTGCCACATGCATAATGGCTATCATTACAACAGTGGCTACACCTAAAAAATATTACTTTGTTGACTGCAAAGTACTTCATCATCCAGATTTATTTAACACTGATAATTTGTATGAAACAGTGAATGGATAGAAATATCCACATCTCTGATTCAGAAGGTTGTTGGTTCTACATTCCACTAAATTGAGACATGAGCACACAATCTAGACTGGCAGGTCAGCGCAGTACTGAGGGAGAACTACTGTTTGAGATGCTGTCTCTCAAATTAGGAATTAAAATTATGAGGATTTTCAGAATACAGTGACTACATTACAGTGATTAACTCTGTAAAGCACCTTGGAACATCCTCATATGATGGGTGTTATTTAACTGCACATTATTTTTACTTCATAAAGACAGGTGTTATAGAGTAAACGTTACTACTTTGAGCTCCTGACAAAGAGCTTTTCCTGCACAAGCAGATGTTGGGTGTTTGGATATGGAGATCAAAATCCACTGGAATTTTAAATGGCAGATCTCAATACCATCACTGTACAACTTACCACCATGTGCTCCCAGCGAGTTATAATGTGTAATCTGTTCAAAATGGATTCTGCTGGACTCCCGGTGACGGCGGGCGGGAGGCGGGCTCACAATGGAGAGCTCCCGTTCGGCAACAGCATTTTTGGGGCTTTAAGCCCGGTCCCAGGGTCCACAGAGGCGGCAGAAGCAGGGAGAAGGCACGGAGGAGGCACAGTGAAGACACAGGAGGAAAAAAAGAACAAAGAAAAATGTTGAGGGTGAGCAAGAAAACGGCCGGAAAAAAAACAGCTGAAGGTTCGTCGGGGAGTGGAAAGGTCACCGCGGGGTCACCAAGGAAAATGGAGGCTGGAGCACCAGGGAAGGCTGCACTGCTTACGGTTGAAGAAATAACTAATGTGATGGATGCGGAATTTGAAAAGCAGTTGGCGCAGATTGGGAAATGCATGGAGACGGTGAGGAAGGAGATGAGGGAGGTTTTGAGTGTGCTGGTGGAGGAGGCGATTTCCCCGGTGAGGGCGGAGGTGGCGAGCACAGTGGCAGAGGTGCGAGAGCAAGGGGAGGCGCTGAAGGAAGTGGAGGAGACGTTATTGCAGCACGGTGATCAACTTGCCTCGATGGGGAAAGAGATGAGGAAGGTGATGGATACTAACAAGGATCTGAGAGGAAAAATGGAAGACCTGGAAAACAGATCCAGGCGACAGAATTTGAGGATTGTGGGGCTGCCCGAAGGAGTTGAAGGACCGAAGCCGACTGAGTATTTTGCCGCGATGTTGGCAAAACTATTGGGGGAGGGGGAGGATCCCTCCCGATATGAACTGGATCGGGCTCATCGGTCGTGGAGGCCTGTACCAAAGGCGAGTGAGCCACCAAGTGCAGTGACTGTGCTTCCGTAGGTACAGTGTGAAGGAGAAGGTCCTGAGCTGGGCCAAGCAGAAGCGGGTGGTGCAGTGGGCTGGAGCTGGTATACGTGTATACCAGGACTTTACGGTGGAGCTGGCAAGGAGGGGGGCTGCCTTCAACCGGGTGAAGAGGGCATTGTACAATAGCAAGGTGTGGTGCGGCATTGTATATCCAGCGAAGCTGAGGGTGACTTACAAGTTCAGGGACTTTTATTTTGGAACGGCGGAAGCAGCGGAGGAGTTTGCGAAAGCAGAAGGACTGTGGCAGAACTGACAAATTGAGGATTGGCCATGTGCCGATGTAACCTCATGACTGTATTTTCTTCTTTTTTGTATCACTGCGCGCGGGTGTAGAGACTGAAGGAGCCAATGTGGTATATATTTGGACAAGGGAAGGGACGGGACTCACTCGAAACGAGGGTTCTTTGGTGTGTAGGTGGATATGCGGGGTTTGTGTGCTAAAAGGGGATCTTTGGGCTTTCCTAGGGCCGGGCAAGTGGGAAAGGGACCCGGGCGGGGGCCTCCACGCTGGCCGGTTTAAGCTGGCCAGTGAACGAGAGTGAGGTGGGGGGAGGGGCTGCGGCCAATCGGAGCCTGGCAGAACAGGGTTCGAGTGGTCTAGCCGGGGTGGAAAGTTGGGGGGAAGGAACCGAGGTTGGGAGGAGGAGTTTTACAAGAGGCAGTGGACGGGAGGAGCTGGAGACCTGGGTTGGGGGCGGTGGGGTGGGGGGGGGGGGGGGCGGGTGGGGGGAGCTGTGTAAGATTAAGGGTGACTACGGGTAATCCCTGATTCCTTTTTGCCATTTGTTTATGTAAACATGCGGGTTGAGGTTTGGGGGTTGGTGGGTAGATGGGATCGTTGTTATTATAGGGACTGACATATCTTGCTGATTATTGTTTATTGTTGATGGATATAAATGTGAGAGAAAATGTGAAAAAGGAGGAGAATAAAAAAAATGGGGGGGAAAATGGATTCTGCTGTTTATGATGCTGAAATAAAGTTGCAAATTCTGATTGGATGTATTCTGGGAAGTTTCATTATATCACCTGCTTCCAGATGCCCCACCTCAATGCTCCTGTCACTGGTCACGGGACAGTCCATCTTCATGGTGCAACGTCTTCCCCTATCCATTGGGAAACAATCAAACTTGGAACAATTCTTGACTGTTAAGTCTTTTTTCACCATTTCCAATTTTTTTAATGCCCCAATGATTCTTCTGGTTGAGATCAACCAGATAATCTATAAAGGGTTGGCAACTTTATGCTGAAAATGTAAGTTAAATTGTAGAAAAATTGGGAAATATAAATATTTATAATCTTCTTTTGCAGAAATGCTGGTCAAGAAAAACTTTTATGCTGTTTTGGAAATGGATCTAGAAACTGCATTGGTATTGATCTGAACAACGTGATATTGAAGGTATTCAAATTACATGAAACAGCAGTGAGGGTCTAACACATATGAACCTTCTTGCATTGCATAGACCCATCATCTGTTACTGAGGCTTGTTATTTCTAAGCGTTTCTTAGAAGTTTCTTCAGTTTTGGCTGAGTTGACGGCACTATTGTGGTTGAGTCAGCGGGATGTGGATTCATGTCCATTTGAGGTGCAGCTACACATTCCAGGCTGCCATCTCAGTTTTGTTGTGTGAGTGCTTCATTATTCATGCTGCAATCCCTAGACCTGCACCTTCAAGGAGCCTTACCCAAAAAAGAGATGTCAGGATATTCATCAAAATACTGCCTATGGGTAAGGCTGATGCCTGTTTGCTTGCATAACGGAAGTCAATAAGACCATAAGACATAGGAGCAGAAATAGGCCACTCGGCCCATCGAGTCTGCTCCGCCATTCAATCATGGCTGATATTTTTCTCATCCCCATTCTCCTGCCTTCTCCCCATAATCCCTGATCCCCTAATTAATAAGACCTATCTATCTCTGTCTTAAAGACACTCAGTGACTTGGCCTCCACAGCCTTCTGCGGCAAAGAGTTCCACAGATTCACCACCCTCTGGCTGAAGAAATTCCTCCTCATCTCTGTTTTAAAGTGTTGTCGCTTCAAGCTGAGATTGTGTCCCTTGGTTCTAGTTTTTCCTTCAAGTGGAAACATCCTCTCCACGTCCACTCTATCCAAACCTGTAAGTTTCAATAAGATTCCCCCTCATCCTTCCAAACTCCAATGAGTACAGACCCAATGTCCTCAACCGTTCCTCATAAGATAAGTTCTTCATTCCAGGGATCATTCTTGTGAACCTCCTCTGGACCCTTTCCAAGGCCAGCACATCCTTCTTTAGATGTGAGGCCCAAAACTGCTCACAATACATCCCTGGTCTTGTAGTCTAGCTCTCTCAACATGAATGTTAACATTGCATTTGCCTTCCTAACTGCCGAATGAACCTGCACATTAACCTTAAGAAAATCGTGAACAAGGACTCCCAACTTCCTTTGTGCTTCTGATTTCCTAAGCATTTCCCCATTTAGAAAATGTCTATGCCTAAATTCCTCCTTCCAAAGTGCATAACCTCACACTTTTCCACATTGTATTTCATCTGCCAATTCATTTCCCACTCTCCTAGCCTGCCCAAATCCTCTGCAGCCCCCTTGCTTCCTCAATACTATCTGTTCCTCTACAGATCTTTGTATCATCTGCAAACCTAGCAACAGTGCCTTCAGTTCCTTCTTCCAGATCATTAATGTATATTGTGAAAAGTTGCGGTCCCAGCACAGACCCCTGACTCACACCACCAGTCACCGGCTGCCATCCTGAAAAAGGACTCCTTTATCCCCACTCTCTGCCTTCTGCCAGTCAGCCAATCCTCTATCCATGCCAGGATCTTACCCAATATGCATGAAAGTAATTTGAGATGTTTTTGAGTGATGTGACAAATATCAGTTTATCTTGACTCTTGGGATCATTGTGGTTTGTCAAAAGTAAAATGATCACATTTACTATTGTAGCAAAGTGCAAATGAAGATCATTAATTTAAATATGGTCTACTCCTGTTCCTATGTATTCCTGGTCTCTGGTTCCCTTACCTGATCACCTTGCATGATCTCTTACTTTGTTTCATATTCTTTGAGGTCTTTGTCTCTGATATGTGAGGATCTCTTTTTTACGATGCTCTTCATTCTCTCACCCCCATTCCCCCATAGCCCGTGATTCAGCTCATTTCTCTCCCTGATGCCTTCCCCTACCTTTTGTCCTTCTCATACTCTCTCCATTGTCATTCTTTCTCAACCTTCTGATCTCAGTTTTTGTTGATAGATCTCTTCTCTTCCTGATCTCTTCCTTCAAAAGCCTTCCTTCGGTTCATTCCTTCCCAGGGGCTGGATTCACCCAAAATGGGACTATGTCCCCACGCCGGTATAGAAACGGTGGAGTTTTACTCCCAAAATTCCTACAAAATAGTTGAACAAATTCAATGCCCTGCATGGGGCTAGCAGGGACCCGGTGGAAAATTTGCAGCTTTAGCTGCGGATACGGGCCCTCGCACTTCCGGTTCGGAGTCCGCGCATGCGCACAGCGGCGGCCTCCAGCGGCCGTGCCGAGCTCAATGGCGCACTCGCACCACGGAGCCACATAGAAAAAAGAAATCCCCTGATCGGCCATGCGCCAAAGCCTGAAACCGTGCAGATTTAATCCCCAGCCGCCTATATGGCCCCCCGGCCTCCGATCCCCCCGCCCCCGACCAGGGCGGTCGAGGACTGAGTCCACAGCCGCCATGCCAGCATCCCGACCGGCAATAGATGGTTAGTTCCACGCCCTCAGGAACTCGGCTGGTCGGGAGCGGAGGGTTGCTGGGCGAGCCTCTGGTAATGGCCCCCCGGCAGCACGGCGTACTCCACGGTCACCCCGAGAGAATTGCCGGACCAGTGCCAGGCCCGATTATGGCTTGGAAGTGGATTCTCCGCCCCCGCGCCGGCTGCGATTTTGGCGCGGGGCTGAGGAGAATCCAACACCTGGGGTGGGATTCTCTGACCTCCCGCCGGGTCGGAGAATCGCTGTGGGGCGGCATGAATCTCGCCCTGCCGCTCCGAAGCCGGCTGCCGAATTCTCCGGCGCGGTTTTTTGGCGGGGGCGGGGATCACATCGCGCCAGTCGGGGGCTGTTGGCAATGGCCGCCCCCGGCGATACTCCGGGCCCCAATGGGCTGAGCAGCCACCCGTTTTCGGCCAGTCCCACTGGCGTGGATTAGACAAGGTCCATACCGGCGGGACCTGGCTCTGAGAGTGGCCTGCAGAGTCCTCGGGGGGTGCGGGGGAATCCGGTTCCGCGGGGGGGGGGGGTGGCCTGGCCCGCGATCGGGCCCACCGATCTGCGGGCGGGCCTCTGCGGGGGCACTCTTTCCCTCCGCGCCGGCCTCTGTAAAGCTCCGCCATGGCCGGCTCAGAGAAGAAACCCCCTGCGCATGCGCAGGGATCACGCCACCGGTTCTGCGCATGCGCCAGAACACGCTGGCGCTCCCGCGCATGCGCCAACTAGCGCTGGCCGGCGGAGGCCCTTCGGTGCCGGTTGGCGTGGTGCCAACCACTCCAGCGCCGGCCTAGCCCCCGGAAGTACGGAGGATTCCGCAACTTCTGGGCGGCCCGATGCCGGAGTGGTTCACCCCACTCTGTGGCGCCGGTACAGCCCACCCGCCGGTTGGGGGAGAATCCCGGCCCTAATCTCTTCATTCAATTGCATCCCTTCAGTTCCTTTCTTCCCTGATCTCTTCCTTCCATTGCCTTCCTTCGGTTCCTTTCCTGAGACATTTTACTGTTACTTTTCTTGGCTTTTTATCTGGATGCCTTCCTCCGTGTTGGATCCAGGCTTCAAATTGGAAAATGGTAATGAGGATATTAATGCAACCCTTAGAATTTAAATTGTCCAATGTGTTGGGAGAGATTAGGTCATGTAGGAATAAAAACAGAAAATACTGGATATACTTAGCAGATCTGGCAACTTCTGTGGGGAGAGAAATTGTCCTGGAGAAAGAACCTGGACCTAAATCTGTTCCTCTCTCCACAGAATCTACCAGATCTGAGTATTTCCAGCATTTTCTGTTTTTACTTCAGGTTTTCAGCATCTGCAGTATTTTGCTTTTGTTAACTCGTCGGGAGTTGACAGACCAGGACATCTAAGGCAATGGCTCATAAGGCGAGGAAGGAAAAGTAGAGCGGCCAAGAATTAGAAGCCAGAGTTTGGGTGAGGTCAGAGGTAGAATAACTGGGGCAATGGATAGACTATAATTGTAAATCGCTGGGATAAAGTCGGAGGAATGTAAATTTTGGGATCATACTACATATCTACTGAAACAACAGTGGCAGGTATTCTCAGGCTGTTCGCTGGCAGCGGGTCTACCTGGTCCTGCCAGCAGGACATCCCTGCCCATGGGTTTCCTAGCAGCGTGGGTGGCTTCGATGGGCGGCTTCATTGACAGCGGAGGGAACAGAGAATCCTGCCGCTGGCGAACGGCGCACCTCCTCCCACCGCCGAGAAACACGTGACTGAGAGGCCGGAGAATCCCGCCACATATTGAGGCCAATACTATAAAAGAGACATTTCAAAACATGTACCAAGAAACTGTACTCAGTTTCTTCAATTAAAAGCACATTTTAAAGCTTACGAAAATCTCGAAAGAGAACTGCCCTTCTCAAATATATTTCTAGAACTTCAACCAAAAGATTCACGTTTATAAACCATGTTTCACTTTGAAGATAAAATCATGAACAAGGTCAATAAATGAAGATTGCAATTGATGGACAGAAAGGAAAGAGACCTGCATTTATTATCACCTTGCATGACCTTAAGATGTCCCATAGTGCCTTACAGTTTATTAAATTCTTTGAAGTGTTGTCATTGTAGTAATATCGAGAAGGCAGCAGTGAATTTGTGCATGGCAAGCTCCCACAAACAGCAGTTTGATAATGACCAGTTAATCACACTTTTGTGATGCTGATTTTTGGAACAAACATTGGCCAGATGAGGATAATTCCCTTATGTTTCCTCAAAATAGTCCCATGGGACCTGAGGAGTTTAATATTTCATTCAAAAGATGGCAGAGCATCAGCCCTGAAGCCTTAATCTTCTGGCTCGGCAGCGAGAGTACTACCATTAAGCTATTGATGACAATAATAATAATAGAATAATCTTTTAGTGTCACAAGTAGGCTTACATTAACACTGCAATGAAGTTACTGTGAAAATCCCCTCGTCGCCACACTCCGGCACCTGTATGGGAACACAGAGGGAGAATTCAGAATGTCCAGTTCACCCAACAAGCATGTCTTTAAGACTTGTGGAGGAAACCCACGCAGACACGGGGAGAACGTGCAGACTCTGCACAGACAGTGACCCAATCCGGGAATCAAACCTGGGTCCCTAGCGCTGTGAAGCAACAGTGCTCACCACTTGTGCTACCGTGCCGCCCAAAGTTCCTTCACCCATACCAGCAACAGTATAATTTGGTGAAGTTACTCAACTTCAATTCACAAAGAACTTGGTCACAGCCAACAAAAGAATGCTTAAATTAAAATAAAAGCAAATTACTGTGGATGCTGGAATCTGAAACCAAAGAGAAAATGCCGGAAAATCTCTGCAAGTCTGGCAGCATCTGTAGGGAGAGAAAAGAGCTAATATTTTGAGTCCAGATGACCCTTTGTCAAAGCTTTTATCTATTGCCGGAAATGGAGACAGAAAGGTCAAGGAAGAGAAGGGAAGTGTCTGAGTTGGACCAGGTGAAAGTGATGGAGGGGTGGAAACTGGAAGTGAAGTTGATGACTTTTTACGGGTCCGGACGAGAGCATGAAGCGGCACCAAAATAGTCATCAATGTATCGGTAAAGGAGTTGTGGGAGGGGACCCATGTAAACCTGGAACAATAAATGTTCTACATACCCCATAAAAAGGCAAGCGTAGTTAGGAACCATGCAGGTACCCATTATTACACCTTTGGTTTGGAGAAAAAGTACTTAAATTAAGCAGTGACAATAACATTTACTTTGGACCAGATAAAGGAATTTGACGTGAAGTATCTAAATTAAGCCCAGATCAAAGGGAAATGTAATGCTGTTCCACACAACTAATGACATTGCTGTCATTTTAAAATTAAAAGGCTGGTGACTATTTAATTTAATTTACACATGGCCAGCTGGACAAACATTCTATTTTGATCAAAATGCCTTCAGGTTGGAGAATTTGGTTCAGACTACTACAGAAGAATGCGGATCATAATTTTGCTTGCAATATTTTGTGAAACAAAATAATTTAAAAATGACCATTACTTATATACCCTAATGTATTACTTTTGGACAGAATTGACTCACTGTGACTTCTACAGATCATTTGAAGTCCTCTAGTATTTCTGCAAACCTTCCAATTTTATGTAGTATCTTCCTGGTGATATTTCTGACATGCTGCCAGCGTTTATTGCCACACCAGTCAGTGTGCTGAAGCTTATTCTCTAAACATAGGTGGTAGTCTCAATCCAATGGAGGTAGCGGGGGTCCAGCCGGAGCTGCACATCACCTCTTTTTGGAAATGGCTGCCGCATTAAGTGCCACTTCAGCACTCAACAGGGCAGCAGTGGGATAAAGGACCCGGGGGCAGAAGTATCACCTTCCAAGAGCTGCTAGCCAATCAGAGGAGAGTAGCCCTTTCTTGCTGAGCAGCACGACTGGAGGCAGTAATTTCGTTTTTTTAATATAAATTTAGAGTACACAATTTATTTATTTTTTTCAATTAAGGAGCAATTTAGCATGTTCAATCCACCTACCTTGAACATCTTTGGGTTGTGGGGGCGAAACCCTCGCAAACACGGGGAGAATGTGCAAACTCCACACGGACAGTGACCCAGAGCTGGGATCGAACCTGGGATCTCGGCACCGTGAGACTGCAGTACTACCACTACACCACCGTGCTGCCCGTGGCAGTAATTTTTGCTAGCCGCCCATTCAAGGCCCATGATCGCAGATGGACTGGACCCAGACACAGGTGGGTGATAGTGGGATGGGATCAAAGGGTGGGGCGCACATGGGAAGAGGTTTGGTAACAAGGGCAGCTGAGTGACTCTCAGCCCCCCCCCCCTTCCTCATGTGCTAGGTCCCTCAATCAGGCACTGACTGCCTTTGAACGAAAGACCCTTCACCGAAGCCCACAAGCAACCTCGACAGAATTTGCCATTTGGGCTGCCTGAACGGCAAGCCCCTGCCCACTGCTAGACGAATACCAATGATGGCACAATGAATGGGCATTCATTACCCATTTCATAGCTCAATCGTTAACAGTGTGGAAAGACTGTCCATGTTACTTCTTGCCACAGTCTTAATCAGAGCAGTGGTGGGAAGGCGGCAGGGTTCCACCTGCCAACCTCCCACCTGATTAAATACACCCCCCCACAACCAAATTCGCCATGGGGGAAGGCAGTATATTATGTGTCAGCACTGCCCCAAATCCTTTTCTCTCTTTTCCTGCAACAACAATTTGTAGCTGTATAGGTCCTTTAACATAAATGGCCCCAAGTGGCAGCACGATAG
Source organism: Scyliorhinus torazame (assembly GCF_047496885.1). Lineage (NCBI taxonomy): Eukaryota > Metazoa > Chordata > Chondrichthyes > Carcharhiniformes > Scyliorhinidae > Scyliorhinus > Scyliorhinus torazame. The sequence goes on from NC_092715.1 coordinate 206,389,604, forward strand.
CACAGTGGTTTGCACTGTTGCTTCACCGCGCCAGGGACCCGGGTTTGATTCACAGCTTATGTCACTACCTGTGCGGAATCTGCTTCTTGGGAATGCCCAAGAGACCAGAATTAAATGAGTCCAGTTTTGTTCGGAGAGCTGTAAGGCTGGAGAAGATTACAGAAATGGGATGGGGAGAGGTACATGTGGGACTTGAAAAGGAGGGTGAGAATTTTAAAATTGAGGTGTTGCTTGACTGGATGTCAATGTAGGTCAGTGAGCGCAGATGGGTGAATGGTGCAAATAAGGACACACGAGGATATTTTTGGATGACCTCAAGTTTACAGTACTACAGTTCGCTAGATTGATCCCAGATGCAGAACTTAAGCAAGATTGAGCAGTTTAGGCCGATACTTGCTGGAATTTAGAAGAATGAGAGACGATCTAATTGAGGTATAAAGATGCTAAAGGGGATCAACAGGGTAGATTTCCAGCGGATGTTTCCCCTTGTTGCACATTCTGGAATGAGGGGCTATAGTTTTAGGCTAAAGGTTTGCAGATTCAAAATAAAATGCGAAGGAATCACTTCACCGAAAGGGTCGTGATTCTGCGGAATTCTTTACCCCAGAGTGCAGTGGACACCGGAACACGAAACAAATTTAAGGAAGAGATAGATAGATTTTTAATTAGTGCTGGGGTGAAGGGTTAAGGGGAACAGGCAGGAAAGTCGAAATGAGGCCGAGATGAGATCAACCAATAAAAGTCGCCGTAATCCCAAATGACTATCAATTATCAAGGAAGTAATATCAGGACATCTCACTCTCTGGGTCGCTCCACTCTCACTCTCCCTGGGTCGCTTCACTCTCCCTGGGTCGCTCCACTTTCACTCTCCCTGGGTCGCTCCACTCTCGCTCTCCATGGCTCGCTCCACTCCCGCTCTCCATGGCTCGCTCCACTCCCGCTCTCCCTGGGTCGCTCCACTCTCACTCTCCATGGGTCGCTCCACTCTCCCTGGGTCGCTCCACTTTCACTCTCCCTGGGTCACTGCACTCTCACTCTCCTTGGTCGCTCCACTCCCGCTCTCCCTGGGTCGCTCCAATCTCGCTCTCCCTGGATCGCTCCACTCTCGCTCTCCCTGGGTGGCTTCACTCTCGCTCTCCCTGGGTCGCTCCACTCTCGCTCTCCCTGGGTCATACCACTCTCACTCCCCCTGGGTCGCTCCACTCTTGCTCTCCCTGGGTCGTTCCACTCTCGCTCTCTCTGGGTCGCTCCACTCTCGCTCTCCCTGTGTTGCTCCATTCTCGCACTCCCTGGATCGCTCCACTCTCGCTCTCCCTGGATCGCTCCACTCTCGCTCTCACTGGGTCGCACCACTCTCGCTCTCCCTGGGTCGCTCCACTCTCGCTCTCCCTGGGCTGCTCCACTCTCGCTCCCCCTGGGTCGCTCCACTCTCGCTCTCCCTGGGTTGCTCCACTCTTGCTGTCCCTGGGTCGCTCCACTCTAGGTCTCCCTCGGTCGCTCCACTCTCCCTCTCCTTGGGTCGCTCCACTCCCGCTCTCCCTGGGTCACTCCACTCACTCTCCCTGGGTCACTCCACTCACTCTCCCTGGGTCGCTACACTCACTCTCCCTGGGTCGCTCCACTCACTCTCCCTGGGTCACCGCACTCACTCTCCCTGGGTCGCTCCACTCGCGCATTCCCTGGATCGCTCCACTCTTGCTCTCCCTGGGTCGTTCCACTCTCGCTCTCTCTGGGTCGCTCCACTCTCGCTCTCCCTGGGTTGCTCCATTCTCGCACTCCCTGGATCGCTCCACTCTCACTCTATCTGCGTCCCTCCATTCCCGCTCTCCCTGGGTCGCTCCACTCTCGCTCTCCCTGGGTCGCTTCACTCTCGCTCTCCTTGGGTCGCTCCACTCTCGCTCTCCCTGGGTCGCTCCACTCTCGCTCTCACTGGGTCGCTCCACTCTCGCTCTCCCTGGGTTGGTCCACTCTCGCTCTCCCTGGGTCGCTCCACTCTAGCTCTCCCTGGGTCGCTCCATTCTTGCTCTCCTTGGGTCGCTCCACTCCCGCTCACCCTGGGTCACTCCACTCACTCTCCCTGGGACGCTCCACTCACTCTCCCTGGGTCGCTCCACTCACTCTCCCTGGATCGCTCCATTCTCGCTCTCCCTGTGTCGCTGTACTCACGCTCTCCATGTGTCGCTCCACCCTCGCTCTCCCTGGGTCGCTCCACTCTCTCTCTCTCTCCCTGGGTCGCTCCACCCTCTCTCCCTGGGTCGCTCCACTCTCCCTGAGTCGCTCCACTCTCACTCTCCCTGGGTCGCTTGACTCTCCCTGGTCGCTCCACTTTCACTCTCCCTGGGTCGTTCCACTCTCGCTCTCCATGGCTCGCTCCACTCCCGCTCTCCATGGCTCGCTCCACTCCCGTTCTCCCTGGGTCGCTCCACTCTCACTGTCCCTGGGTCGCTCCACTCTCACTCTCCCTGAGTCGCTCCACTCTCACTCTCCCTGGGTCGCTCCACTCTCCCTGGGTCGCTCCACTTACACTCTCCCTGGGTCACTCCACTCTCACTCTCCTTGAGTCGCTCCACTCTTGCTCTCCCTGGGTCGCTCCACTGTCGCTCGCCCTGGGTCGCACCAATCTCCCTGGATCGCTCCACTCTCACTCTCCTTGGTCGCTCCACTCCCGCTCTCCCTGGGTCGCTCCACTCTCGCTCTCCCTGGATCGCTCCGCTCTCGCTCTCCCTGGGTCGCTTCACTCTCGCTCTCCCTGGGCCGCTCCACTCTTGCTCTCCCTGGGCCGCTCCACTCTTGCTCTCCCTGGATCGCTCCACTCTCGCTCTCCCTGGGCCGCTTCACTCTTGCTCTCCCTGGGTCGCTACACTCTCGCTCTCTGTGGGTTGCTCCACTCTCGCTCTCCCTGGGTCGCACCACTCTCACTCGCCCTGGGTCGCTCCACTTTCACTCTCCCTGGGTCACTCCACTCTCACTCTCCTTGAGTCGCTCCACTCTTGCTCTCCCTGGGTCGCTCCACTGTCGCTCGCCCTGGGTCGCTTCACTCTCCCTGGATCGCTCCACTCTCACTCTCCTTGGTCGCTCCACTCCCGCTCTCCCTGGGTCGCTCCACTCTCGCTCTCCCTGGATCGCTCCGCTCTCGCTCTCCCTGGGTCGCTTCACTCTCGCTCTCCCTGGGCAGCTCCACTCTTGCTCTCCCTGGATCGCTCCACTCTCGCTCTCCCTGGGCCGCTTCACTCTTGCTCTCCCTGGGTCGCTACACTCTCGCTCTCTGTGGGTTGCTCCACTCTCGCTCTCCCTGGGTCGCACCACTCTCACTCGCCCTGGGTCGCTCCACTCTTGCTCTCCCTGGGTCGTTCCACTCTCGCTCTACCTGGGTCGATCCACTCTCGCTCTCCCTGGGTTGCTCCATTCTCGCACTCCCTGGATTGCTCCACTCTCGCTCTATCTGCGTCGCTCCACTCCAGCTCTCCCTGGGTCGCTCCACTCTCGCTCTCCCTGCGTCGCTTCACTCTCGCTCTCCCTGGGTCGCTCCACTCTCGCTCTCCCTGGATCGCTCCTCTCTCGCTCTCCCTGGGTCGCTCCACTCTCGCTCTCCCTGGGTCGCTACACTCTCGCTCTCTGTGGGTCGCTCCACTCTCGCTCTCCCTGGGTCGCACCACTCTCACTCTCCCTGGGTCGCTCCACTCTTGCTCTCCCTGGGTCGCTCCACTCTCCCTGGTTCGCTCCACTTTAACTCTCCCTGGGTCACTCCACTCTCACTCTCCTTGAGTCGCTCCACTCTTGCTCTCCCTGGGTCGCTCCGCTCTCGCTCGCCCTGGGTCGCTCCACTCTCCCTGGATCGCTCCACCCTCACTCTCCTTGGTCGCTCCACTCCCGCTCTCCCTGGGTCGATCCACTCTCGCTCTCCCTGGATTGCTCCACTCTCGCTCTCTCTGGGTCGCTTCACTCTCGCTCTCCCTGGGTCGCTCCACTCTTGCTCTCCCTGGATCGCTCCACTCTCGGTCTCCCTGGGCCGCTTCACTCTTGCTCTCCCTGGGTCGCTACACTCTCGCTCTCTGTGGGTCGCTCCACTCTCGCTCTCCCTGGGCCGCACCACTCTCACTCGCCCTGGGTCGCTCCACTCTTGCTCTCCCTGGGTCGTTCCACTCTCGCTCTCTCTGGGTCGATCCACTCTCGCTCTCCCTGGGTTGCTCCATTCTCGCACTCCCTGGATCGCTCCACTCTCGCTCTATTTGCGTCGCTCCACTCCCGCTCTCCCTGGGTCGCTCCACTCTCGCTCTCCCTGGATCGCTCCACTCTCGCTCTCACTGGGTCGCTCGACTCTCGCTCTCCCTGGGTCGCTCCACTCTCGATCTCCCTGGATCGCTCCACTCTCGCTCTCACTGGGTCGCTCCACTCTCGCTCTCCCTGGGTCGCTCCACTCTCGCTCTCCCTGGGTCGCTCCACTCTCGCACTCCCTGGATCGCTCCACTCTCGCTCTCCCTGCGTCGCTTCACTCTCGCTCTCCCTGGGTCGCTCCACTCTCGCTCTCCCTGGATCGCTCCTCTCTCGCTCTCCCTGGGTCGCTCCACTCTCGCTCTCCCTGGGTCGCTACACTCTCGCTCTCTGTGGGTCGCTCCACTCTCGCTCTCCCTGGGTCGCACCACTCTCACTCTCCCTGGGTCGCTCCACTCTTGCTCTCCCTGGGTCGCTCCACTCTCCCTGGTTCGCTCCACTTTAACTCTCCCTGGGTCACTCCACTCTCACTCTCCTTGAGTCGCTCCACTCTTGCTCTCCCTGGGTCGCTCCGCTCTCGCTCGCCCTGGGTCGCTCCACTCTCCCTGGATCGCTCCACCCTCACTCTCCTTGGTCGCTCCACTCCCGCTCTCCCTGGGTCGATCCACTCTCGCTCTCCCTGGATTGCTCCACTCTCGCTCTCTCTGGGTCGCTTCACTCTCGCTCTCCCTGGGTCGCTCCACTCTTGCTCTCCCTGGATCGCTCCACTCTCGGTCTCCCTGGGCCGCTTCACTCTTGCTCTCCCTGGGTCGCTACACTCTCGCTCTCTGTGGGTCGCTCCACTCTCGCTCTCCCTGGGCCGCACCACTCTCACTCGCCCTGGGTCGCTCCACTCTTGCTCTCCCTGGGTCGTTCCACTCTCGCTCTCTCTGGGTCGATCCACTCTCGCTCTCCCTGGGTTGCTCCATTCTCGCACTCCCTGGATCGCTCCACTCTCGCTCTATTTGCGTCGCTCCACTCCCGCTCTCCCTGGGTCGCTCCACTCTCGCTCTCCCTGGATCGCTCCACTCTCGCTCTCACTGGGTCGCTCCACTCTCGCTCTCCCTGGGTCGCTCCACTCTCGCTCTCCCTGGGTCATACCACTCTCACTCCCCCTGGGTCGCTCCACTCTTGCTCTCCCTGGGTCGTTCCACTCTCGCTCTCTCTGGGTCCCTCCACTCTCGCTCTCCCTCTGTTGCTCCATTCTCGCACTCCCTGGATCGCTCCACTCTCGCTCTCCCTGGATCGCTCCACTCTCGCTCTCACTGGGTCGCACCACTCTCGCTCTCCCTGGGTCGCTCCACTCTTGCTCTCCCTGGGCTGCTCCACTCTCGCTCCCCCTGGGTCGCTCCACTCTCGCTCTCCCTGGGTTGCTCCACTCTTGCTGTCCCTGGGTCGCTCCACTCTAGGTCTCCCTCGGTCGCTCCACTCTCCCTCTCCTTGGGTCGCTCCACTCCCGCTCTCCCTGGGTCACTCCACTCACTCTCCCTGGGTCACTCCACTCACTCTCCCTGGGTCGCTACACTCACTCTCCCTGGGTCGCTCCACTCACTCTCCCTGGGTCACCGCACTCACTCTCCCTGGGTCGCTCCACTCTCGCATTCCCTGGATCGCTCCACTCTTGCTCTCCCTGGATCGCTCCACTCTCGCTCTATCTGCGTCCCTCCATTCCCGCTCTCCCTGGGTCGCTCCACTCTCGCTCTCCCTGGGTCGCTTCACTCTCGCTCTCCTTGGGTCGCTCCACTCTCGCTCTCCCTGGGTCGCTCCACTCTCGCTCTCACTGGGTCGCTCCACTCTCGCTCTCCCTGGGTTGGTCCACTCTCGCTCTCCCTGGGTCGCTCCACTCTAGCTCTCCCTGGGTCGCTCCATTCTTGCTCTCCTTGGGTCGCTCCACTCCCGCTCACCCTGGGTCACTCCACTCACTCTCCCTGGGACGCTCCACTCACTCTCAAGGGGTCGCTCCACTCACTCTCCCTGGATCGCTCCATTCTCGCTCTCCCTGTGTCGCTGTACTCACGCTCTCCATGTGTCGCTCCACCCTCGCTCTCCCTGGGTCGCTCCACTCTCTCTCTCTCTCCCTGGGTCGCTCCACCCACTCTCCCTGGGTCGCTCCACTCTCCCTGAGTCGCTCCACTCTCACTATCCCTGGGTCGCTTGACTCTCCCTGGGTCGCTCCACTTTCACTCTCCCTGGGTCGCTCCACTCTCGCTCTCCATGGCTCGCTCCACTCCCGCTCTCCATGGCTCGCTCCACTCCCGTTCTCCCTGGGTCGCTCCACTCTCACTGTCCCTGGGTCGCTCCACTCTCACTCTCCCTGAGTCGCTCCACTCTCACTCTCCCTGGGTCGCTCCACTCTCCCTGGGTCGCTCCACTTACACTCTCCCTGGGTCACTCCACTCTCACTCTCCTTGAGTCGCTCCACTCTTGCTCTCCCTGGGTCGCTCCACTGTCGCTCGCCCTGGGTCGCACCAATCTCCCTGGATCGCTCCACTCTCACTCTCCTTGGTCGCTCCACTCCCGCTCTACCTGGGTCGCTCCACTCTCGCTCTCCCTGGATCGCTCCGCTCTCGCTCTCCCTGGGTCGCTTCACTCTCGCTCTCCCTGGGCCGCTCCACTCTTGCTCTCCCTGGGCCACTCCACTCTTGCTCTCCCTGGATCGCTCCACTCTCGCTCTCCCTGGGCCGCTTCACTCTTGCTCTCCCTGGGTCGCTACACTCTCGCTCTCTGTGGGTTGCTCCACTCTCGCTCTCCCTGGGTCGCACCACTCTCACTCACCCTGGGTCGCTCCACTCTCCCTGGGTCGCTCCACTTTCACTCTCCCTGGGTCACTCCACTCTCACTCTCCTTGAGTCGCTCCACTCTTGCTCTCCCTGGGTTGCTCCACTGTCGCTCGCCCTGGGTCGCTTCACTCTCCCTGGATCGCTCCACTCTCGCTCTCCCTGGATCGCTCCGCTCTCGCTCTCCCTGGGTCGCTTCACTCTCGCTCTCCCTGGGCAGCTCCACTCTTGCTCTCCCTGGATCGCTCCACTCTCGCTCTCCCTGGGCCGCTTCACTCTTGCTCTCCCTGGGTCGCTACACTCTCGCTCTCTGTGGGTTGCTCCACTCTCGCTCTCCCTGGGTCGCACCACTCTCACTCGCCCTGGGTCGCTCCACTCTTGCTCTCCCTGGGTCGTTCCACTCTCGCTCTACCTGGGTCGATCCACTCTCGCTCTCCCTGGGTTGCTCCATTCTCGCACTCCCTGGATTGCTCCACTCTCGCTCTATCTGCGTCGCTCCACTCCAGCTCTCCCTGGGTCGCTCCACTCTCGCTCTCCCTGGATCGCTCCACTCTCGCTCTCACTGGGTCGCTCCACTCTCGCTCTCCCTGGGTCGCTCCACTCTCGCTCTCCCTGGGTCGCTCCACTCTCGCACTCCCTGGATCGCTCCACTTTCGCTCTCTCTGCGTCGCTTCACTCTCGCTCTCCCTGGGTCGCTCCACTCTCGCTCTCCCTGGATCGCTCCTCTCTCGCTCTCCCTGGGTCGCTCCACTCTCGCTCTCCCTGGGTCGCTACACTCTCGCTCTCTGTGGGTCGCTCCACTCTCGCTCTCCCTGGGTCGCACCACTCTCACTCTCCCTGGGTCGCTCCACTCTTGCTCTCCCTGGGTCGCTCCACTCTCACTGGTTCGCTCCACTTTAACTCTCCCTGGGTCACTCCACTCTCACTCTCCTTGACTCGCTCCACTCTTGCTCTCCCTGGGTCGCTCCGCTCTCGCTCGCCCTGGGTCGCTCCACTCTCCCTGGATCGCTCCACCCTCACTCTCCTTGGTCGCTCCACTCCCGCTCTCCCTGGGTCGATCCACTCTCGCTCTCCCTGGATCGCTCCACTCTCGCTCTCTCTGGGTCGCTTCACTCTCGCTCTCCCTGGGTCGCTCCACTCTTGCTCTCCCTGGATCGCTCCACTCTCGCTCTCCCTGGGCCGCTTCACTCTCGCTCTCCCTGGGTCGCTACACTCTCGCTCTCTGTGGGTCGCTCCACTCTCGCTCTCCCTGGGCCGCACCACTCTCACTCGCCCTGGGTCGCTCCACTCTTGCTCTCCCTGGGTCGTTCCACTCTCGCTCTCTCTGGGTCGATCCACTCTCGCTCTCCCTGGGTTGCTCCATTCTCGCACTCCCTGGATCGCTCCACTCTCGCTCTATTTGCGTCGCTCCACTCCCGCTCTCCCTGGGTCGCTCCACTCTCGCTCTCCCTGGATCGCTCCACTCTCGCTCTCACTGGGTCGCTCCACTCTCGCTCTCCCTGGGTCGCTCCACTCTCGCTCTCCCTGGGTCGCTCCACTCTCGTTCGCCCTGGGTCGCACCACTCTCGCTCTCTCTGGGTCGCTCCACTCTGGCTCTCCCTGGGTCATTCCACTCTTGCTCTCTCTGGGTCGCTCCACTCTCGCTCTCCCTGGGTTGCTCCATTCTCGCACTCCCTGGATCGCTCCGCTCTCGCTCTACCTGGGTCGCTCCACTCATGCTCTCCCTGGGTCGTTCCACTCTCGTTCTCTCTGGGTCGCTCCACTCTCGCTCTCCCTGGGTTGCTCCATTCTCGCACTCCCTGGATCGCTCCGCTCTCGCTCTATCTGCGTCGCTCCACTCTAGCTCTCCCTAGGTCCCTCCACTCTCACTCTCCCTGGGTTGGTCCACTCTCGCTCTCCCTGAGTCGCTCCACTCTAGCTCTCCCTGGGTCGCTCCATTCTCTCTCTTCTTGGGTCCCTCCACTCCCGCTCTCCCTGGGTCACTCCACTCACTCTCCCTGGATCGCTCCACTCTCGCTCTCCCCGGGTCGCTTCACTCTCGCTCTCCCTGGGTCGCTCCATTCTTGCTCTCCTTGGGTCGCTCCACTCCCGCTCACCCTGGGTCACTCCACTCACTCTCCCTGGGACGCTCCACTCACTCTCAAGGGGTCGCTCCACTCACTCTCCCTGGATCGCTCCATTCTCGCTCTCCCTGTGTCGCTGTACTCACGCTCTCCATGTGTCGCTCCACCCTCGCTCTCCCTGGGTCGCTCCACTCTCTCTCTCTCTCCCTGGGTCGCTCCACCCACTCTCCCTGGGTCGCTCCACTCTCCCTGAGTCGCTCCACTCTCACTCTCCCTGGGTCGCTTGACTCTCCCTGGGTCGCTCCACTTTCACTCTCCCTGGGTCGCTCCACTCTCGCTCTCCATGGCTCGCTCCACTCCCGCTCTCCATGGCTCGAACCACTCCCGTTTTCCCTGGGTCGCTCCACTCTCACTGTCCCTGGGTCGCTCCACTCTCACTCTCCCTGAGTCGCTCCACTCTCACTCTCCCTGGGTCGCTCCACTCTCCCTGGGTCGCTCCACTTACACTCTCCCTGGGTCACTCCACTCTCACTCTCCTTGAGTCGCTCCACTCTTGCTCTCCCTGGGTCGCTCCACTGTCGCTCGCCCTGGGTCGCACCAATCTCCCTGGTTCGCTCCACTCTCACTCTCCTTGGTCGCTCCACTCCCGCTCTACCTGGGTCGCTCCACTCTCGCTCTCCCTGGATCGCTCCGCTCTCGCTCTCCCTGGGTCGCTTCACTCTCGCTCTCCCTGGGCCGCTCCACTCTTGCTCTCCCTGGGCCACTCCACTCTTGCTCTCCCTGGATCGCTCCACTCTCGCTCTCCCTGGGCCGCTTCACTTGCTCTCCCTGGGTCGCTACACTCTCGCTCTCTGTGGGTTGCTCCACTCTCGCTCTCCCTGGGTCGCACCACTCTCACTCGCCCTGGGTCGCACCAATCTCCCTGGATCGCTCCACTCTCACTCTCCTTGGTCGCTCCACTCCCGCTCTCCCTGGGCCGCTCCACTCTTGCTCTCCCTGGGCCACTCCACTCTTGCTCTCCCTGGATCGCTCCACTCTCGCTCTCCCTGGGCCGCTTCACTCTTGCTCTCCCTGGGTCGCTACACTCTCGCTCTCTGTGGGTTGCTCCACTCTCGCTCTCCCTGGGTCGCTCCACTGTCGCTCGCCCTGGGTCGCACCAATCTCCCTGGATCGCTCCACTCTCACTCTCCTTGGTCGCTCCACTCCCGCTCTACCTGGGTCGCTCCACTCTCGCTCTCCCTGGATCGCTCCGCTCTCGCTCTCCCTGGGTCGCTTCACTCTCGCTCTCCCTGGGCCGCTCCACTCTTGCTCTCCCTGGGCCACTCCACTCTTGCTCTCCCTGGATCGCTCCACTCTCGCTCTCCCTGGGCCGCTTCACTCTTGCTCTCCCTGGGTCGCTACACTCTCGCTCTCTGTGGGTTGCTCCACTCTCGCTCTCCCTGGGTCGCACCACTCTCACTCGCCCTGGGTCGCTCCACTCTCCCTGGGTCGCTCCACTTTCACTCTCCCTGGGTCACTCCACTCTCACTCTCCTTGAGTCGCTCCACTCTTGCTCTCCCTGGGTCGCTCCACTGTCGCTCGCCCTGGGTCGCACCAATCTCCCTGGTTCGCTCCACTCTCACTCTCCTTGGTCGCTCCACTCCCGCTCTACCTGGGTCGCTCCACTCTCGCTCTCCCTGGATCGCTCCGCTCTCGCTCTCCCTGGGTCGCTTCACTCTCGCTCTCCCTGGGCCGCTCCACTCTTGCTCTCCCTGGGCCACTCCACTCTTGCTCTCCCTGGATCGCTCCACTCTCGCTCTCCCTGGGCCGCTTCACTTGCTCTCCCTGGGTCGCTACACTCTCGCTCTCTGTGGGTTGCTCCACTCTCGCTCTCCCTGGGTCGCACCACTCTCACTCGCCCTGGGTCGCACCAATCTCCCTGGATCGCTCCACTCTCACTCTCCTTGGTCGCTCCACTCCCGCTCTCCCTGGGCCGCTCCACTCTTGCTCTCCCTGGGCCACTCCACTCTTGCTCTCCCTGGATCGCTCCACTCTCGCTCTCCCTGGGCCGCTTCACTCTTGCTCTCCCTGGGTCGCTACACTCTCGCTCTCTGTGGGTTGCTCCACTCTCGCTCTCCCTGGGTCGCTCCACTGTCGCTCGCCCTGGGTCGCACCAATCTCCCTGGATCGCTCCACTCTCACTCTCCTTGGTCGCTCCACTCCCGCTCTACCTGGGTCGCTCCACTCTCGCTCTCCCTGGATCGCTCCGCTCTCGCTCTCCCTGGGTCGCTTCACTCTCGCTCTCCCTGGGCCGCTCCACTCTTGCTCTCCCTGGGCCACTCCACTCTTGCTCTCCCTGGATCGCTCCACTCTCGCTCTCCCTGGGCCGCTTCACTCTTGCTCTCCCTGGGTCGCTACACTCTCGCTCTCTGTGGGTTGCTCCACTCTCGCTCTCCCTGGGTCGCACCACTCTCACTCGCCCTGGGTCGCTCCACTCTCCCTGGGTCGCTCCACTTTCACTCTCCCTGGGTCACTCCACTCTCACTCTCCTTGAGTCGCTCCACTCTTGCTCTCCCTGGGTTGCTCCACTGTCGCTCGCCCTGGGTCGCTTCACTCTCCCTGGATCGCTCCACTCTCACTCTCCTTGGTCGCTCCACTCCCGCTCTCCCTGGGTCGCTCCACTCTCGCTCTCCCTGGATCGCTCCGCTCTCGCTCTCCCTGGGTCGCTTCACTCTCGCTCTCCCTGGGCAGCTCCACTCTTGCTCTCCCTGGATCGCTCCACTCTCGCTCTCCCTGGGCCGCTTCACTCTTGCTCTCCCTGGGTCGCTACACTCTCGCTCTCTGTGGGTTGCTCCACTCTCGCTCTCCCTGGGTCGCACCACTCTCACTCGCCCTGGGTCGCTCCACTCTTGCTCTCCCTGGGTCGTTCCACTCTCGCTCTACCTGGGTCGATCCACTCTCGCTCTCCCTGGGTTGCTCCATTCTCGCACTCCCTGGATTGCTCCACTCTCGCTCTATCTGCGTCGCTCCACTCCAGCTCTCCCTGGGTCGCTCCACTCTCGCTCTCCCTGGATCGCTCCACTCTCGCTCTCACTGGGTCGCTCCACTCTCGCTCTCCCTGGGTCGCTCCACTCTCGCTCTCCCTGGGTCGCTCCACTCTCGCACTCCCTGGATCGCTCCACTTTCACTCTCTCTGCGTCGCTTCACTCTCGCTCTCCCTGGGTCGCTCCACTCTCGCTCTCCCTGGATCGCTCCTCTCTCGCTCTCCCTGGGTCGCTCCACTCTCGCTCTCCCTGGGTCGCTACACTCTCGCTCTCTGTGGGTCGCTCCACTCTCGCTCTCCCTGGGTCGCACCACTCTCACTCTCCCTGGGTCGCTCCACTCTTGCTCTCCCTGGGTCGCTCCACTCTCCCTGGTTCGCTCCACTTTAACTCTCCCTGGGTCACTCCACTCTCACTCTCCTTGACTCGCTCCACTCTTGCTCTCCCTGGGTCGCTCCGCTCTCGCTCGCCCTGGGTCGCTCCACTCTCCCTGGATCGCTCCACCCTCACTCTCCTTGGTCGCTCCACTCCCGCTCTCCCTGGGTCGATCCACTCTCGCTCTCCCTGGATCGCTCCACTCTCGCTCTCTCTGGGTCGCTTCACTCTCGCTCTCCCTGGGTCGCTCCACTCTTGCTCTCCCTGGATCGCTCCACTCTCGCTCTCCCTGGGCCGCTTCACTCTCGCTCTCCCTGGGTCGCTACACTCTCGCTCTCTGTGGGTCGCTCCACTCTCGCTCTCCCTGGGCCGCACCACTCTCACTCGCCCTGGGTCGCTCCACTCTTGCTCTCCCTGGGTCGTTCCACTCTCGCTCTCTCTGGGTCGATCCACTCTCGCTCTCCCTGGGTTGCTCCATTCTCGCACTCCCTGGATCGCTCCACTCTCGCTCTATTTGCGTCGCTCCACTCCCGCTCTCCCTGGGTCGCTCCACTCTCGCTCTCCCTGGATCGCTCCACTCTCGCTCTCACTGGGTCGCTCCACTCTCGCTCTCCCTGGGTCGCTCCACTCTCGCTCTCCCTGGGTCGCTCCACTCTCGTTCGCCCTGGGTCGCACCACTCTCGCTCTCTCTGGGTCGCTCCACTCTGGCTCTCCCTGGGTCATTCCACTCTTGCTCTCTCTGGGTCGCTCCACTCTCGCTCTCCCTGGGTTGCTCCATTCTCGCACTCCCTGGATCGCTCCGCTCTCGCTCTACCTGGGTCGCTCCACTCATGCTCTCCCTGGGTCGTTCCACTCTCGTTCTCTCTGGGTCGCTCCACTCTCGCTCTCCCTGGGTTGCTCCATTCTCGCACTCCCTGGATCGCTCCGCTCTCGCTCTATCTGCGTCGCTCCACTCTAGCTCTCCCTAGGTCCCTCCACTCTCACTCTCCCTGGGTTGGTCCACTCTCGCTCTCCCTGAGTCGCTCCACTCTAGCTCTCCCTGGGTCGCTCCATTCTCTCTCTTCTTGGGTCCCTCCACTCCCGCTCTCCCTGGGTCACTCCACTCACTCTCCCTGGATCGCTCCACTCTCGCTCTCCCCGGGTCGCTTCACTCTCGCTCTCCCTGGGTCGCTCCACTCTCGCTCTCCCTGGATCGCTCCACTCTCGCTCTCCCTGGGTCGCTCCACTCTCGCTCTCCCTGGGTCGCTACACTCTCGCTCTCTGTGGGTCGCTCCACTCTCGCTCTCCCTGGGTCGCACCACTCTCGCTCCCCCTGGGTCGCTCCACTCTCGCTCTCCCTGGGTCGCTCCACTCTCGCTCTCCCTGGGTCGCTCCTCTCTCGCTCTCCCTGGGTCGCTCCACTCCCGCTCACCCTGGGTCACTCCACTCACTCTCCCTGGGACGCTCCACTCACTCTCAAGGGGTCGCTCCACTCACTCTCCCTGGATCGCTCCATTCTCGCTCTCCCTGTGTCGCTGTACTCACGCTCTCCATGTGTCGCTCCACCCTCGCTCTCCCTGGGTCGCTCCACTCTCTCTCTCTCTCCCTGGGTCGCTCCACCCACTCTCCCTGGGTCGCTCCACTCTCCCTGAGTCGCTCCACTCTCACTCTCCCTGGGTCGCTTGACTCTCCCTGGGTCGCTCCACTTTCACTATCCCTGGGTCGCTCCACTCTCGCTCTCCATGGCTCGCTCCACTCCCGCTCTCCATGGCTCGCTCCACTCCCGTTCTCCCTGGGTCGCTCCACTCTCACTGTCCCTGGGTCGCTCCACTCTCACTCTCCCTGAGTCGCTCCACTCTCACTCTCCCTGGGTCGCTCCACTCTCCCTGGGTCGCTCCACTTACACTCTCCCTGGGTCACTCCGCTCTCACTCTCCTTGAGTCGCTCCACTCTTGCTCTCCCTGGGTCGCTCCACTGTCGCTCGCCCTGGGTCGCACCAATCTCCCTGGATCGCTCCACTCTCACTCTCCTTGGTCGCTCCACTCCCGCTCTACCTGGGTCGCTCCACTCTCGCTCTCCCTGGATCGCTCCGCTCTCGCTCTCCCTGGGTCGCTTCACTCTCGCTCTCCCTGGGCCGCTCCACTCTTGCTCTCCCTGGGCCACTCCACTCTTGCTCTCCCTGGATCGCTCCACTCTCGCTCTCCCTGGGCCGCTTCACTCTTGCTCTCCCTGGGTCGCTACACTCTCGCTCTCTGTGGGTTGCTCCACTCTCGCTCTCCCTGGGTCGCACCACTCTCACTCGCCCTGGGTCGCTCCACTCTCCCTGGGTCGCTCCACTTTCACTCTCCCTGGGTCACTCCACTCTCACTCTCCTTGAGTCGCTCCACTCTTGCTCTCCCTGGGTTGCTCCACTGTCGCTCGCCCTGGGTCGCTTCACTCTCCCTGGATCGCTCCACTCTCACTCTCCTTGGTCGCTCCACTCCCGCTCTCCCTGGGTCGCTCCACTCTCGCTCTCCCTGGATCGCTCCGCTCTCGCTCTCCCTGGGTCGCTTCACTCTCGCTCTCCCTGGGCAGCTCCACTCTTGCTCTCCCTGGATCGCTCCACTCTCGCTCTCCCTGGGCCGCTTCACTCTTGCTCTCCCTGGGTCGCTACACTCTCGCTCTCTGTGGGTTGCTCCACTCTCGCTCTCCCTGGGTCGCACCACTCTCACTCGCCCTGCGTCGCTCCACTCTTGCTCTCCCTGGGTCGTTCCACTCTCGCTCTACCTGGGTCGATCCACTCTCGCTCTCCCTGGGTTGCTCCATTCTCGCACTCCCTGGATTGCTCCACTCTCGCTCTATCTGCATCGCTCCACTCCAGCTCTCCCTGGGTCGCTCCACTCTCGCTCTCCCTGGATCGCTCCACTCTCGCTCTCACTGGGTCGCTCCACTCTCGCTCTCCCTGGGTCGCTCCACTCTCGCTCTCCCTGGGTCGCTCCACTCTCGCACTCCCTGGATCGCTCCACTTTCGCTCTCTCTGCGTCGCTTCACTCTCGCTCTCCCTGGGTCGCTCCACTCTCGCTCTCCCTGGATCGCTCCTCTCTCGCTCTCCCTGGGTCGCTCCACTCTCGCTCTCCCTGGGTCGCTACACTCTCGCTCTCTGTGGGTCGCTCCACTCTCGCTCTCCCTGGGTCGCACCACTCTCACTCTCCCTGGGTCGCTCCACTCTTGCTCTCCCTGGGTCGCTCCACTCTCCCTGGTTCGCTCCACTTTAACTCTCCCTGGGTCACTCCACTCTCACTCTCCTTGACTCGCTCCACTCTTGCTCTCCCTGGGTCGCTCCGCTCTCGCTCGCCCTGGGTCGCTCCACTCTCCCTGGATCGCTCCACCCTCACTCTCCTTGGTCGCTCCACTCCCGCTCTCCCTGGGTCGATCCACTCTCGCTCTCCCTGGATCGCTCCACTCTCGCTCTCTCTGGGTCGCTTCACTCTCGCTCTCCCTGGGTCGCTCCACTCTTGCTCTCCCTGGATCGCTCCACTCTCGCTCTCCCTGGGCCGCTTCACTCTCGCTCTCCCTGGGTCGCTACACTCTCGCTCTCTGTGGGTCGCTCCACTCTCGCTCTCCCTGGGCCGCACCACTCTCACTCGCCCTGGGTCGCTCCACTCTTGCTCTCCCTGGGTCGTTCCACTCTCGCTCTCTCTGGGTCGATCCACTCTCGCTCTCCCTGGGTTGCTCCATTCTCGCACTCCCTGGATCGCTCCACTCTCGCTCTATTTGCGTCGCTCCACTCCCGCTCTCCCTGGGTCGCTCCACTCTCGCTCTCCCTGGATCGCTCCACTCTCGCTCTCACTGGGTCGCTCCACTCTCGCTCTCCCTGGGTCGCTCCACTCTCGCTCTCCCTGGGTCGCTCCACTCTCGTTCGCCCT
Organism: Scyliorhinus torazame; assembly: GCF_047496885.1. NCBI lineage: Eukaryota > Metazoa > Chordata > Chondrichthyes > Carcharhiniformes > Scyliorhinidae > Scyliorhinus > Scyliorhinus torazame. Next base: position 206,405,974 of record NC_092715.1, read on the forward strand.
GGGTCGCACCACTCTCGCTCTCTCTGGGTCGCTCCACTCTGGCTCTCCCTGGGTCATTCCACTCTTGCTCTCTCTGGGTCGCTCCACTCTCGCTCTCCCTGGGTTGCTCCATTCTCGCACTCCCTGGATCGCTCCGCTCTCGCTCTACCTGGGTCGCTCCACTCATGCTCTCCCTGGGTCGTTCCACTCTCGTTCTCTCTGGGTCGCTCCACTCTCGCTCTCCCTGGGTTGCTCCATTCTAGCACTCCCTGGATCGCTCCGCTCTCGCTCTATCTGCGTCGCTCCACTCTAGCTCTCCCTTGGTCCCTCCACTCTCACTCTCCCTGGGTTGGTCCACTCTCGCTCTCCCTGAGTCGCTCCACTCTAGCTCTCCCTGGGTCGCTCCATTCTCTCTCTTCTTGGGTCCCTCCACTCCCGCTCTCCCTGGGTCACTCCACTCACTCTACCTGGATCGCTCCACTCTCGCTCTCCCCGGGTCGCTTCACTCTCGCTCTCCCTGGGTCGCTCCACTCTCGCTCTCCCTGGATCGCTCCACTCTCGCTCTCCCTGGGTCGCTCCACTCTCGCTCTCCCTGGGTCGCTACACTCTCGCTCTCTGTGGGTCGCTCCACTCTCGCTCTCCCTGGGTCGCACCACTCTCGCTCCCCCTGGGTCGCTCCACTCTCGCTCTCCCTGGGTCGCTCCACTCTCGCTCTCCCTGGGTCGCTCCTCTCTCGCTCTCCCTGGGTCGCTCCACTCTCGCTCCCCCTGGGTCGCTCCCCCTGGGTCGCTCTACTCTCGCTCCCCCTGGGTCGCTCCACTCTCGCTCTTCCTGGGTCGCACCACTCTCGCTCTCCCTGGGCCGCTCTACTCCCGCTCTGCCTGGGTCGCTCCACTCCCGCTCTCCCTGGTTCGCTCCACTCCCGCTCCCCCTGGGTCGCTCCACTCCCGCTCTCCCTGGGTCGCTCCACTCTCGCTCTCCTTGGGTCGCTCCACTCCCGCTCTCCCTGGGTCGCTCCACTCACTCTCCCTGGGTCGCCCCACTCACTCTCCGTGGGTCGCCCCACTCACTCTCCCTGGATCGCTCCACTCTCGCTCTCCCTGTGTCGCTCCAGTCTCGCTCTCCCTGGATCGCTCCACTCTCGCTCTCCCTGTGTCGCTCCACTCTCGCTCTCCCTGGGTCACTACACTCTCGCTCTCTGTGGGTCGCTCCACTCTCGCTCTCCCTGGGTTGCTCCATTCTCGCACTCCCTGGATCGCTCCACTCTCGCTCTATCTGCGTCGCTCCACTCCCGCTCTCCCTGGGTCGCTCCACTCTCGCTCTCCCTGGATCGCTCCACTCTCGCTCTCACTGGGTTGCTCGACTCTCGCTCTCCCTGGGTCGCTCCACTCTCGCTCTCCCTGGATCGCTCCACTCTCGCTCTCCCTGGGTCGCTCCACTCTCGCTCTCCCTGGGTTGCTCCACTCTCGCTCTCACTGGGTCGCTTCACTCTCGCTCTCCCTGGGTCGCTCCACTCTCGCTCTCCCTGGATCGCTCCACTCTCGCTCTCCCTGGGTCGCTCCACTCTCGCTCTCCCTGGATCGCTCCACTCTCGCTCTCCCTGGGTCGCTCCATTCTCGCTCTCCTTGGGTCGCTCCACTCCCGCTCTCCCTGGGTCACTCCACTCACTCTCCCTGGGACGCTCCACTCACTCTCCCTGGGTCGCTCCACTCACTCTCCCTGGATCGCCCCACTCACTCTCCCTGGATCGCTCCATTCTCGCTCTCCCTGTGTCGCTCCATTCTCGCTCTCCCTGTGTCACTCCACTCACTCTCCCTGGGTCGCTCCACTCACTCTCCCTGGATCGCTCCACTCTCGCTCTCCCTGGGTCGCTCCACTCTCGCTCTCCCTGGGTCTCTACACTCTCGCTCTCTGTGGGTCGCTCCACTCTCGCTCTCCCTGGGTTGCTCCATTCTCGCACTCCCTGGATCGCTCCACTCTCGCTCTATCTGCGTCGCTCCACTCCCGCTCTCCCTGGGTCGCTCCACTCTCGCTCTCCCTGGATCGCTCCACTCTCGCTCTCACTGGGTCGCTCGACTCTCGCTCTCCCTGGGTCGCTCCACTCTCGATCTCCCTGGATCGCTCCACTCTCGCTCTCCCTGGGTCGCACCACTCTCACTCTCCCTGGGTCGCTCCACTCTTGCTCTCCCTGGGTCGTTCCACTCTCGCTCTCTCTGGGTCGCTCCACTCTCGCTCTCCCTGGGTTGCTCCATTCTCGCACTCCCTGGATCGCTCCACTCTCGCTCTATCTGCGTCGCTCCACTCTAGCTCTCCCTGGGTCCCTCCACTCTCACTCTCCCTGGGTTGGTCCACTCTCGCTCTCCCTGGGTCGCTCCACTCTAGCTCTCCCTGGGTCGCTCCATTGTCGCTCTCCTTGGGTCGCTCCACTCCCGCTCTCCCTGGGTCACTCCACTCAATCTCCCTGGGACGCTCCACTCACTCTCCCTGGGTCGCTCCACTCACTCTCCCTGGGTCGCCCCACTCACTCTCCCTGGATCGCTCCATTCTCGCTCTCGCTGTGTCACTCCACTCATGCTCTCTCTGTGTCGCTCCACCCTCGCTCTCCCTGGGTCGCTCCACTCTCTCTCTCTCCCTGGGTCGCTCCACCCACTCTTCCTGGGTCGCTCCACTCTCCCTGGGTCGCTCCACTTTCACTCTCCCTGGGTCGCTCCACTCTCCCTGGTCGCCCCACTCTCACTCTCCCTGGGTCGCTCCACTCACTCTCCGTGTGTCGCCTCACACACTCTCCCTGGATCGCTCCACTCTCGCTCTCCCTGTGTCGCTCCACTATTGCTCTCCCTGGGTCGCTCCACTCTCTCTCTCTCCCTGGGTCCCTCCACTCACTCTCCCTTGGTCGCTCCACTCTCCCTGGGTCGCTCCACTTTCACTCACCCTGCGTCGCTCCACTCACCCTGGCCGCTCCACTCTCACTCTCCCTGGGTCGCTCCACTCTCCCCGGGTCACTCCACTTTCACTCTCCCTGGGTTGCTCCACTCTCCCTGGGTCGCTCCACTCTCGCTCTCCCTGGGTCATTCCACTCTTGCTCTCTCAGGGTCGCTCCACTCTTGCTCTGCCTGGGTCGCTCCACTCTCGCTCTCCCTTAGTCGCTCCACACTCGCTCTCCCTGGGTTGCTCCACTCTCGCTCCCCCTGGGTCGCTCCACTCTCGCTCTCCCTGGGTCGCTCCACTCTCGCTCTCCCTGGGTCGCTCCACTCTCGCTCTCCCTGGGTCGCTCCACTCTCGCTCCCCCTGGGTCGCTCCACTCTCGCTCTCCCTGGCTCGCTCCACTCTCGCTCTCCCTGGGTCGCACCACTCTCGCTCTCCCTGGGTCGCTCCACTCCCGCTCTCCCTGGGTCGCTCCACTCCCGCTCTCCCTGTTTCGCTCCACTCCCGCTCCCCCTGGGTCGCTCCACTCCCGCTCTCCCGGGATCGCTCCACTCACTCTCCCTGCATCGCTCCACTCTCGCTCTCCCTGGGCCGCTACACTCTCGCTCTCTGTGGGTCGCTCCACTCTCGCTCTCACTGGGTCGCTCCACTCTCGCTCTCCCTGGGTCGCTCCACTCTCGCTCTCCCTGGGTCGCTCCACTCTCGCTCTCCCTGGGTCACTCCACTCTCGCTCTCACTGGGTCGCTTCACTCTCGCTCTCCCTGGGTCGCTACACTCTCGCTCTTTGTGGGTCGCTCCACTCTCGCTCTCCCTGGGTCGCACCACTCTCGCTCTCCCTGGGTCGCTCCACTCTTGCTCTCCCTGTGTCGTTCCACTCTCGCTCTCTCTGGGTCGCTCCACTCTCGCTCTCCCTGGGTCGCTCCAATCCCGCTCTCCCTGGTTCGCTCCACTCCCGCTCTCCCTGGGTCGCTCCACTCCCGCTCTCCCTGGTTCGCTCCACTCCCGCTCCCCCTGGGTCGCTCCACTCCCGCTCTCCCGGGATCGCTCCACTCACTCTCCCTGCATCGCTCCACTCTCGCTCTCCCTGGGCAGCTACACTCTCGCTCTCTGTGGGTCGCTCCACTCTCGCTCTCCCTGGGTCGCTCCACTCTCGCTCTCCCTGGGTCGCTCCACTCTCGCTCTCCCTGGGTCGCTCCACTCTCGCTCTCCCTGGGTCACTCCACTCTCGCTCTCACTGGGTCGCTTCACTCTCGCTCTCCCTGGGTCGCTACACTCTCGCTCTTTGTGGGTCGCTCCACTCTCGCTCTCCCTGGGTCGCACCACTCTCGCTCTCCCTGGGTCGCTCCACTCTTGCTCTCCCTGTGTCGTTCCACTCTCGCTCTCTCTGGGTCGCTCCACTCTCGCTCTCCCTGGGTCGCTCCAATCCCGCTCTCCCTGGTTCGCTCCACTCCCGCTCCCCCTGGGTCGCTCCACTCCCGCTCTCCCGGGATCGCTCCACTCACTCTCCCTGCGTCGCTCCACTCTCGATCTCCCTGGGCCGCTACACTCTCGCTCTCTGTGGGTCGCTCCACTCTCGCTCTCACTGGGTCGCTCCACTCTCGCTCTCCCTGGGTCGCTCTACACTCGCTCTCCCTGGGTCGCTCCACTCTCGCTCTCCCTGGGTCACTCCACTCTCGCTCTCACTGGGTCGCTTCACTCTCGCTCTCCCTGGGTCGCTACACTCTCGCTCTTTGTGGGTCGCTCCACTCTCGCTCTCCCTGGGTCGCTCCACTCTCGCTCTCCCTGGGTCGCTCCACTCTTGCTCTCCCTGGGTCGTTCCACCCTCGCTCTCTCTGGGTCGCTCCACTCTCGCTCTCCCTGGGTTGCTCCATTCTCGCACTCCCTGGATCGCTCCACACTCGCTCTATCTGCGTCGCTCCACTCTAGCTCTCCCTAGGTCCCTCCACTCTCACTCTCCCTGGGTTGGTCCACTCTCGCTCTCCCTGAGTCGCTGCACTCTAGCTCTCCCTGGGTCGCTCCATTCTCGCGCTCCTTGGGTCCCTCCACTCCCGCTCTCCCTGGGTCACTCCACTCACTCTCCCTGGGACGCTCCACTCACTCTCCCTGGGTCGCTCCACTCACTCTCCCTGGGTCGCTCCACTCTCCCTGGTCGCCCCACTCTCACTCTCCCTGGGTCGCTCCACTCACTCTCCCTGGGTCGCCCCACACACTCTTCCTGGATCGCTCCACTCTCGCTCTCCCTGTGTCGCTCCACTATCGCTCTCCCTGGGTCGCTCCACTCTCTCTCTCTCCCTGGGTCCCTCCACTCACTCTCCCTGGGTCGCTCCACTCTCCCTGGGACGCTCGACTTTCACTCACCCTGCGTCGCTCCACTCACCCTGGCCGCTCCACTCTCACTCTCTCTGGGTCGCTCCACTCTCGCTTTCCCTGGGTCGCTCCACTCTCGTTCGCCCTGGGTCGCTCCACTCTCGTTCGCCCTGGGTCGCACCACTCTCCCTCTCTCTGGGTCGCTCCACTCTGGCTCTCCCTGGGTCATTCCACTCTTGCTCTCTCTGGGTCGCTCCACTCTTGCTCTCCCTGGGTCGCTCCACTCTCGCTCTCCCTTGGTCGCTCCACTCTCGCTCTCTCTGGGTCGCTCCACTCTCGCTCCCCCTGAGTCGCTCCACTCACTCTCCCTGGGTCGCTCCACTCTCGCTCTCCCTGGGTCGCTCCACTCTCGTTCGCCCTGGGTCGCACCACTCTCGCTCTCCCTGGTTCGCTACACTCTCGCTCTCTGTGGGTCGCTCCACTCTCGCTCTCCCTGGGTCGCACCACTCTCACTCTCCCTGGGTCGCTCCACTCTTGCTCTCCCTGGGTCGTTCCACTCTCGCTCTCTCTGGGTCGCTCCACTCTCGCTCTCTGTGGGTCGCTCCACTCTCTCTCTCCCTGGGTCGCACCACTCTCGCTCTATCTGCGTCGCTCCACTCTAGCTCTCCCTAGGTCCCACCACTCTCACTCTCCCTGGGTTGGTCCACTCTCGCTCTCCCTGAGTCGCTCCATTCTCTCCCTCCTTGGGTCCCTCCACTCCCGCTCTCCCTGGCTCACTCCACTCACTCTCCCTGGGACCCTCCACTCACTCTCCCTGGGTCGCTCCACTCACTCTCTCTGGGTCGCCCCACTCACTCTCCCTGGATCGCTCCATTCTCGCTCTCCCTGTGTCGCTCCACATCTCGCTCTCTCTGTGTCGCTCCACCCTCGCTCTCCCTGTGTCGCTCCACTCTCTCTCTCTCTCCCTGGGTCGCTCCACCCACTCTCCCTTTGTCGCTCCACTCTCCCTGGGTCGCTCCACTTTCACTCTCCCTGGGTCGCTCCATTCTCCCTGGTCGCCCCACTCTCACTCTCCCTGGGTCGCTCCACTCACTCTCCCTGGGTCGCCCCACACACTCTCCCTGGATCGCTCCACTCTCGCTCTCCCTGTGTCGCTCCACTATCGCTCTCCCTGGGTCGCTCCACTCTCTCTCACTCCCTGGGTCCCTCCACTCACTCTCCCTGGGTCGCTCCACTCTCCCTGGGTCGCTCCACTTTCACTCACCCTGCGTCGCTCCACTCACCCTGGCCGCTCCACACTCACTCTCCCTGGGTCGCTCCACTCTGCCCGGGTCACTCCACTTTCACTCTCCCTGGGTCGCTCCACTCTCCCTCGGTCTCTCCACTCTCGCTCTCACTGGGTCGCTCCACTCTCGCTCTCCCTGGGTCGCTCCACTCTCGTTCGCCCTGGTTTGCACCACTCTCGCTCTCCCTGGGTCGCTCCACTCTGGCTCTCCCTGGGTCATTCCACTCTTGCTCTCTCTGGGTCGCTCCACTCTTGCTCTCCCTGGGTCGCTCCACTCTCGCTCTCCCTTGGTCGCTCCACTCTCACTCTCACTGGGTCGCTCCACTCTCGCTCCCCCTGGGTCGCTCCACTCTCGCTCTCCCTGGGTCGCTCCACTCTCGCTCTCCCTGGGTCGCTCCACTCTAGCTCTTCCTGGGTCGCTCCACTCTCGCTCTCCCTGGGTCGCTCCACTCTCGCTCTCCCTGGGTCGCTCCACTCTCGTTCGCCCTGGGTCGCACCACTCTCGCTCTCCCTGGGTCGCTCCACTCCCGCTCTCCCTGGGTCGCTCCACTCCCGCTCTCCCTGGTTCGCTCCACTCCCGCTCCCCCTGGGTCGCTCCACTCCCGCTCTCCCGGGATCGCTCCACTCACTCTCCCTGGGTCGCTCCACTCTCGCTCTCCCTGGGTCGCTACACTCTTGCTCTCTGTGGGTCGCTCCACTCTCGCTCTCACTGGGTCGCTCCACTCTCGCTCTCCCTGGGTCGCTCCACTCTCGCTCTCCCTGGGTCACTCCACTCTCGCTCTCACTGGGTCGCTTCACTCTCGCTCTCCCTGGGTCGCTCCACTCTCGCTCTCCCTGGATCGCTCCACTCTCGCTCTGCCTGGATCGCTCCACTCTCGCTCTCCCTGGGTCGCTCCACTCTCTCTCTCCCTGGGTCGCTACACTCTCGCTCTCTGTGGGTCGCTCCACTCTCGCTCTCCCTGGGTCGCACCACTCTCGCTCTCCCTGGGTCGCACCACTCTCGCTCTCCCTAGGTCGCTCCACTCCCGCTCTCGCTGGGTCACTCCACTCACTCTCCCTGGGTCGCTCCACTCACTCTCCCTGGGTCGCTCCACTCACTCTCCCTGGGTCACCCCACTCGCTCTCCCTGGGTCGCTCCACTCTCGCTCTCCCTGGGTCACTCCACTCACTCTCCGTGGGTCTCTCCACTCTAGCTCTTCCTGGGTCGCTCCACTCTCGCTCTCCCTGGGTCGCTCCACTCTCGCTCTCCCTGGGTCGCTCCACTCTCGTTCGCCCTGGGTCGCACCACTCTCTCTCTCCCTGGGTCGCTCCACTCCCGCTCTCCCTGGGTCACTCCACTCCCGCTCTCCCTGGTTCGCTCCACTCCCGCTCCCCCTGGGTCGCTCCACTCCCGCTCTCCCGGGATCGCTCCACTCACTCTCCCTGGGTCGCTCCACTCTCGCTCTCCCTGGGTCGCTACACTCTCGCTCTCTGTGGGTCGCTCCACTCTCGCTCTCACTGGGTCGCTCCACTCTCGCTCTCCCTGGGTCGCTCCACTCTCGCTCTCCCTGGGTCACTCCACTCTCGCTCTCCCTGGGTCGCTTCACTCTCGCTCTCCCTGGGTCGCTCCACTCTCGCTCTCCCTGGATCGCTCCACTCTCGCTCTGCCTGGGTCGCTCCACTCTCGTTCGCCCTGGGTCGCACCACTCTCGCTCTCCCTGGTTCGCTACACTCTCGCTCTCTGTGGGTCGCTCCACTCGCGCTCTCCCTGGGTCGCACCACTCTCACTCTCCCTGGGTCGCTCCACTCTTGATCTCCCTGCGTCGTTCCACACTCGCTCTCTCTGGGTCGCTCCACTCTCGCTCTCTGTGGGTCGCTCCACTCTCGCTCTCCCTGGGTCGCACCACTCTAGCTCTCCCTGGGTCGCTCCATTCTCTCTCTCCTTGGGTCCCTCCACTCCCGCTCTTCCTGGCTCACTCCACTCACTCTCCCTGGGACCCTCCCCTCACTCTCCCTGGGTCGCTCCGCTCACTCTCCCTGGGTCGCCCCACTCACTCTCCCTGGATCGCTCCATTCTCGCTCTCCCTGTGTCGCTCCACTCACGCTCTCTCTGTGTCGCTCCACCCTCGCTCTCCCTGTGTCGCTCCACTCTCTCTCTCTCTCCCTGGGTCGCTCCACCCACTCTCCCTTTGTCGCTCCACTCTCCCTGGGTCGCTCCACTTTCACTCTCCCTGGGTCGCTCCACTCTCCCTGGTCGCCCCACTCTCACTCTCCCTGGGTCGCTCCACTCACTCTCCCTGGGTCGCCCCACACACTCTCCCTGGATCGCTCCACTCTCGCTCTCCCTGTGTCGCTCCACTATCGTTCTCCCTGGGTCGCTCCACTCTCTCTCACTCCCTGGGTCCCTCCACTCACTCTCCCTGGGTCGCTCCACTCTCCCTGGGTCGCTCCACTTTCACTCACCCTGCGTCGCTCCACTCACCCTGGCCGCTCCACACTCACTCTCCCTGGGTCGCGCCACTCTGCCCGGGTCACTCCACTTTCACTCTCCCTGGGTCGCTCCACTCTCCCTCGGTCGCTCCACTCTCGCTCTCACTGGGTCGCTCCACTCTCGCTCTCCCTGGGTCGCTCCACTCTCGTTCGCCCTGGGTCGCACCACTCTCGCTCTCCCTGGGTCGCTCCACTCTGGCTCTCCCTGGGTCATTCCACTCTTGCTCTCTCTGGGTCGCTCCACTCTTGCTCTCCCTGGGTCGCTCCACTCTCGCTCTCCCTTGGTCGCTCCACTCTCACTCTCACTGGGTCGCTCCACTCTCGCTCCCCCGGGTCGCTCCACTCTCGCTCTCCCTGGGTCGCTCCACTCTCGCTCTCCCTGGGTCGCTCCACTCTAGCTCTTCCAGGGTCGCTCCACTCTCGCTCTCCCTGGGTCGCTCCACTCTCGCTCTCCCTGGGTCGCTCCACTCTCGTTAGCCCTGGGTCGCACCACTCTCGCTCTCCCTGGGTCGCTCCACTCCCGCTCTCCCTGGGTCGCTCCACTCCAGCTCTCCCTGGTTCGCTCCACTCCCGCTCCCCCTGGGTCGCTCCACTCTCGCTCTCCCTGGGTCGCTACACTCTCGCTCTCGGTGGGTCGCTCCACTCTCGCTCTCACTGGGTCGCTCCACTCTCGCTCTCCCTGGGTCGCTCCACTCTCGCTCTCCCTGGGTCGCTACACTCTCGCTCTCGGTGGGTCGCTCCACTCTCGCTCTCACTGGGTCACTCCACTCTCGCTCTCACTGGGTCGCTTCACTCTCGCTCTCCCTGGGTCGCTCCACTCTCGCTCTCCCTGGATCGCTCCACTCTCGCTCTGCCTGGGTCGCTCCACTCTCGCTCTCCCTGGGTCGCTCCACTCTCTCTCTCCCTGGGTCGCTACACTCTCGCTCTCTGTGGGTCGCTCCACTCTCGCTCTCCCTGGGTCGCACCACTCTCGCTCTCCCTGGGTCGCTCCACTCCCGCTCTCCCTGGGTCAGTCCACTCACTCTCCCTGGGTCGCTCCACTCACTCTCCCTGGGTCGCTCCACTCACTCTCCCTGGGTCATCCCACTCGCTCTCCCTGGGTCGCTCCACTCCCGCTCTCCCTTGGTCACTCCACTCACTCTCCCTGGGTCGCTCCACTCTAGCTCTTCCTGGGTCGCTCCACTCTCGCTCTCCCTGGGTCGCTCCACTCTCGCTCTCCCTGGGTCGCTCCACTCTCGTTCGCCCTGGGTCGCACCACTCTCGCTCTCCCTGGGTCGCTCCACTCCCGCTCTCCCAGGGTCGCTCCACTCCCGCTCTCCCTGGTTCGCTCCACTCCCGCTCCCCCTGGGTCGCTCCACTCCCGCTCTCCCGGGATCGCTCCACTCACTCTCCCTGGGTCGCTCCACTCTCACTCTCCCTGGGTCGCTACACTCTCGCTCTCTGTGGGTCGCTCCACTCTCGCTCTCACTGGGTCACCCCACTCTCGCTCTCCCTGGGTCGCTCCACTCTCGCTCTCCCTGGGTCACTCCACTCTCGCTCTCACTGGGTCGCTTCACTCTCGCTCTCCCTGGGTCGCTCCACTCTCGCTCTCCCTGGATCGCTCCACTCTCGCTCTGCCTGGGTCGCTCCACTCTCGCTCTCCCTGGGTCGCTCCACTCTCTCTCTCCCTGGGTCGCGACACTCTCGCTCTCCCTGGGTCGCTCCACTCTCGCTCTCCCTGGGTCGCACCACTCTCGCACTCCCTGGGTCGCTCCACGCCCGCTCTCCCTGGGTCACTCCACTCACTCTCCCTGGGTCGCTCCACTCACTCTCCCTGGGTCGCTCCACTCACTCTCCCTGGGTCACCCCACTCACTCTCCCTGGGTCGCTCCACTCTCGCACTCCCTGGATCGCTCCACTCTCGCTCTCCCTGGGTCGCTTCACTCTCGCTCTCCCTGGGTCGCTCCACTCTCGCTCTCCCTGGATCGCTCCACTCTCGCTCTCCCTGGGTCGCTCCACTCTCGCTCTCCCTGGGTCGCTACACTCTCGCTCTCTGTGGGTCGCTCCACTCTCGCTCTCCCTGGGTCGCACCACTCTCACTCTCCCTGGGTCGCTCCACTCTCTCTCTCTCTGGGTCGTTCCACTCTCGATCTCTCTGGGTCGCTCCACTCTCGCTCTCCCTGGGTTGCTCCATTCTCGCACTCCCTGGATCGCTCCACTCTCGCTCTATCTGCGTCGCTCCACTCTCGCTCTCCATAGGTCCCTCCACTCTCACTCTCCCTGGGTTGGTCCACTCTCGCTCTCCCTGGGTCGCTCCACTCCCGCTCCCCCTGGGTCGCTCCACTCCCGCTCTCCCGGGATCGCTCCACTCACTCTCCCTGGGTCGCTCCACTCTCGCTCTCCCTGGGTCGCTACACTCTCGCTCTCTGTGGGTCGCTCCACTCTCGCTCTCACTGGGTCGCTCCACTCTCGCTCTCCCTGGGTCGCACCACTCTCGCTCTCCCTGGGTCGCTCCACTCCCGCTCTCCCTGGGTCGCTTCACTCTCGCTCTCCCTGGGTCGCTCCACTCTCGCTCTCCCTGGATCGCTCCACTCTCGCTCTGCCTGGGTCGCTCCACTCTCGTTCGCCCTGGGTCGCACCACTCTCGCTCTCCCTGGTTCGCTACACTCTCGCTCTCTGTGGGTCGCTCCACTCGCGCTCTCCCTGGGTCGCACCACTCTCACTCTCCCTGGGTCGCTCCACTCTTGATCTCCCTGCGTCGTTCCACACTCGCTCTCTCTGGGTCGCTCCACTCTCGCTCTCTGTGGGTCGCTCCACTCTCGCTCTCCCTGGGTCGCACCACTCTAGCTCTCCCTGGGTCGCTCCATTCTCTCTCTCCTTGGGTCCCTCCACTCCCGCTCTTCCTGGCTCACTCCACTCACTCTCCCTGGGACCCTCCCCTCACTCTCCCTGGGTCGCTCCACTCACTCTCCCTGGGTCGCCCCACTCACTCTCCCTGGATCGCTCCATTCTCGCTCTCCCTGTGTCGCTCCACTCACGCTCTCTCTGTGTCGCTCCACCCTCGCTCTCCCTGTGTCGCTCCACTCTCTCTCTCTCTCCCTGGGTCGCTCCACCCACTCTCCCTTTGTCGCTCCACTCTCCCTGGGTCGCTCCACTTTCACTCTCCCTGGGTCGCTCCACTCTCCCTGGTCGCCCCACTCTCACTCTCCCTGGGTCGCTCCACTCACGCACTCCCTGGATCGCTCCACTCTCGCTCTCCCTGGGTCGCTTCACTCTCGCTCTCCCTGGGTCGCTCCACTCTCGCTCTCCCTGGATCGCTCCACTCTCGCTCTCCCTGGGTCGCTCCACTCTCGCTCTCCCTGGGTCGCTACACTCTCGCTCTCTGTGGGTCGCTCCACTCTCGCTCTCCCTGGGTCGCACCACTCTCACTCTCCCTGGGTCGCTCCACTCTCTCTCTCTCTGGGTCGTTCCACTCTCGATCTCTCTGGGTCGCTCCACTCTCGCTCTCCCTGGGTTGCTCCATTCTCGCACTCCCTGGATCGCTCCACTCTCGCTCTATCTGCGTCGCTCCACTCTCGCTCTCCATAGGTCCCTCCACTCTCACTCTCCCTGGGTTGGTCCACTCTCGCTCTCCCTGGGTCGCTCCAGTCTAGCTCTCCCTGGGTCGCTCCATTCTCGCTCTCCTTGGGTCCCTCCACTCCCGCTCTCCCTGGGTCACTCCACTCACTCTCCCTGGGACGCTCCACTCACTCTCCCTGGGTCGCTCCACTCACTCTCCCTCGGTCGCCCCACTCACTCCCCCTGGATCGCTCCATTCTCGCTCTCCCTGTGTCGCTCCACTCACGCTCTCTCTGTGTCGCTCCACCCTCGCTCTCCCTGGGTCGCTCCACACTCTCTCTCTCCCCCTGGGTCGCTCCACCCACTCTCCCTGGGTCGCTCCACTCTCCCTGGGTCGCTCCACTTTCACTCTCCCTGGGTCGGTCCACTCTCCCTGGTCGCCCCACTCTCACTCTCCCTGGGTCGCTTCACTCACTCTCCCTGGGTCGCCCCACACACTCTCCCTGGATCGCTCCACTCTCGCTCTCCCTGTGTCGCTCCACTATCGCTCTCCCTGGGTCGCTCCACTCTCTCTCTCTCCCTGGGTCCCTCCACTCACTCTCCGTGGGTCGCTCCACTCTCCCTGGGTCGCTCCACTTTCACTCACCCTGCGTCGCTCCACTCACCCTGGCCGCTCCACTCTCACTCTCCCTGGGTCGCTCCACTCTTCCCGGGTCACTCCACTTTCTCTCTCCCTGGGTCGCTCCACTCTCCCTCGGTCGCTCCACTCTCGCTCTCACTGGGTCGCTCCACTCTCGCTCTCCCTGGGTCGCTCCACTCTCGTTCGCCCTGGGTCGCACCACTCTCGCTCTCTCTGGGTCGCTCCACTCTGGCTCTCCCTGGGTCATTCCACTCTCACTCTCTCTGGGTCGCTCCACTCTGCCCGGGTCACTCCACTTTCACTCTCCCTGGGTCGTTCGACTCTCCCTCGGTCGCTCCACTCTTGGTCTCACTGGGTCGCTCCACTCTCGCTCTCCCTGGGTCGCTCCACTCTCGTTCGCCCTGGGTCGCACCACTCTCCCTCTCTCTGGGTCGCTCCACTCTGGCTCTCCCTGGGTCATTCCACTCTTGCTCTCTCTGGGTCGCTCCACTCTTGCTCTCCCTGGGTCGCTCCACTCTCGCTCTCCCTTGGTCGCTCCACTCTCGCTCTCACTGGGTCGCTCCACTCTCGCTCCCCCTAGGTCGTTCCACTCTCGCTCTCCCTGGGTCGCTCCACTCTCGCTCTCTCTGGGTCGCTCCACTCTCGCTCCCCCTGGGTCGCTCCACTCACTCTCCCTGGGTCGCTCCACTCTCGCTCTCTCTGTGTCGCTCCACCCTCGCTCTCCCTGGGTCCCTCCACTCACTCTCCGTGGGTCGCTCCACTCTCCCTGGGTCGCTCCACTTTCACTCACCCTGCGTCGCTCCACTCACCCTGGCCGCTCCACTCTCACTCTCCCTGGGTCGCTCCACTCTTCCCGGGTCACTCCACTTTCTCTCTCCCTGGGTCGCTCCACTCTCCCTCGGTCGCTCCACTCTCGCTCTCACTGGGTCGCTCCACTCTCGCTCTCCCTGGGTCGCTCCACTCTCGTTCGCCCTGGGTCGCACCACTCTCGCTCTCTCTGGGTCGCTCCACTCTGGCTCTCCCTGGGTCATTCCACTCTCACTCTCTCTGGGTCGCTCCACTCTGCCCGGGTCACTCCACTTTCACTCTCCCTGGGTCGTTCGACTCTCCCTCGGTCGCTCCACTCTTGGTCTCACTGGGTCGCTCCACTCTCGCTCTCCCTGGGTCGCTCCACTCTCGTTCGCCCTGGGTCGCACCACTCTCCCTCTCTCTGGGTCGCTCCACTCTGGCTCTCCCTGGGTCATTCCACTCTTGCTCTCTCTGGGTCGCTCCACTCTTGCTCTCCCTGGGTCGCTCCACTCTCGCTCTCCCTTGGTCGCTCCACTCTCGCTCTCACTGGGTCGCTCCACTCTCGCTCCCCCTAGGTCGTTCCACTCTCGCTCTCCCTGGGTCGCTCCACTCTCGCTCTCTCTGGGTCGCTCCACTCTCGCTCCCCCTGGGTCGCTCCACTCACTCTCCCTGGGTCGCTCCACTCTCGCTCTCCCTGGGTCGCTCCACTCTCGTTCGCCCTGGGTCGCACCACTCTCGCTCTCCCTGGGTCGCTACACTCTCGCTCTCTGTGGGTCGCTCCACTCTCGCTCTCCCTGGGTCGCACCACTCTCACTCTCCCTGGGTCGCTCCACTCTTGCTCTCCCTGGGTCGTTCCACTCTCGCTCTCTCTGGGTCGCTCCACTCTCGCTCTCCCTGGGTTGCTCCATTCTCGCACGCCCTGGATCGCTCCACTCTCGCTCTATCTGCGTCGCTCCACTCTAGCTCTCCCTGGGTCGCTCCATTCTCTCTCTCCTTGGGTCCCTCCACTCCCGCTCTCCCTGGGTCACTCCACTCACTCTCCCTGGGACGCTCCACTCACTCTCCCTTTGTCGCTCCACTCTCCCTGGGTCGCTCCACTTTCACTCTCCCTGGGTCACTCCACTCTCACTGGTCGCCCCACTCTCACTCTCCCTGGGTCGCTCCACTCACTCTCCCTGGGTCGCCCCACACACTCTCCCTGGATCGCTCCACTCTCGCTCTCCCTGTGTCGCTCCTCTATCGCTCTCCCTGGGTCGCTCCACACTCTCTCACTCCCTGGGTCCCTCCACTCACTCTCCCTGGGTCGCTCCACTCTCCCTGGGTCGCTCCACTTTCATTCACCCTGCGTCGCTCCACTCACCCTGGCCGCTCCACACTCACTCTCCCTGGGTCGCTCCACTCTGCCCGGGTCACTCCACTTTCACTCTCCCTGCGTCGCTCCACTCTCCCTCGGTCGCTCCACTCTCGATCTCACTGGGTTGCTCCACTGTCGCTCTCCCTGGGTCGCTCCACTCTCGTTCGCCCTGGGTCGCACCACTCTCGCTCTCCCTGGGTCGCTCCACTCTGGCTCTCCCTGGGTCATTCCACTCTTGCTCTCTCTGGGTCGCTCCACTCTTGCTCTCCCGGGGTCGCTCCACTCTCGCTCTCCCTGGGTTGCTCTATTCTCGCACTCCCTGGATCGCTTCACTCTCGCTCTATCTGCGTCGCTCCACTCCCGCTCTCCCTGGGTCGCTCCACTCTCGCTCTCCCTGGATCACTCCACTCTCGCTCTCACTGGGTCGCTCCACTCTCGCTCTCCCTGGGTCGCTCCACTCTCGCTCTCCCTGGGTCGCTCCACTCTCGCTCTCCCTGGGTCGCTCCACTCTCGCTGTCAGTGGGTCGCTTCACTCTCGCTCTCCCAGGGTCGCTCCACTCTCGCTCTCCCTGGATCGCTCCACTCTCGCTCTTCCTGGGTCGCTTCACTCTCGCACTCCCTGGGTCGCTACAATCTCGCTCTCTGTGGGTCGCTCCACTCTCGCTCTCCCTGGGTCGCACCACTCTCACTCTCCCTGGGTCGCTTCACTCTCGCTCTCCCTGGGTCGCTCCACTCTCGCTCTCCCTGGGTCATACCACTCTCACTCCCCCTGGGTCGCTCCACTCTTGCTCTCCCTGGGTCGTTCCACTCTCGCTCTCTCTGGGTCGCTCCACTCTCGCTCTCCCTGGGTTGCTCCATTCTCGCACTCCCTGGATCGCTCCACTCTCGCTCTATCTGCGTCGCTCCACTCTAGCTCTCCCTGGGTCCCTCCACTCTCACTCTCCCCGGGTTGGTCCACTCTCGCTCTCCTTGATTCGCTCCACTCTAGCTCTCCCTGGGTCCCTCCACTCCCGCTCTCCCTGGGTCGCTCCACTCACTCTCCCTGGTTCGCCCCACTCACTCTCCCTGGATCGCTCCATTCTCGCTCTCCCTGTGTCGCTCCACTCACTCTCTCTCTCCCTGGGTCGCTCCACCCACTCTCCCTGGGTCGCTCCACTCTCCCTGGGTCGCTCCACTTTCACTCTCCCTGGGTCGCTCCACTCTCCCTGGTCGCCCCACTCTCACTCTCCCTGGGTCGCTCCACTCACTCTCCCTGGGTCGCCCCACACACTCTCTGTGGATCGCTCCACTCTCGCTCTCCCTGTGTCGCTCCACTATCGCTCTCCCTGGGTCGCTCCACTCTCTCTCTCTCCCTGGGTCCCTCCACTCACTCTCCCTGGGTCGCTCCACTCTCCCTGGGTCGTTCCACTTTCACTCACCCTGCGTCGCTCCACTCACCCTGGCCGCTCCACTCTCACTCTCCCTGGGTCGCTCCACTCTCCCCGGGTCACTCCACTTTCACTCTCCCTGGGTCGCTCCACTCTCCCTGGGTCGCTCCACTCTCGCTCTCACTGGGTCGCTCCACTCTCGCTCTCCCTGGGTCGCTCCACTCTCGTTCGCCCTGGGTCGCACCACTCTCGCTCTCCCTGGGTCGCTGCACTCTGGCTCTCCCTGGGTCATTCCACTTTTGCTCTCTCTGGGTCGCTCCACTCTTGCTCTCCCTGGGTCGCTCCACTCTCGCTCTCCCTTGGTCGCTCCACTCTCGCTTTCACTGGGTCGCTCCACTCTTTCTCCCCCTGGGTCGCTCCACTCTCGCTCTCCCTGGGTCGCTCCACTCTCGCTCTCCCTGGGTCGCTCCACTCTCGCTCCCCCTGGGTCGCTCCACTCTCGCTCTCCCTGGGTCGCTCCACTCTCGCTCTCCCTGGGTCGCACCACTCTCCCTCTCCCTGGGTCGCTCCACTCCCGCTCTCCCTGGGTCGCTCCACTCCCGCTCTCCCTGGTTCGCTCGACTCCCGCTCCACCTGGTTCGCTCCACTCCCGCTCTCCCTGGGTCACTCCACTCTCGCTCTCCTTGGGTTGCTCCACTCCCGCTCTCCCTGGGTCACTCCACTCACTCTCCCTGTGTCGCTCCACTCACTCTCCCTGGGTCGCCCCACTCACTCTTCCTGGATCGCTCCACTCTCGCTCTCCCTGTGTCGCTCCACTCTCGCTCTCCCTGGATCGCTCCACTCTCGCTCTCCCTGGGTCGCTCCACTCTCGCTCTCCCTGGGTCGCACCACTCTCACTCTCCCTGGGTCGCTCCACTCTTGCTCTCCCTGGGCCGTTCCACTCTTGCTCTCTCTGGGTCGCTCCACTCTCGCTCTCCCTGGGTTGCTCCATTCTCGCACTCCCTGGATCGCTCCACTCTCGCTCTCCCTTGGTCGCTCCACTCTCACTCTCACTGGGTCGCTCCACTCTCGCTCCCCCTGGGTCGCTCCACTCTCGCTCTCCCTGGGTCGCTCCACTCTCGCTCTCCCTGGGTCGCTCCACTCTAGCTCTTCCAGGGTCGCTCCACTCTCGCTCTCCCTGGGTCGCTCCACTCTCGCTCTCCCTGGGTCGCTCCACTCTCGTTAGCCCTGGGTCGCACCACTCTCGCTCTCCCTGGGTCGCTCCACTCCCGCTCTCCCTGGGTCGCTCCACTCCCGCTCTCCCTGGTTCGCTCCACTCCCGCTCCCCCTGGGTCGCTCCACTCTCGCTCTCCCTGGGTCGCTACACTCTCGCTCTCTGTGGGTCGCTCCACTCTCGCTCTCACTGGGTCGCTCCACTCTCGCTCTCCCTGGGTCGCTCCACTCTCGCTCTCCCTGGGTCACTCCACTCTCGCTCTCACTGGGTCGCTTCACTCTCGCTCTCCCTGGGTCGCTCCACTCTCGCTCTCCCTGGATCGCTCCACTCTCGCTCTGCCTGGGTCGCTCCACTCTCGCTCTCCCTGGGTCGCTCCACTCTCTCTCTCCCTGGGTCGCTACACTCTCGCTCTCTGTGGGTCGCTCCACTCTCGCTCTCCCTGGTTCGCACCACTCTCGCTCTCCCTGGGTCGCTCCACTCCCGCTCTCCCTGGGTCAGTCCACTCACTCTCCCTGGGTCGCTCCACTCACTCTCCCTGGGTCGCTCCACTCACTCTCCCTGGGTCACCCCACTCGCTCTCCCTGGGTCGCTCCACTCCCGCTCTCCCTGGGTCACTCCACTCACTCTCCCTGGGTCGCTCCACTCTAGCTCTTCCTGGGTCGCTCCACTCTCGCTCTCCCTGGGTCGCTCCACTCTCGCTCTCCCTGGGTCGCTCCACTCTCGTTCGCCCTGGGTCGCACCACTCTCGCTCTCCCTGGGTCGCTCCACTCCCGCTCTCCCTGGGTCGCTCCACTCCCGCTCTCCCTGGTTCGCTCCACTCCCGCTCCCCCTGGGTCGCTCCACTCCCGCTCTCCCGGGATCGCTCCACTCACTCTCCCTGGGTCACCCCACTCGCTCTCCCTGGGTCGCTCCACTCCCGCTCTCCCTTGGTCACTCCACTCACTCTCCCTGGGTCGCTCCACTCTAGCTCTTCCTGGGTCGCTCCACTCTCGCTCTCCCTGGGTCGCTCCACTCTCGCTCTCCCTGGGTCGCTCCACTCTCGTTCGCCCTGGGTCGCACCACTCTCGCTCTCCCTGGGTCGCTCCACTCCCGCTCTCCCAGGGTCGCTCCACTCCCGCTCTCCCTGGTTCGCTCCACTCCCGCTCCCCCTGGGTCGCTCCACTCCCGCTCTCCCGGGATCGCTCCACTCACTCTCCCTGGGTCGCTCCACTCTCACTCTCCCTGGGTCGCTACACTCTCGCTCTCTGTGGGTCGCTCCACTCTCGCTCTCACTGGGTCACCCCACTCTCGCTCTCCCTGGGTCGCTCCACTCTCGCTCTCCCTGGGTCACTCCACTCTCGCTCTCACTGGGTCGCTTCACTCTCGCTCTCCCTGGGTCGCTCCACTCTCGCTCTCCCTGGATCGCTCCACTCTCGCTCTGCCTGGGTCGCTCCACTCTCGCTCTCCCTGGGTCGCTCCACTCTCTCTCTCCCTGGGTCGCGACACTCTCGCTCTCCCTGGGTCGCTCCACTCTCGCTCTCCCTGGGTCGCACCACTCTCGCACTCCCTGGGTCGCTCCACGCCCGCTCTCCCTGGGTCACTCCACTCACTCTCCCTGGGTCGCTCCACTCACTCTCCCTGGGTCGCTCCACTCACTCTCCCTGGGTCACCCCACTCACTCTCCCTGGGTCGCTCCACTCTCGCACTCCCTGGATCGCTCCACTCTCGCTCTCCCTGGGTCGCTTCACTCTCGCTCTCCCTGGGTCGCTCCACTCTCGCTCTCCCTGGATCGCTCCACTCTCGCTCTCCCTGGGTCGCTCCACTCTCGCTCTCCCTGGGTCGCTACACTCTCGCTCTCTGTGGGTCGCTCCACTCTCGCTCTCCCTGGGTCGCACCACTCTCACTCTCCCTGGGTCGCTCCACTCTCTCTCTCTCTGGGTCGTTCCACTCTCGATCTCTCTGGGTCGCTCCACTCTCGCTCTCCCTGGGTTGCTCCATTCTCGCACTCCCTGGATCGCTCCACTCTCGCTCTATCTGCGTCGCTCCACTCTCGCTCTCCATAGGTCCCTCCACTCTCACTCTCCCTATGTTGGTCCACTCTCGCTCTCCCTGGGTCGCTCCACTCCCGCTCCCCCTGGGTCGCTCCACTCCCGCTCTCCCGGGATCGCTCCACTCACTCTCCCTGGGTCGCTCCACTCTCGCTCTCCCTGGGTCGCTACACTCTCGCTCTCTGTGGGTCGCTCCACTCTCGCTCTCACTGGGTCGCTCCACTCTCGCTCTCCCTGGGTCGCACCACTCTCGCTCTCCCTGGGTCGCTCCACTCCCGCTCTCCCTGGGTCGCTTCACTCTCGCTCTCCCTGGGTCGCTCCACTCTCGCTCTCCCTGGATCGCTCCACTCTCGCTCTGCCTGGGTCGCTCCACTCTCGTTCGCCCTGGGTCGCTTCACTCTCGCTCTCCCTGGGTCGCTCCACTCTCGCTCTCCCTGGATCGCTCCACTCTCGCTCTCCCTGGGTCGCTCCACTCTCGCTCTCCCTGGGTCGCTACACTCTCGCTCTCTGTGGGTCGCTCCACTCTCGCTCTCCCTGGGTCGCACCACTCTCACTCTCCCTGGGTCGCTCCACTCTCTCTCTCTCTGGGTCGTTCCACTCTCGATCTCTCTGGGTCGCTCCACTCTCGCTCTCCCTGGGTTGCTCCATTCTCGCACTCCCTGGATCGCTCCACTCTCGCTCTATCTGCGTCGCTCCACTCTCGCTCTCCATAGGTCCCTCCACTCTCACTCTCCCTATGTTGGTCCACTCTCGCTCTCCCTGGGTCGCTCCACTCCCGCTCCCCCTGGGTCGCTCCACTCCCGCTCTCCCGGGATCGCTCCACTCACTCTCCCTGGGTCGCTCCACTCTCGCTCTCCCTGGGTCGCTACACTCTCGCTCTCTGTGGGTCGCTCCACTCTCGCTCTCACTGGGTCGCTCCACTCTCGCTCTCCCTGGGTCGCACCACTCTCGCTCTCCCTGGGTCGCTCCACTCCCGCTCTCCCTGGGTCGCTTCACTCTCGCTCTCCCTGGGTCGCTCCACTCTCGCTCTCCCTGGATCGCTCCACTCTCGCTCTGCCTGGGTCGCTCCACTCTCGTTCGCCCTGGGTCGCACCACTCTCGCTCTCCCTGGTTCGCTACACTCTCGCTCTCTGTGGGTCGCTCCACTCGCGCTCTCCCTGGGTCGCACCACTCTCACTCTCCCTGGGTCGCTCCACTCTTGATCTCCCTGCGTCGTTCCACACTCGCTCTCTCTGGGTCGCTCCACTCTCGCTCTCTGTGGGTCGCTCCACTCTCGCTCTCCCTGGGTCGCACCACTCTAGCTCTCCCTGGGTCGCTCCATTCTCTCTCTCCTTGGGTCCCTCCACTCCCGCTCTTCCTGGCTCACTCCACTCACTCTCCCTGGGACCCTCCCCTCACTCTCCCTGGGTCGCTCCACTCACTCTCCCTGGGTCGCCCCACTCACTCTCCCTGGATCGCTCCATTCTCGCTCTCCCTGTGTCGCTCCACTCACGCTCTCTCTGTGTCGCTCCACCCTCGCTCTCCCTGTGTCGCTCCACTCTCTCTCTCTCTCCCTGGGTCGCTCCACCCACTCTCCCTTTGTCGCTCCACTCTCCCTGGGTCGCTCCACTTTCACTCTCCCTGGGTCGCTCCACTCTCCCTGGTCGCCCCACTCTCACTCTCCCTGGGTCGCTCCACTCACGCACTCCCTGGATCGCTCCACTCTCGCTCTCCCTGGGTCGCTTCACTCTCGCTCTCCCTGGGTCGCTCCACTCTCGCTCTCCCTGGATCGCTCCACTCTCGCTCTCCCTGGGTCGCTCCACTCTCGCTCTCCCTGGGTCGCTACACTCTCGCTCTCTGTGGGTCGCTCCACTCTCGCTCTCCCTGGGTCGCACCACTCTCACTCTCCCTGGGTCGCTCCACTCTCTCTCTCTCTGGGTCGTTCCACTCTCGATCTCTCTGGGTCGCTCCACTCTCGCTCTCCCTGGGTTGCTCCATTCTCGCACTCCCTGGATCGCTCCACTCTCGCTCTATCTGCGTCGCTCCACTCTCGCTCTCCATAGGTCCCTCCACTCTCACTCTCCCTGGGTTGGTCCACTCTCGCTCTCCCTGGGTCGCTCCAGTCTAGCTCTCCCTGGGTCGCTCCATTCTCGCTCTCCTTGGGTCCCTCCACTCCCGCTCTCCCTGGGTCACTCCACTCACTCTCCCTGGGACGCTCCACTCACTCTCCCTGGGTCGCTCCACTCACTCTCCCTCGGTCGCCCCACTCACTCCCCCTGGATCGCTCCATTCTCGCTCTCCCTGTGTCGCTCCACTCACGCTCTCTCTGTGTCGCTCCACCCTCGCTCTCCCTGGGTCGCTCCACACTCTCTCTCTCCCCCTGGGTCGCTCCACCCACTCTCCCTGGGTCGCTCCACTCTCCCTGGGTCGCTCCACTTTCACTCTCCCTGGGTCGGTCCACTCTCCCTGGTCGCCCCACTCTCACTCTCCCTGGGTCGCTTCACTCACTCTCCCTGGGTCGCCCCACACACTCTCCCTGGATCGCTCCACTCTCGCTCTCCCTGTGTCGCTCCACTATCGCTCTCCCTGGGTCGCTCCACTCTCTCTCTCTCCCTGGGTCCCTCCACTCACTCTCCGTGGGTCGCTCCACTCTCCCTGGGTCGCTCCACTTTCACTCACCCTGCGTCGCTCCACTCACCCTGGCCGCTCCACTCTCACTCTCCCTGGGTCGCTCCACTCTTCCCGGGTCACTCCACTTTCTCTCTCCCTGGGTCGCTCCACTCTCCCTCGGTCGCTCCACTCTCGCTCTCACTGGGTCGCTCCACTCTCGCTCTCCCTGGGTCGCTCCACTCTCGTTCGCCCTGGGTCGCACCACTCTCGCTCTCTCTGGGTCGCTCCACTCTGGCTCTCCCTGGGTCATTCCACTCTCACTCTCTCTGGGTCGCTCCACTCTGCCCGGGTCACTCCACTTTCACTCTCCCTGGGTCGTTCGACTCTCCCTCGGTCGCTCCACTCTTGGTCTCACTGGGTCGCTCCACTCTCGCTCTCCCTGGGTCGCTCCACTCTCGTTCGCCCTGGGTCGCACCACTCTCCCTCTCTCTGGGTCGCTCCACTCTGGCTCTCCCTGGGTCATTCCACTCTTGCTCTCTCTGGGTCGCTCCACTCTTGCTCTCCCTGGGTCGCTCCACTCTCGCTCTCCCTTGGTCGCTCCACTCTCGCTCTCACTGGGTCGCTCCACTCTCGCTCCCCCTAGGTCGTTCCACTCTCGCTCTCCCTGGGTCGCTCCACTCTCGCTCTCTCTGGGTCGCTCCACTCTCGCTCCCCCTGGGTCGCTCCACTCACTCTCCCTGGGTCGCTCCACTCTCGCTCTCTCTGTGTCGCTCCACCCTCGCTCTCCCTGGGTCCCTCCACTCACTCTCCGTGGGTCGCTCCACTCTCCCTGGGTCGCTCCACTTTCACTCACCCTGCGTCGCTCCACTCACCCTGGCCGCTCCACTCTCACTCTCCCTGGGTCGCTCCACTCTTCCCGGGTCACTCCACTTTCTCTCTCCCTGGGTCGCTCCACTCTCCCTCGGTCGCTCCACTCTCGCTCTCACTGGGTCGCTCCACTCTCGCTCTCCCTGGGTCGCTCCACTCTCGTTCGCCCTGGGTCGCACCACTCTCGCTCTCTCTGGGTCGCTCCACTCTGGCTCTCCCTGGGTCATTCCACTCTCACTCTCTCTGGGTCGCTCCACTCTGCCCGGGTCACTCCACTTTCACTCTCCCTGGGTCGTTCGACTCTCCCTCGGTCGCTCCACTCTTGGTCTCACTGGGTCGCTCCACTCTCGCTCTCCCTGGGTCGCTCCACTCTCGTTCGCCCTGGGTCGCACCACTCTCCCTCTCTCTGGGTCGCTCCACTCTGGCTCTCCCTGGGTCATTCCACTCTTGCTCTCTCTGGGTCGCTCCACTCTTGCTCTCCCTGGGTCGCTCCACTCTCGCTCTCCCTTGGTCGCTCCACTCTCGCTCTCACTGGGTCGCTCCACTCTCGCTCCCCCTAGGTCGTTCCACTCTCGCTCTCCCTGGGTCGCTCCACTCTCGCTCTCTCTGGGTCGCTCCACTCTCGCTCCCCCTGGGTCGCTCCACTCACTCTCCCTGGGTCGCTCCACTCTCGCTCTCCCTGGGTCGCTCCACTCTCGTTCGCCCTGGGTCGCACCACTCTCGCTCTCCCTGGGTCGCTACACTCTCGCTCTCTGTGGGTCGCTCCACTCTCGCTCTCCCTGGGTCGCACCACTCTCACTCTCCCTGGGTCGCTCCACTCTTGCTCTCCCTGGGTCGTTCCACTCTCGCTCTCTCTGGGTCGCTCCACTCTCGCTCTCCCTGGGTTGCTCCATTCTCGCACGCCCTGGATCGCTCCACTCTCGCTCTATCTGCGTCGCTCCACTCTAGCTCTCCCTGGGTCGCTCCATTCTCTCTCTCCTTGGGTCCCTCCACTCCCGCTCTCCCTGGGTCACTCCACTCACTCTCCCTGGGACGCTCCACTCACTCTCCCTTTGTCGCTCCACTCTCCCTGGGTCGCTCCACTTTCACTCTCCCTGGGTCACTCCACTCTCACTGGTCGCCCCACTCTCACTCTCCCTGGGTCGCTCCACTCACTCTCCCTGGGTCGCCCCACACACTCTCCCTGGATCGCTCCACTCTCGCTCTCCCTGTGTCGCTCCTCTATCGCTCTCCCTGGGTCGCTCCACACTCTCTCACTCCCTGGGTCCCTCCACTCACTCTCCCTGGGTCGCTCCACTCTCCCTGGGTCGCTCCACTTTCATTCACCCTGCGTCGCTCCACTCACCCTGGCCGCTCCACACTCACTCTCCCTGGGTCGCTCCACTCTGCCCGGGTCACTCCACTTTCACTCTCCCTGCGTCGCTCCACTCTCCCTCGGTCGCTCCACTCTCGATCTCACTGGGTTGCTCCACTGTCGCTCTCCCTGGGTCGCTCCACTCTCGTTCGCCCTGGGTCGCACCACTCTCGCTCTCCCTGGGTCGCTCCACTCTGGCTCTCCCTGGGTCATTCCACTCTTGCTCTCTCTGGGTCGCTCCACTCTTGCTCTCCCGGGGTCGCTCCACTCTCGCTCTCCCTGGGTTGCTCTATTCTCGCACTCCCTGGATCGCTTCACTCTCGCTCTATCTGCGTCGCTCCACTCCCGCTCTCCCTGGGTCGCTCCACTCTCGCTCTCCCTGGATCACTCCACTCTCGCTCTCACTGGGTCGCTCCACTCTCGCTCTCCCTGGGTCGCTCCACTCTCGCTCTCCCTGGGTCGCTCCACTCTCGCTCTCCCTGGGTCGCTCCACTCTCGCTGTCAGTGGGTCGCTTCACTCTCGCTCTCCCAGGGTCGCTCCACTCTCGCTCTCCCTGGATCGCTCCACTCTCGCTCTTCCTGGGTCGCTTCACTCTCGCACTCCCTGGGTCGCTACAATCTCGCTCTCTGTGGGTCGCTCCACTCTCGCTCTCCCTGGGTCGCACCACTCTCACTCTCCCTGGGTCGCTTCACTCTCGCTCTCCCTGGGTCGCTCCACTCTCGCTCTCCCTGGGTCATACCACTCTCACTCCCCCTGGGTCGCTCCACTCTTGCTCTCCCTGGGTCGTTCCACTCTCGCTCTCTCTGGGTCGCTCCACTCTCGCTCTCCCTGGGTTGCTCCATTCTCGCACTCCCTGGATCGCTCCACTCTCGCTCTATCTGCGTCGCTCCACTCTAGCTCTCCCTGGGTCCCTCCACTCTCACTCTCCCCGGGTTGGTCCACTCTCGCTCTCCTTGATTCGCTCCACTCTAGCTCTCCCTGGGTCCCTCCACTCCCGCTCTCCCTGGGTCGCTCCACTCACTCTCCCTGGTTCGCCCCACTCACTCTCCCTGGATCGCTCCATTCTCGCTCTCCCTGTGTCGCTCCACTCACTCTCTCTCTCCCTGGGTCGCTCCACCCACTCTCCCTGGGTCGCTCCACTCTCCCTGGGTCGCTCCACTTTCACTCTCCCTGGGTCGCTCCACTCTCCCTGGTCGCCCCACTCTCACTCTCCCTGGGTCGCTCCACTCACTCTCCCTGGGTCGCCCCACACACTCTCTGTGGATCGCTCCACTCTCGCTCTCCCTGTGTCGCTCCACTATCGCTCTCCCTGGGTCGCTCCACTCTCTCTCTCTCCCTGGGTCCCTCCACTCACTCTCCCTGGGTCGCTCCACTCTCCCTGGGTCGTTCCACTTTCACTCACCCTGCGTCGCTCCACTCACCCTGGCCGCTCCACTCTCACTCTCCCTGGGTCGCTCCACTCTCCCCGGGTCACTCCACTTTCACTCTCCCTGGGTCGCTCCACTCTCCCTGGGTCGCTCCACTCTCGCTCTCACTGGGTCGCTCCACTCTCGCTCTCCCTGGGTCGCTCCACTCTCGTTCGCCCTGGGTCGCACCACTCTCGCTCTCCCTGGGTCGCTGCACTCTGGCTCTCCCTGGGTCATTCCACTTTTGCTCTCTCTGGGTCGCTCCACTCTTGCTCTCCCTGGGTCGCTCCACTCTCGCTCTCCCTTGGTCGCTCCACTCTCGCTTTCACTGGGTCGCTCCACTCTTTCTCCCCCTGGGTCGCTCCACTCTCGCTCTCCCTGGGTCGCTCCACTCTCGCTCTCCCTGGGTCGCTCCACTCTCGCTCCCCCTGGGTCGCTCCACTCTCGCTCTCCCTGGGTCGCTCCACTCTCGCTCTCCCTGGGTCGCACCACTCTCCCTCTCCCTGGGTCGCTCCACTCCCGCTCTCCCTGGGTCGCTCCACTCCCGCTCTCCCTGGTTCGCTCGACTCCCGCTCCACCTGGTTCGCTCCACTCCCGCTCTCCCTGGGTCACTCCACTCTCGCTCTCCTTGGGTTGCTCCACTCCCGCTCTCCCTGGGTCACTCCACTCACTCTCCCTGTGTCGCTCCACTCACTCTCCCTGGGTCGCCCCACTCACTCTTCCTGGATCGCTCCACTCTCGCTCTCCCTGTGTCGCTCCACTCTCGCTCTCCCTGGATCGCTCCACTCTCGCTCTCCCTGGGTCGCTCCACTCTCGCTCTCCCTGGGTCGCACCACTCTCACTCTCCCTGGGTCGCTCCACTCTTGCTCTCCCTGGGCCGTTCCACTCTTGCTCTCTCTGGGTCGCTCCACTCTCGCTCTCCCTGGGTTGCTCCATTCTCGCACTCCCTGGATCGCTCCACTCTCGCTCTCCCTTGGTCGCTCCACTCTCACTCTCACTGGGTCGCTCCACTCTCGCTCCCCCTGGGTCGCTCCACTCTCGCTCTCCCTGGGTCGCTCCACTCTCGCTCTCCCTGGGTCGCTCCACTCTAGCTCTTCCAGGGTCGCTCCACTCTCGCTCTCCCTGGGTCGCTCCACTCTCGCTCTCCCTGGGTCGCTCCACTCTCGTTAGCCCTGGGTCGCACCACTCTCGCTCTCCCTGGGTCGCTCCACTCCCGCTCTCCCTGGGTCGCTCCACTCCCGCTCTCCCTGGTTCGCTCCACTCCCGCTCCCCCTGGGTCGCTCCACTCTCGCTCTCCCTGGGTCGCTACACTCTCGCTCTCTGTGGGTCGCTCCACTCTCGCTCTCACTGGGTCGCTCCACTCTCGCTCTCCCTGGGTCGCTCCACTCTCGCTCTCCCTGGGTCACTCCACTCTCGCTCTCACTGGGTCGCTTCACTCTCGCTCTCCCTGGGTCGCTCCACTCTCGCTCTCCCTGGATCGCTCCACTCTCGCTCTGCCTGGGTCGCTCCACTCTCGCTCTCCCTGGGTCGCTCCACTCTCTCTCTCCCTGGGTCGCTACACTCTCGCTCTCTGTGGGTCGCTCCACTCTCGCTCTCCCTGGTTCGCACCACTCTCGCTCTCCCTGGGTCGCTCCACTCCCGCTCTCCCTGGGTCAGTCCACTCACTCTCCCTGGGTCGCTCCACTCACTCTCCCTGGGTCGCTCCACTCACTCTCCCTGGGTCACCCCACTCGCTCTCCCTGGGTCGCTCCACTCCCGCTCTCCCTGGGTCACTCCACTCACTCTCCCTGGGTCGCTCCACTCTAGCTCTTCCTGGGTCGCTCCACTCTCGCTCTCCCTGGGTCGCTCCACTCTCGCTCTCCCTGGGTCGCTCCACTCTCGTTCGCCCTGGGTCGCACCACTCTCGCTCTCCCTGGGTCGCTCCACTCCCGCTCTCCCTGGGTCGCTCCACTCCCGCTCTCCCTGGTTCGCTCCACTCCCGCTCCCCCTGGGTCGCTCCACTCCCGCTCTCCCGGGATCGCTCCACTCACTCTCCCTGAGTCGCTCCACTCTCACTCTCCCTGGGTCGCTACACTCTCGCTCTCTGTGGGTCGCTCCACTCTCGCTCTCACTGGGTCACCCCACTCTCGCTCTCCCTGGGTCGCTCCACTCTCGCTCTCCCTGGGTCACTCCACTCTCGCTCTCACTGGGTCGCTTCACTCTCGCTCTCCCTGGGTCGCTCCACTCTCGCTCTCCCTGGATCGCTCCACTCTCGCTCTGCCTGGGTCGCTCCACTCTCGCTCTCCCTGGGTCGCTCCACTCTCTCTCTCCCTGGGTCGCTACACTCTCGCTCTCCCTGGGTCGCTCCACTCTAGCTCTCCCTGGGTCGCACCACTCTCGCTCTCCCTGGGTCGCTCCACTCCCGCTCTCCCTGGGTCACTCCACTCACTCTCCCTGGGTCGCTCCACTCACTCTCCCTGGGTCGCTCCACTCACTCTCCCTGGGTCACCCCACTCACTCTCCCTGGGTCGCGCCACTCTCGCACTCCCTGGATCGCTCCACTCTCGCTCTCCCTGGGTCGCTTCACTCTCGCTCTCCCTGGGTCGCTCCACTCTCGCTCTCCCTGGATCGCTCCACTCTCGCTCTCCCTGGGTCGCTCCACTCTCGCTCTCCCTGGGTCGCTACACTCTCGCTCTCTGTGGGTCGCTCCACTCTCGCTCTCCCTGGGTCGCACCACTCTCACTCTCCCTGGGTCGCTCCACTCTCTCTCTCTCTGGGTCGTTCCACTCTCGATCTCTCTGGGTCGCTCCACTCTCGCTCTCCCTGGGTTGCTCCATTCTCGCACTCCCTGGATCGCTCCACTCTCGCTCTATCTGCGTCGCTCCACTCTCGCTCTCCATAGGTCCCTCCACTCTCACTCTCCCTGGGTTGGTCCACTCTCGCTCTCCCTGGGTCGCTCCAGTCTAGCTCTCCCTGGGTCGCTCCATTCTCGCTCTCCTTGGGTCCCTCCACTCCCGCTCTCACTGGGTCACTCCACTCACTCTCCCTGGGACGCTCCACTCACTCTCCCTGGGTCGCTCCACTCACTCTCCCTGGGTCGCCCCACTCACTCCCCCTGGATCGCTCCACTCTAGCTCTCCCTGGGTCCCTCCACTCTCACTCTCCCCGGGTTGGTCCACTCTCGCTCTCCTTGATTCGCTCCACTCTAGCTCTCCCTGGGTCCCTCCACTCCCGCTCTCCCTGGGTCGCTCCACTCACTCTCCCTGGTTCGCCCCACTCACTCTCCCTGGATCGCTCCATTCTCGCTCTCCCTGTGTCGCTCCACTCACTCTCTCTCTCCCTGGGTCGCTCCACCCACTCTCCCTGGGTCGCTCCACTCTCCCTGGGTCGCTCCACTTTCACTCTCCCTGGGTCGCTCCACTCTCCCTGGTCGCCCCACTCTCACTCTCCCTGGGTCGCTCCACTCACTCTCCCTGGGTCGCCCCACACACTCTCTGTGGATCGCTCCACTCTCGCTCTCCCTGTGTCGCTCCACTATCGCTCTCCCTGGGTCGCTCCACTCTCTCTCTCTCCCTGGGTCCCTCCACTCACTCTCCCTGGGTCGCTCCACTCTCCCTGGGTCGTTCCACTTTCACTCACCCTGCGTCGCTCCACTCACCCTGGCCGCTCCACTCTCACTCTCCCTGGGTCGCTCCACTCTCCCCGGGTCACTCCACTTTCACTCTCCCTGGGTCGCTCCACTCTCCCTGGGTCGCTCCACTCTCGCTCTCACTGGGTCGCTCCACTCTCGCTCTCCCTGGGTCGCTCCACTCTCGTTCGCCCTGGGTCGCACCACTCTCGCTCTCCCTGGGTCGCTGCACTCTGGCTCTCCCTGGGTCATTCCACTTTTGCTCTCTCTGGGTCGCTCCACTCTTGCTCTCCCTGGGTCGCTCCACTCTCGCTCTCCCTTGGTCGCTCCACTCTCGCTTTCACTGGGTCGCTCCACTCTTTCTCCCCCTGGGTCGCTCCACTCTCGCTCTCCCTGGGTCGCTCCACTCTCGCTCTCCCTGGGTCGCTCCACTCTCGCTCCCCCTGGGTCGCTCCACTCTCGCTCTCCCTGGGTCGCTCCACTCTCGCTCTCCCTGGGTCGCACCACTCTCCCTCTCCCTGGGTCGCTCCACTCCCGCTCTCCCTGGGTCGCTCCACTCCCGCTCTCCCTGGTTCGCTCGACTCCCGCTCCACCTGGTTCGCTCCACTCCCGCTCTCCCTGGGTCACTCCACTCTCGCTCTCCTTGGGTTGCTCCACTCCCGCTCTCCCTGGGTCACTCCACTCACTCTCCCTGTGTCGCTCCACTCACTCTCCCTGGGTCGCCCCACTCACTCTTCCTGGATCGCTCCACTCTCGCTCTCCCTGTGTCGCTCCACTCTCGCTCTCCCTGGATCGCTCCACTCTCGCTCTCCCTGGGTCGCTCCACTCTCGCTCTCCCTGGGTCGCACCACTCTCACTCTCCCTGGGTCGCTCCACTCTTGCTCTCCCTGGGTCGTTCCACTCTTGCTCTCTCTGGGTCGCTCCACTCTCGCTCTCCCTGGGTTGCTCCATTCTCGCACTCCCTGGATCGCTCCACTCTCGCTCTCCCTTGGTCGCTCCACTCTCACTCTCACTGGGTCGCTCCACTCTCGCTCCCCCTGGGTCGCTCCACTCTCGCTCTCCCTGGGTCGCTCCACTCTCGCTCTCCCTGGGTCGCTCCACTCTAGCTCTTCCAGGGTCGCTCCACTCTCGCTCTCCCTGGGTCGCTCCACTCTCGCTCTCCCTGGGTCGCTCCACTCCCGCTCCCCCTGGGTCGCTCCACTCTCGCTCTCCCTGGGTCGCTACACTCTCGCTCTCTGTGGGTCGCTCCACTCTCGCTCTCACTGGGTCGCTCCACTCTCGCTCTCCCTGGGTCGCTCCACTCTCGCTCTCCCTGGGTCACTCCACTCTCGCTCTCACTGGGTCGCTTCACTCTCGCTCTCCCTGGGTCGCTCCACTCTCGCTCTCCCTGGATCGCTCCACTCTCGCTCTGCCTGGGTCGCTCCACTCTCGCTCTCCCTGGGTCGCTCCACTCTCTCTCTCCCTGGGTCGCTACAGTCTCGCTCTCTGTGGGTCGCTCCACTCTCGCTCTCCCTGGGTCGCACCACTCTCGCTCTCCCTGGGTCGCTCCACTCCCGCTCTCCCTGGGTCAGTCCACTCACTCTCCCTGGGTCGCTCCACTCACTCTCCCTGGGTCGCTCCACTCACTCTCCCTGGGTCACCCCACTCGCTCTCCCTGGGTCGCTCCACTCCCGCTCTCCCTGGGTCACTCCACTCACTCTCCCTGGGTCGCTCCACTCTAGCTCTTCCTGGGTCGCTCCACTCTCGCTCTCCCTGGGTCGCTCCACTCTCGCTCTCCCTGGGTCGCTCTACTCTCGTTCGCCCTGGGTCGCACCACTCTCGCTCTCCCTGGGTCGCTCCACTCCCGCTCCCCCTGGGTCGCTCCACTCCCGCTCTCCCGGGATCGCTCCACTCACTCTCCCTGAGTCGCTCCACTCTCACTCTCCCTGGGTCGCTACACTCTCGCTCTCTGTGGGTCGCTCCACTCTCGCTCTCACTGGGTCACCCCACTCTCGCTCTCCCTGGGTCGCTCCACTCTCGCTCTCCCTGGGTCACTCCACTCTCGCTCTCACTGGGTCGCTTCACTCTCGCTCTCCCTGGGTCGCTCCACTCTCGCTCTCCCTGGATCGCTCCACTCTCGCTCTGCCTGGGTCGCTCCACTCTCGCTCTCCCTGGGTCGCTCCACTCTCTCTCTCCCTGGGTCGCTACACTCTCGCTCTCCCTGGGTTGCTCCACTCTAGCTCTCCCTGGGTCGCACCACTCTCGCTCTCCCTGGGTCGCTCCACTCCCGCTCTCCCTGGGTCACTCCACTCACTCTCCCTGGGTCGCTCCACTCACTCTCCCTGGGTCGCTCCACTCACTCTCCCTGGGTCACCCCACTCACTCTCCCTGGGTCGCGCCACTCTCGCACTCCCTGGATCGCTCCACTCTCGCTCTCCCTGGGTCGCTTCACTCTCGCACTCCCTGGGTCGCTACAATCTCGCTCTCTGTGGGTCGCTCCACTCTCGCTCTCCCTGGGTCGCACCACTCTCACTCTCCCTGGGTCGCTTCACTCTCGCTCTCCCTGGGTCGCTCCACTCTCGCTCTCCCTGGGTCATACCACTCTCACTCCCCCTGGGTCGCTCCACTCTTGCTCTCCCTGGGTCGTTCCACTCTCGCTCTCTCTGGGTCGCTCCACTCTCGCTCTCCCTGGGTTGCTCCATTCTCGCACTCCCTGGATCGCTCCACTCTCGCTCTATCTGCGTCGCTCCACTCTAGCTCTCCCTGGGTCCCTCCACTCTCACTCTCCCCGGGTTGGTCCACTCTCGCTCTCCTTGATTCGCTCCACTCTAGCTCTCCCTGGGTCCCTCCACTCCCGCTCTCCCTGGGTCGCTCCACTCACTCTCCCTGGTTCGCCCCACTCACTCTCCCTGGATCGCTCCATTCTCGCTCTCCCTGTGTCGCTCCACTCACTCTCTCTCTCCCTGGGTCGCTCCACCCACTCTCCCTGGGTCGCTCCACTCTCCCTGGGTCGCTCCACTTTCACTCTCCCTGGGTCGCTCCACTCTCCCTGGTCGCCCCACTCTCACTCTCCCTGGGTCGCTCCACTCACTCTCCCTGGGTCGCCCCACACACTCTCTGTGGATCGCTCCACTCTCGCTCTCCCTGTGTCGCTCCACTATCGCTCTCCCTGGGTCGCTCCACTCTCTCTCTCTCCCTGGGTCCCTCCACTCACTCTCCCTGGGTCGCTCCACTCTCCCTGGGTCGTTCCACTTTCACTCACCCTGCGTCGCTCCACTCACCCTGGCCGCTCCACTCTCACTCTCCCTGGGTCGCTCCACTCTCCCCGGGTCACTCCACTTTCACTCTCCCTGGGTCGCTCCACTCTCCCTGGGTCGCTCCACTCTCGCTCTCACTGGGTCGCTCCACTCTCGCTCTCCCTGGGTCGCTCCACTCTCGTTCGCCCTGGGTCGCACCACTCTCGCTCTCCCTGGGTCGCTGCACTCTGGCTCTCCCTGGGTCATTCCACTTTTGCTCTCTCTGGGTCGCTCCACTCTTGCTCTCCCTGGGTCGCTCCACTCTCGCTCTCCCTTGGTCGCTCCACTCTCGCTTTCACTGGGTCGCTCCACTCTTTCTCCCCCTGGGTCGCTCCACTCTCGCTCTCCCTGGGTCGCTCCACTCTCGCTCTCCCTGGGTCGCTCCACTCTCGCTCCCCCTGGGTCGCTCCACTCTCGCTCTCCCTGGGTCGCTCCACTCTCGCTCTCCCTGGGTCGCACCACTCTCCCTCTCCCTGGGTCGCTCCACTCCCGCTCTCCCTGGGTCGCTCCACTCCCGCTCTCCCTGGTTCGCTCGACTCCCGCTCCACCTGGTTCGCTCCACTCCCGCTCTCCCTGGGTCACTCCACTCTCGCTCTCCTTGGGTTGCTCCACTCCCGCTCTCCCTGGGTCACTCCACTCACTCTCCCTGTGTCGCTCCACTCACTCTCCCTGGGTCGCCCCACTCACTCTTCCTGGATCGCTCCACTCTCGCTCTCCCTGTGTCGCTCCACTCTCGCTCTCCCTGGATCGCTCCACTCCCGCTCTCCCTGGGTCGCTCCACTCTCGCTCTCCCTGGGTCGCACCACTCTCACTCTCCCTGGGTCGCTCCACTCTTGCTCTCCCTGGGCCGTTCCACTCTTGCTCTCTCTGGGTCGCTCCACTCTCGCTCTCCCTGGGTTGCTCCATTCTCGCACTCCCTGGATCGCTCCACTCTCGCTCTCCCTTGGTCGCTCCACTCTCACTCTCACTGGGTCGCTCCACTCTCGCTCCCCCTGGGTCGCTCCACTCTCGCTCTCCCTGGGTCGCTCCACTCTCGCTCTCCCTGGGTCGCTCCACTCTAGCTCTTCCAGGGTCGCTCCACTCTCGCTCTCCCTGGGTCGCTCCACTCTCGCTCTCCCTGGGTCGCTCCACTCTCGTTAGCCCTGGGTCGCACCACTCTCGCTCTCCCTGGGTCGCTCCACTCCCGCTCTCCCTGGGTCGCTCCACTCCCGCTCTCCCTGGTTCGCTCCACTCCCGCTCCCCCTGGGTCGCTCCACTCTCGCTCTCCCTGGGTCGCTACACTCTCGCTCTCTGTGGGTCGCTCCACTCTCGCTCTCACTGGGTCGCTCCACTCTCGCTCTCCCTGGGTCGCTCCACTCTCGCTCTCCCTGGGTCACTCCACTCTCGCTCTCACTGGGTCGCTTCACTCTCGCTCTCCCTGGGTCGCTCCACTCTCGCTCTCCCTGGATCGCTCCACTCTCGCTCTGCCTGGGTCGCTCCACTCTCGCTCTCCCTGGGTCGCTCCACTCTCTCTCTCCCTGGGTCGCTACACTCTCGCTCTCTGTGGGTCGCTCCACTCTCGCTCTCCCTGGTTCGCACCACTCTCGCTCTCCCTGGGTCGCTCCACTCCCGCTCTCCCTGGGTCAGTCCACTCACTCTCCCTGGGTCGCTCCACTCACTCTCCCTGGGTCGCTCCACTCACTCTCCCTGGGTCACCCCACTCGCTCTCCCTGGGTCGCTCCACTCCCGCTCTCCCTGGGTCACTCCACTCACTCTCCCTGGGTCGCTCCACTCTAGCTCTTCCTGGGTCGCTCCACTCTCGCTCTCCCTGGGTCGCTCCACTCTCGCTCTCCCTGGGTCGCTCCACTCTCGTTCGCCCTGGGTCGCACCACTCTCGCTCTCCCTGGGTCGCTCCACTCCCGCTCTCCCTGGGTCGCTCCACTCCCGCTCTCCCTGGTTCGCTCCACTCCCGCTCCCCCTGGGTCGCTCCACTCCCGCTCTCCCGGGATCGCTCCACTCACTCTCCCTGAGTCGCTCCACTCTCACTCTCCCTGGGTCGCTACACTCTCGCTCTCTGTGGGTCGCTCCACTCTCGCTCTCACTGGGTCACCCCACTCTCGCTCTCCCTGGGTCGCTCCACTCTCGCTCTCCCTGGGTCACTCCACTCTCGCTCTCACTGGGTCGCTTCACTCTCGCTCTCCCTGGGTCGCTCCACTCTCGCTCTCCCTGGATCGCTCCACTCTCGCTCTGCCTGGGTCGCTCCACTCTCGCTCTCCCTGGGTCGCTCCACTCTCTCTCTCCCTGGGTCGCTACACTCTCGCTCTCCCTGGGTCGCTCCACTCTAGCTCTCCCTTGGTCGCACCACTCTCGCTCTCCCTGGGTCGCTCCACTCCCGCTCTCCCTGGGTCACTCCACTCACTCTCCCTGGGTCGCTCCACTCACTCTCCCTGGGTCGCTCCACTCACTCTCCCTGGGTCACCCCACTCACTCTCCCTGGGTCGCGCCACTCTCGCACTCCCTGGATCGCTCCACTCTCGCTCTCCCTGGGTCGCTTCACTCTCGCTCTCCCTGGGTCGCTCCACTCTCGCTCTCCCTGGATCGCTCCACTCTCGCTCTCCCTGGGTCGCTCCACTCTCGCTCTCCCTGGGTCGCTACACTCTCGCTCTCTGTGGGTCGCTCCACTCTCGCTCTCCCTGGGTCGCACCACTCTCACTCTCCCTGGGTCGCTCCACTCTCTCTCTCTCTGGGTCGTTCCACTCTCGATCTCTCTGGGTCGCTCCACTCTCGCTCTCCCTGGGTTGCTCCATTCTCGCACTCCCTGGATCGCTCCACTCTCGCTCTATCTGCGTCGCTCCACTCTCGCTCTCCATAGGTCCCTCCACTCTCACTCTCCCTGGGTTGGTCCACTCTCGCTCTCCCTGGGTCGCTCCAGTCTAGCTCTCCCTGGGTCGCTCCATTCTCGCTCTCCTTGGGTCCCTCCACTCCCGCTCTCACTGGGTCACTCCACTCACTCTCCCTGGGACGCTCCACTCACTCTCCCTGGGTCGCTCCACTCACTCTCCCTGGGTCGCCCCACTCACTCCCCCTGGATCGCTCCACTCTCGCTCTCCCTGGGTCCCTCCACTCTCACTCTCCCCGGGTTGGTCCACTCTCGCTCTCCTTGATTCGCTCCACTCTAGCTCTCCCTGGGTCCCTCCACTCCCGCTCTCCCTGGGTCGCTCCACTCACTCTCCCTGGTTCGCCCCACTCACTCTCCCTGGATCGCTCCATTCTCGCTCTCCCTGTGTCGCTCCACTCACTCTCTCTCTCCCTGGGTCGCTCCACCCACTCTCCCTGGGTCGCTCCACTCTCCCTGGGTCGCTCCACTTTCACTCTCCCTGGGTCGCTCCACTCTCCCTGGTCGCCCCACTCTCACTCTCCCTGGGTCGCTCCACTCACTCTCCCTGGGTCGCCCCACACACTCTCTGTGGATCGCTCCACTCTCGCTCTCCCTGTGTCGCTCCACTATCGCTCTCCCTGGGTCGCTCCACTCTCTCTCTCTCCCTGGGTCCCTCCACTCACTCTCCCTGGGTCGCTCCACTCTCCCTGGGTCGTTCCACTTTCACTCACCCTGCGTCGCTCCACTCACCCTGGCCGCTCCACTCTCACTCTCCCTGGGTCGCTCCACTCTCCCCGGGTCACTCCACTTTCACTCTCCCTGGGTCGCTCCACTCTCCCTGGGTCGCTCCACTCTCGCTCTCACTGGGTCGCTCCACTCTCGCTCTCCCTGGGTCGCTCCACTCTCGTTCGCCCTGGGTCGCACCACTCTCGCTCTCCCTGGGTCGCTGCACTCTGGCTCTCCCTGGGTCATTCCACTTTTGCTCTCTCTGGGTCGCTCCACTCTTGCTCTCCCTGGGTCGCTCCACTCTCGCTCTCCCTTGGTCGCTCCACTCTCGCTTTCACTGGGTCGCTCCACTCTCGCTCTCCCTGGGTCGCTCCACTCTCGCTCCCCCTGGGTCGCTCCACTCTCGCTCTCCCTGGGTCGCTCCACTCTCGCTCTCCCTGGGTCGCACCACTCTCCCTCTCCCTGGGTCGCTCCACTCCCGCTCTCCCTGGGTCGCTCCACTCCCGCTCTCCCTGGTTCGCTCGACTCCCGCTCCACCTGGTTCGCTCCACTCCCGCTCTCCCTGGGTCACTCCACTCTCGCTCTCCTTGGGTTGCTCCACTCCCGCTCTCCCTGGGTCACTCCACTCACTCTCCCTGTGTCGCTCCACTCACTCTCCCTGGGTCGCCCCACTCACTCTTCCTGGATCGCTCCACTCTCGCTCTCCCTGTGTCGCTCCACTCTCGCTCTCCCTGGATCGCTCCACTCTCGCTCTCCCTGGGTCGCTCCACTCTCGCTCTCCCTGGGTCGCACCACTCTCACTCTCCCTGGGTCGCTCCACTCTTGCTCTCCCTGGGTCGTTCCACTCTTGCTCTCTCTGGGTCGCTCCACTCTCGCTCTCCCTGGGTTGCTCCATTCTCGCACTCCCTGGATCGCTCCACTCTCGCTCTCCCTTGGTCGCTCCACTCTCACTCTCACTGGGTCGCTCCACTCTCGCTCCCCCTGGGTCGCTCCACTCTCGCTCTCCCTGGGTCGCTCCACTTTCGCTCTCCCTGGGTCGCTCCACTCTAGCTCTTCCAGGGTCGCTCCACTCTCGCTCTCCCTGGGTCGCTCCACTCTCGCTCTCCCTGGGTCGCTCCACTCTCGTTAGCCCTGGGTCGCACCACTCTCGCTCTCCCTGGGTCGCTCCACTCCCGCTCTCCCTGGGTCTCTCCACTCCCGCTCTCCCTGGTTCGCTCCACTCCCGCTCCCCCTGGGTCGCTCCACTCTCGCTCTCCCTGGGTCGCTACACTCTCGCTCTCTGTGGGTCGCTCCACTCTCGCTCTCACTGGGTCGCTCCACTCTCGCTCTCCCTGGGTCGCTCCACTCTCGCTCTCCCTGGGTCACTCCACTCTCGCTCTCACTGGGTCGCTTCACTCTCGCTCTCCCTGGGTCGCTCCACTCTCGCTCTCCCTGGATCGCTCCACTCTCGCTCTGCCTGGGTCGCTCCACTCTCGCTCTCCCTGGGTCGCTCCACTCTCTCTCTCCCTGGGTCGCTACAGTCTCGCTCTCTGTGGGTCGCTCCACTCTCGCTCTCCCTGGGTCGCACCACTCTCGCTCTCCCTGGGTCGCTCCACTCCCGCTCTCCCTGGGTCAGTCCACTCACTCTCCCTGGGTCGCTCCACTCACTCTCCCTGGGTCGCTCCACTCACTCTCCCTGGGTCACCCCACTCGCTCTCCCTGGGTCGCTCCACTCCCGCTCTCCCTGGGTCACTCCACTCACTCTCCCTGGGTCGCTCCACTCTAGCTCTTCCTGGGTCGCTCCACTCTCGCTCTCCCTGGGTCGCTCCACTCTCGCTCTCCCTGGGTCGCTCTACTCTCGTTCGCCCTGGGTCGCACCACTCTCGCTCTCCCTGGGTCGCTCCACTCCCGCTCCCCCTGGGTCGCTCCACTCCCGCTCTCCCGGGATCGCTCCACTCACTCTCCCTGAGTCGCTCCACTCTCACTCTCCCTGGGTCGCTACACTCTCGCTCTCTGTGGGTCGCTCCACTCTCGCTCTCACTGGGTCACCCCACTCTCGCTCTCCCTGGGTCGCTCCACTCTCGCTCTCCCTGGGTCACTCCACTCTCGCTCTCACTGGGTCGCTTCACTCTCGCTCTCCCTGGGTCGCTCCACTCTCGCTCTCCCTGGATCGCTCCACTCTCGCTCTGCCTGGGTCGCTCCACTCTCGCTCTCCCTGGGTCGCTCCACTCTCTCTCTCCCTGGGTCGCTACACTCTCGCTCTCCCTGGGTCGCTCCACTCTAGCTCTCCCTGGGTCGCACCACTCTCGCTCTCCCTGGGTCGCTCCACTCCCGCTCTCCCTGGGTCACTCCACTCACTCTCCCTGGGTCGCTCCACTCACTCTCCCTGGGTCGCTCCACTCACTCTCCCTGGGTCACCCCACTCACTCTCCCTGGGTCGCGCCACTCTCGCACTCCCTGGATCGCTCCACTCTCGCTCTCCCTGGGTCGCTTCACTCTCGCTCTCCCTGGGTCGCTCCACTCTCGCTCTCCCTGGATCGCTCCACTCTCGCTCTCCCTGGGTCGCTCCACTCTCGCTCTCCCTGGGTCGCTACACTCTCGCTCTCTGTGGGTCGCTCCACTCTCGCTCTCCCTGGGTCGCACCACTCTCACTCTCCCTGGGTCGCTCCACTCTCTCTCTCTCTGGGTCGTTCCACTCTCGATCTCTCTGGGTCGCTCCACTCTCGCTCTCCCTGGGTTGCTCCATTCTCGCACTCCCTGGATCGCTCCACTCTCGCTCTATCTGCGTCGCTCCACTCTCGCTCTCCATAGGTCCCTCCACTCTCACTCTCCCTGGGTTGGTCCACTCTCGCTCTCCCTGGGTCGCTCCAGTCTAGCTCTCCCTGGGTCGCTCCATTCTCGCTCTCCTTGGGTCCCTCCACTCCCGCTCTCCCTGGGTCACTCCACTCACTCTCCCTGGGACGCTCCACTCACTCTCCCTGGGTCGCTCCACTCACTCTCCCTGGGTCGCCCCACTCACTCCCCCTGGATCGCTCCATTCTCGCTCTCCCTGTGTCGCTCCACTCACGCTCTCTCTGTGTCGCTCCACCCTCGCTCTCCCTGGGTCGCTCCACACTCTCTCTCTCCCCCTGGGTCGCTCCACCCACTCTCCCTGGGTCGCTCCACTCTCCCTGGTCGCCCCACTCTCACTCTCCCTGGGTCGCTTCACTCACTCTCCCTGGGTCGCCCCACACACTCTCCCTGGATCGCTCCACTCTCGCTCTCCCTGTGTCGCTCCACTATCACTCTCCCTGGGTCGCTCCACTCTCTCTCTCTCCCTGGGTCCCTCCACTCACTCTCCGTGGCTCGCTCCACTCTCCCTGGGTCGCTCCACTTTCACTCACCCTGCGTCGCTCCACTCACCCTGGCCGCTCCACTCTCACTCTCCCTGGGTCGCTCCACTCTGCCCGGGTCACTCCACTTTCTCTCTCCCTGGGTCGCTCCACTCTCCCTCGGTCACTCCACTCTCGCTCTCACTGGGTCGCTCCACTCTCGCTCTCCCTGGGTCGCTCCACTCTCGTTCGCCCTGGGTCGCACCACTCTCGCTCTCTCTGGGTCGCTCCACTCTGGCTCTCCCTGGGTCATTCCACTCTCACTCTCTCTGGGTCGCTCCACTCTGCCCGGGTCACTCCACTTTCACTCTCCCTGGGTCGCTCGACTCTCCCTCGGTCGCTCCACTCTTGGTCTCACTGGGTCGCTCCACTCTCGCTCTCCCTGGGTCGCTCCACTCTCGTTCGCCCTGGGTCGCACCACTCTCCCTCTCTCTGGGTCGCTCCACTCTGGCTCTCCCTGGGTCATTCCACTCTTGCTCTCTCTGGGTCGCTCCACTCTTGCTCTCCCTGGGTCGCTCCACTCTCGCTCTCCCTTGGTCGCTCCACTCTCGCTCTCACTGGGTCGCTCCACTCTCGCTCCCCCTGGGTCGCTCCACTCTCGCTCTCCCTGGGTCGCTCCACTCTCGCGCTCTCTGGGTCGCTCCACTCTCGCTCCCCCTGGGTCGCTCCACTCACTCTCCCTGGGTCGCTCCACTCTCGCTCTCCCTGGGTCGCTCCACTCTCGTTCGCCCTGGGTCGCACCACTCTCGCTCTCCCTGGGTCGCTACACTCTCGCTCTCTGTGGGTCGCTCCACTCTCGCTCTCCCTGGGTCGCACCACTCTCACTCTCCCTGGGTTGCTCCACTCTTGCTCTCCCTGGGTCGTTCCACTCTCGCTCTCCCTGGGTCGTTCCACTCTCGCTCTATCTGCGTCGCTCCACTCTAGCTCTCCCTGGGTCGCTCCATTCTCTCTCTCCTTGGGTCCCTCCACTCCCGCTCTCCCTGGGTCACTCCACTCACTCTCCCTGGGACGCTCCACTCACTCTCCCTGGGTCGCACCACTCACTCTCCCTGGGTCCCCCCACTCACTCTCCCTGGATCGCTCCATTCTCGCTCTCCCTGTGTCGCTCCACTCACGCTCTCTCTGTGTCGCTCCACCCTCGCTCTCCCTGTGTCGCTCCACTCTCTCTCTCTCTCCCTGGGTCGCTCCACCCACTCTCCCTTTGTCGCTCCACTCTCCCTGGGTCGCTCCACTCACTCTCCCTGGGTCGCCCCACACACTCTCCCTGGATCGCTCCACTCTCGCTCTCCCTGTGTCGCTCCACTCTCCCTGGGTCGCTCCACTTTCACTCACCCTGCGTTGCTCCACTCACCCTGGCCGCTCCACACTCACTCTCCCTGGGTCGCTCCACTCTGCCCGGGTCACTCCACTTTCACTCTCCCTGGGTCGCTCCACTCTCCCTCGGTCGCTCCACTCTCGCTCTCACTGGGTTGCTCCACTGTCGCTCTCCCTGGGTCGCTCCACTCTCGTTCGCCCTGGGTCGCACCACTCTCGCTCTCCCTGGGTCGCTCCACTCTGGCTCTCCCTGGGTCATTCCACTCTTGCTCTCTCTGGGTCGCTCCACTCTTGCTCTCCCGGGGTCGCTCCACTCTCGCTCTCCCTGGGTTGCTCTATTCTCGCACTCCCTGGATCGCTCCACTCTCGCTCTATCTGCGTCGCTCCACTCCCGCTCTCCCTGGGTCGCTCCACTCTCGCTCTCCCTGGATCACTCCACTCTCGCTCTCACTGGGTCGCTCCACTCTCGCTCTCCCTGGGTCGCTCCACTCTCGCTCTCCCTGGGTCGCTCCACTCTCGCTCTCCCTGGGTCGCTCCACTCTCGCTCTCAGTGGGTCGCTTCACTCTCGCTCTCCCTGGGTCGCTCCACTCTCGCTCTCCCTGGATCGCTCCACTCTCGCTCTTCCTGGGTCGCTTCACTCTCGCACTCCCTGGGTCGCTACAATCTCGCTCTCTGTGGGTCGCTCCACTCTCGCTCTCCCTGGGTCGCACCACTCTCACTCTCCCTGGGTCGCTTCACTCTCGCTCTCCCTGGGTCGCTCCACTCTCGCTCTCCCTGGGTCATACCACTCTCACTCCCCCTGGGTCGCTCCACTCTTGCTCTCCCTGGGTCGTTCCACTCTCGCTCTCTCTGGGTCGCTCCACTCTCGCTCTCCCTGGGTTGCTCCATTCTCGCACTCCCTGGATCGCTCCACTCTCGCTCTATCTGCGTCGCTCCACTCTAGCTCTCCCTGGGTCCCTCCACTCTCACTCTCCCCGGGTTGGTCCACTCTCGCTCTCCCTGATTCGCTCCACTCTAGCTCACCCTGGGTCCCTCCACTCCCGCTCTCCCTGGGTCACTCCACTCACTCACCCTGGGACGCTCCACTCACTCTCCCTGGGTCGCTCCACTCACTCTCCCTGGTTCGCCCCACTCACTCTCCCTGGATCGCTCCATTCTCGCTCTCCCTGTGTCGCTCCACTCACTCTCTCTCTCCCTGGGTCGCTCCACCCACTCTCCCTGGGTCGCTCCACTCTCCCTGGGTCGCTCCACTTTCACTCTCCCTGGGTCGCTCCACTCTCCCTGGTCGCCCCACTCTCACTCTCCATGGGTCGCTCCACTCACTCTCCCTGGGTCGCCCCACACACTCTCTGTGGATCGCTCCACTCTCGCTCTCCCTGTGTCGCTCCACTATCGCTCTCCCTGGGTCGCTCCACTCTCTCTCTCTCCCTGGGTCCCTCCACTCACTCTCCCTGGGTCGCTCCACTCTCCCTGGGTCGTTCCACTTTCACTCACCCTGCGTCGCTCCACTCACCCTGGCCGCTCCACTCTCACTCTCCCTGGGTCGCTCCACTCTCCCCGGGTCACTCCACTTTCACACTCCCTGGGTCGCTCGACTCTCCCTGGGTCGCTCCACTCTCGCTCTCACTGGGTCGGTCCACTCTCGCTCTCCCTGGGTCGCTCCACTCTCGTTCGCCCTGGGTCGCACCACTCTCGCTCTCCCTGGGTCGCTGCACTCTGGCTCTCCCTGGGTCATTCCACTTTTGCTCTCTCTGGGTCGCTCCACTCTTGCTCTCCCTGGGTCGCTCCACTCTCGCTCTCCCTTGGTCGCTCCACTCTCGCTTTCACTGGGTCGCTCCACTCTTTCTCCCCCTGGGTCGCTCCACTCTCGCTCTCCCTGGGTCGCTCCACTCTCGCTCTCCCTGGGTCGCTCCACTCTCGCTCCCCCTGGGTCGCTCCACTCTCGCTCTCCCTGGGTCGCTCCACTCTCCCTCTCCCTGGGTCGCACCACTCTCCCTCTCCCTGGGTCGCTCCACTCCCGCTCTCCCTGGGTCGCTCCACTCCCGCTCTCCCTGGTTCGCTCGACTCCCGCTCCACCTGGTTCGCTCCACTCCCGCTCTCCCTGGGTCACTCCACTCTCGCTCTCCTTGGGTTGCTCCACTCCCGCTCTCCCTGGGTCACTCCACTCACTCTCCCTGTGTCGCTCCACTCACTCTCCCTGGGTCGCCCCACTCACTCTTCCTGGATCGCTCCACTCTCGCTCTCCCTGTGTCGCTCCACTCTCGCTCTCCCTGGATCGCTCCACTCTCGCTCTCCCTGGGTCGCTCCACTCTCGCTCTCCCTGGGTCGCACCACTCTCACTCTCCCTGGGTCGCTCCACTCTTGCTCTCCCTGGGTCGTTCCACTCTTGCTCTCTCTGGGTCGCTCCACTCTCGCTCTCCCTGGGTTGCTCCATTCTCGCACTCCCTGGATCGCTCCACTCTCGCTCTCCCTTGGTCGCTCCACTCTCACTCTCACTGGGTCGCTCCACTCTCGCTCCCCCTGGGTCGCTCCACTCTCGCTCTCCCTGGGTCGCTCCACTCTCGCTCTCCCTGGGTCGCTCCACTCTAGCTCTTCCAGGGTCGCTCCACTCTCGCTCTCCCTGGGTCGCTCCACTCTCGCTCTCCCTGGGTCGCTCCACTCTCGTTAGCCCTGGGTCGCACCACTCTCGCTCTCCCTGGGTCGCTCCACTCCCGCTCTCCCTGGGTCGCTCCACTCCCGCTCTCCCTGGTTCGCTCCACTCCCGCTCCCCCTGGGTCGCTCCACTCTCGCTCTCCCTGGGTCGCTACACTCTCGCTCTCTGTGGGTCGCTCCACTCTCGCTCTCACTGGGTCGCTCCACTCTCGCTCTCCCTGGGTCGCTCCACTCTCGCTCTCCCTGGGTCACTCCACTCTCGCTCTCACTGGGTCGCTTCACTCTCGCTCTCCCTGGGTCGCTCCACTCTCGCTCTCCCTGGATCGCTCCACTCTCGCTCTGCCTGGGTCGCTCCACTCTCGCTCTCCCTGGGTCGCTCCACTCTCTCTCTCCCTGGGTCGCTACACTCTCGCTCTCTGTGGGTCGCTCCACTCTCGCTCTCCCTGGGTCGCACCACTCTCGCTCTCCCTGGGTCGCTCCACTCCCGCTCTCCCTGGGTCAGTCCACTCACTCTCCCTGGGTCGCTCCACTCACTCTCCCTGGGTCGCTCCACTCACTCTCCCTGGGTCACCCCACTCGCTCTCCCTGGGTCGCTCCACTCCCGCTCTCCCTGGGTCACTCCACTCACTCTCCCTGGGTCGCTCCACTCTAGCTCTTCCTGGGTCGCTCCACTCTCGCTCTCCCTGGGTCGCTCCACTCTCGCTCTCCCTGGGTCGCTCCACTCTCGTTCGCCCTGGGTCGCACCACTCTCGCTCTCCCTGGGTCGCTCCACTCCCGCTCTCCCTGGGTCGCTCCACTCCCGCTCTCCCTGGTTCGCTCCACTCCCGCTCCCCCTG
Organism: Scyliorhinus torazame; assembly: GCF_047496885.1. Lineage (NCBI taxonomy): Eukaryota > Metazoa > Chordata > Chondrichthyes > Carcharhiniformes > Scyliorhinidae > Scyliorhinus > Scyliorhinus torazame. The sequence goes on from NC_092715.1 coordinate 206,450,701, forward strand.
GGTCGCTCCACTCCCGCTCTCCCGGGATCGCTCCACTCACTCTCCCTGGGTCGCTCCACTCTCACTCTCCCTGAGTCGCTACACTCTCGCTCTCTGTGGGTCGCTCCACTCTCGCTCTCACTGGGTCACCCCACTCTCGCTCTCCCTGGGTCGCTCCACTCTCGCTCTCCCTGGGTCACTCCACTCTCGCTCTCACTGGGTCGCTTCACTCTCGCTCTCCCTGGATCGCTCCACTCTCGCTCTCCCTGGATCGCTCCACTCTCGCTCTGCCTGGGTCGCTCCACTCTCGCTCTTCCTGGGTCGCTCCACTCTCTCTCTCCCTGGGTCGCTACACTCTCGCTCTCCCTGGGTCGCTCCACTCTCGCTCTCCCTGGGTCGCACCACTCTCGCTCTCCCTGGGTCGCTCCACTCCCGCTCTCCCTGGGTCACTCCACTCACTCTCCCTGGGTCGCTCCACTCACTCTCCCTGGGTCGCTCCACTCACTCTCCCTGGGTCACCCCACTCACTCTCCCTGGGTCGCTCCACTCTCGCACTCCCTGGATCGCTCCACTCTCGCTCTCCCTGGGTCGCTTCACTCTCGCTCTCCCTGGGTCGCTCCACTCTCGCTCTCCCTGGATCGCTCCACTCTCGCTCTCCCTGGGTCGCTCCACTCTCGCTCTCCCTGGGTCGCTACACTCTCGCTCTCTGTGGGTCGCTCCACTCTCGCTCTCCCTGGGTCGCACCACTCTCACTCTCCCTGGGTCGCTCCACTCTCTCTCTCTGGGTCGTTCCACTCTCGATCTCTCTGGGTCGCTCCACTCTCGCTCTCCCTGGGTTGCTCCATTCTCGCACTCCCTGGATCGCTCCACTCTCGCTCTATCTGCGTCGCTCCACTCTCGCTCTCCATAGGTCCCTCCACTCTCACTCTCCCTGGGTTGGTCCACTCTCGCTCTCCCTGGGTCGCTCCAGTCTAGCTCTCCCTGGGTCGCTCCATTCTCGCTCTCCTTGGGTCCCTCCACTCCCGCTCTCCCTGGGTCACTCCACTCACTCTCCCTGGGACGCTCCACTCACTCTCCCTGGGTCGCTCCACTCACTCTCCCTGGGTCGCCCCACTCACTCCCCCTGGATCGCTCCATTCTCGCTCTCCCTGTGTCGCTCCACTCACGCTCTCTCTGTGTCGCTCCACCCTCGCTCTCCCTGGGTCGCTCCACACTCTCTCTCTCCTCCTGGGTCGCTCCACCCACTCTCCCTGGGTCGCTCCACTCTCCCTGGGTCGCTCCACTTTCACTCTCCCTGGGTCGCTTCACTCACTCTCCCTGGGTCGCCCCACACACTCTCCCTGGATCGCTCCACTCTCGCTCTCCCTGTGTCGCTCCACTATCGCTCTCCCTGGGTCGCTCCACTCTCTCTCTCTCCCTGGGTCCCTCCACTCACTCTCCGTGGGTCGCTCCACTCTCCCTGGGTCGCTCCACTTTCACTCACCCTGCGTCGCTCCACTCACCCTGGCCGCATCCACTCTCACTCTCCCTGGGTCGCTCCACTCTGCCCGGGTCACTCCACTTTCTCTCTCCCTGGGTCGCTCCACTCTCCCTCGGTCGCTCCACTCTCGCTCTCACTGGGTCGCTCCACTCTCGCTCTCCCTGGGTCGCTCCACTCTCGTTCGCCCTGGGTCGCACCACTCTCGCTCTCTCTGGGTCGCTCCACTCTGGCTCTCCCTGGGTCATTCCACTCTCACTCTCTCTGGGTCGCTCCACTCTGCCCGGGTCACTCCACTTTCACTCTCCCTGGGTCGCTCGACTCTCCCTCGGTCGCTCCACTCTTGGTCTCACTGGGTCGCTCCACTCTCGCTCTCCCTGGGTCGCTCCACTCTCGTTCGCCCTGGGTCGCACCACTCTCCCTCTCTCTGGGTCGCTCCACTCTGGCTCTCCCTGGGTCATTCCACTCTTGCTCTCTCTGGGTCGCTCCACTCTTGCTCTCCCTGGGTCGCTCCACTCTCGCTCTCCCTTGGTCGCTCCACTCTCGCTCTCACTGGGTCGCTCCACTCTCGCTCCCCCTGGGTCGCTCCACTCTCGCTCTCCCTGGGTCGCTCCACTCACTCTCCCTGGGTCGCTCCACTCTCGCTCTCCCTGGGTCGCTCCACTCTCGTTCGCCCTGGGTCGCACCACTCTCGCTCTCCCTGGGTCGCTACACTCTCGCTCTCTGTGGGTCGCTCCACTCTCGCTCTCCCTGGGTCGCACCACTCTCATTCTCCCTGGGTCGCTCCACTCTTGCTCTCCCTGGGTCGTTCCACTCTCGCTCTCTCTGGGTCGCTCCACTCTCGCTCTCCCTGGGTTGCTCCATTCTCGCACGCCCTGGATCGCTCCACTCTCGCTCTATCTGCGTCGCTCCACTCTAGCTCTCCCTGGGTCGCTCCATTCTCTCTCTCCTTGGGTCTCTCCACTCCCGCTCTCCCTGGGTCACTCCACTCACTCTCCCTGGGACGCTCCACTCACTCTCCCTGGGTCGCACCACTCACTCTCCCTGGGTCCCCCCACTCACTCTCCCTGGATCGCTCCATTCTCGCTCTCCCTGTGTCGCTCCACTCACGCTCTCTCTGTGTCGCTCCACCCTCGCTCTCCCTGTGTCGCTCCACTCTCTCTCTCTCTCCCTGGGTCGCTCCACCCACTCTCCCTTTGTCGCTCCACTCTCCCTGGGTCGCTCCACTTTCACTCTCCCTGGGTCACTCCACTCTCACTGGTCGCCCCACTCTCACTCTCCCTGGGTCGCTCCACTCACTCTCCCTGGGTCGCCCCACACACTCTCCCTGGATCGCTCCACTCTCGCTCTCCCTGTGTCGCTCCACTATCGCTCTCCCTGGGTCGCTCCACTCTCTCTCACTCCCTGGGTCCCTCCACTCACTCTCCCTGGGTCGCTCCACTCTCCCTGGGTCGCTCCACTTTCACTCACCCTGCGTCGCTCCACTCACCCTGGCCGCTCCACACTCACTCTCCCTGGGTCGCTCCACTCTGCCCGGGTCACTCCACTTTCACTCTCCCTGGGTCGCTCCACTCTCCCTCGGTCGCTCCACTCTCGCTCTCACTGGGTTGCTCCACTGTCGCTCTCCTTGGGTCGCTCCACTCTCGTTCGCCCTGGGTCGCACCACTCTCGCTCTCCCTGGGTCGCTCCACTCTGGCTCTCCCTGGGTCATTCCACTCTTGCTCTCTCTGGGTCGCTCCACTCTTGCTCTCCCGGGGTCGCTCCACTCTCGCTCTCCCTGGGTTGCTCTATTCTCGCACTCCCTGGATCGCTCCACTCTCGCTCTATCTGCGTCGCTCCACTCCCGCTCTCCCTGGGTCGCTCCACTCTCGCTCTCCCTGGATCACTCCACTCTCGCTCTCACTGGGTCGCTCCACTCTCGCTCTCCCTGGGTCGCTCCACTCTCGCTCTCCCTGGGTCGCTCCACTCTCGCTCTCCCTGGGTCGCTCCACTCTCGCTCTCAGTGGGTCGCTTCACTCTCGCTCTCCCTGGGTCGCTCCACTCTCGCTCTCCCTGGATCGCTCCACTCTCGCTCTTCCTGGGTCGCTTCACTCTCGCACTCCCTGGGTCGCTACAATCTCGCTCTCTGTGGGTCGCTCCACTCTCGCTCTCCCTGGGTCGCACTACTCTCACTCTCCCTGGGTCGCTTCACTCTCGCTCTTCCTGGGTCGCTCCACTCTCGCTCTCCCTGGGTCATACCACTCTCACTCCCCCTGGGTCGCTCCACTCTTGCTCTCCCTGGGTCGTTCCACTCTCGCTCTCTCTGGGTCGCTCCACTCTCGCTCTCCCTGGGTTGCTCCATTCTCGCACTCCCTGGATCGCTCCACTCTCGCTCTATCTGCGTCGCTCCACTCTAGCTCTCCCTGGGTCCCTCCACTCTCACTCTCCCCGGGTTGGTCCACTCTCGCTGTCCCTGATTCGCTCCACTCTAGCTCTCCCTGGGTCCCTCCACTCCCGCTCTCCCTGGGTCACTCCACTCACTCACCCTGGGATGCTCCACTCACTCTCCCTCGGTCGCTCCACTCACTCTCCCTGGTTCGCCCCACTCACTCTCCCTGGATCGCTCCATTCTCGCTCTCCCTGTGTCGCTCCACTCACTCTCTCTCTCCCTGGGTCGCTCCACCCACTCTCCCTGGGTCGCTCCACTCTCCCTGGGTCGCTCCACTTTCACTCTCCCTGGGTCGCTCCACTCTCCCTGGTCGCCCCACTCTCACTCTCCCTGGGTCGCTCCACTCACTCTCCCTGGGTCGCCCCACACACTCTCTGTGGATCGCTCCACTCTCGCTCTCCCTGTGTCGCTCCACTATCGCTCTCCCTGGGTCGCTCCACTCTCCCTGGGTCGCTCCACTTTCACTCACCCTGCGTCGCTCCACTCACCCTGGCCGCTCCACTCTCACTCTCCCTGGGTCGCTCCACTCTCCCCGGGTCACTCCACTTTCACTCTCCCTGGGTCGCTCCACTCTCCCTGGGTCGCTCCACTCTCGCTCTCACTGGGTCGCTCCACTCTCGCTCTCCCTGGGTCGCACCACTCTCGCTCTCCCTGGGTCGCTGCACTCTTGCTCTCCCTGGGTCATTCCACTTTTGCTCTCTCTGGGTCGCTCCACTCTTGCTCTCCCTGGGTCGCTCCACTCTCGCTCTCCCTTGGTCGCTCCACTCTCGCTTTCACTGGGTCGCTCCACTCTTTCTCCCCCTGGGTCGCTCCACTCTCGCTCTCCCTGGGTCGCTCCACTCTCGCTCTCCCTGGGTCGCTCCACTCTCGCTCCCCCTGGGTCGCTCCACTCTCGCTCTCCCTGGGTCGCTCCACTCTCGCTCTCCCTGGGTCGCACCACTCTCCCTCTCCCTGGGTCGCTCCACTCCCGCTCTCCCTGGGTCGCTCCACTCCCGCTCTCCCTGGTTCGCTCGACTCCCGCTCCACCTGGTTCGCTCCACTCCCGCTCTCCCTGGGTCACTCCACTCTCGCTCTCCTTGGGTCGCTCCACTCCCGCTCTCCCTGGGTCACTCCACTCACTCTCCCTGTGTCGCTCCACTCACTCTCCCTGGGTCGCCCCACTCACTCTTCCTGGATCGCTCCACTCTCGCTCTCCCTGTGTCGCTCCACTCTCGCTCTCCCTGGATCGCTCCACTCTCGCTCTCCCTGGGTCGCTCCACTCTCTCTCTCCCTGGGTCGCACCACTCTCACTCTCCCTGGGTCGCTCCACTCTTGCTCTCCCTGGGTCGTTCCACTCTTCCTCTCTCTGGGTCGCTCCACTCTCGCTCTCCCTGGGTTGCTCCATTCTCGCACTCCCTGGATCGCTCCACTCTCGCTCTATCTGCGTCGCTCCACTCCCGCTCTCCCTGGGTCGCTCCACTCTCGCTCTCCCTGGATCACTCCACTCTCGCTCTCACTGGGTCGCTCCACTCTCGCTCTCCCTGGGTCGCTCCACTCTCGCTCTCACTGGGTCGCTCCACTCTCGCTCTCCCTGGGTCGCTCCACTCTCGCTCTCAGTGGGTCGCTTCACTCTCGCTCTCCCTGGGTCGCTCCACTCTCGCTCTCCCTTGGTCGCACCACTCTCACTCTCCCTGGGTCGCTCCACTCTCGCTCTCCCTGGGTCGCTCCACTCTCGCTCTCCCTGGGTCACTCCACTCTCGCTCTCACTGGGTCGCTTCACTCTCGCTCTCCCTTGGTCGCTCCACTCTCGCTCTCCCTGGATGGCTCCACTCTCGCTCTCCCTGGGTCGCTCCACTCTCGCTCTCCCTGGGTCGCTCCACTCTCGCTCTCCCTGGGTCGCTACACTCTTGCTCTCTGTGGGTCGCTCCACTCTCGCTCTCCCTGGGTCGCAGCACTCTCACTCTCCCTGGGTCGCTCCACTCCCCCTCTCCCTGGGTCACTCCACTCACTCTCCCTGGGTCGCTCCACTCACTCTCCCTGGGTCGCTCCACTCACTCTCCCTGGATCGCTCCACTCTCGCTCTCCCAGTGTCGCTCCACTCTCGCTCTCCCTCGGTCGCTCCACTCTCGCTCTCCCTGGGTCGCTCCACTCTCTCTCTCCCTGGGTCGCTCCACTCACTCTCCCTGGTTCGCTCCACTCTCCCTGGGTCGCTCCACTTTCACTCTCCCTGGGTCGTTCCACTCTCACTCTCCCTGGGTCGCTCCACTCTCGCTCTCCCTGGGTCGCTCCACTCTCGCTCGCCCTGGGTCGCACCACTCTTGCTCGTCCTGGGTCGCTCCACTCCCGCTCTCCCTGATTCGCTCCACTCTCGTTCGCCCTGGGTGGCTCCACTCCCGATCTCCCTGGGTCACTCCACTCTCGCTCTCCCTGGTTCGCTCCACTCCCGCTCTCCCTGGGTCGCTCCACTCCCGCTCTCCCTGCGTCGCTCCACTCCCGCTCTCCCTGGGTCGCTGTACTCCCGCTCTCCCTGGATCACTCCACTCCCGCTCTCCCTGGGTCGCTCCACTCACTCTCCCTGGGTCGCTCCACTCACTCTCCTGAGGGTTTGTCTCTCCAGCCTGGTTTATCCTCTCACAATACTTTATTTTGGATGGATGAGCTCCATGGAAACTAACGACCTCCCTCATTCGTGCCTTTCTCGACTTCACCTCAAGTTATCGAGCTCGGTTCTGGTCACTGTATAATTTTATTTTACAGGAGAGACAATTTTACAGCCAAAGTTATCCTGTGCATAACTTGTTACCTCAAACCACATCTACCATCGTTCCATCTACTTACCTTAAACCTTGTGTTCTTCTGCAATCCTTTTTCTGTATTTCACATTTGATATTTGTATGGTTAAAATACCAGCTATTCTTGTTTTTAAAATGTATCTTTAATGTAACTTTTCCACTGGGAAAAACAGGAGATTCATTTTTAGGTAATGATTTAGTGTATTTTAAAATCTGTGTCCCTTGGTTTACACAGAGATGAACCAAATGGTCAGCAACTAGGGAAAGGATTCATATCTAGTGGGAAAGAAGTTACAGTTCACTCACTTGTCATCTGTGGTAAAGTTGGTACCACTGTTGCCTTTGAAACAAAAGAATAAGGGGATCAAGCTCCACTTCAGAGACTTGAGCATATCTTTGAGGCTGACAGGCGGCACGGTGGTTAGTAACGCTGCCTCACAGCGCCAGGGACCTGGGTTCAATTCCGGTCTGTGGAGTTTGTCCGTTCACCCCGTGTCAACGTGAGTTTCTTCCGGGTGCTCCGGTTTCCTCCTACCGTCCAAAGATGTGCAGGTAAGGTGGATTGGCCATGCTAAATTGCCCCTTAGTGTCCAGGGATGTGAAGATTAGGTTCTGGGAATAGGGCGGGATGGACGAGTGAGTATATATGGGTGTAGTGCTCATCCGAAGGGTCGCTGCAGACTCTATAAGCCGAACGGCCGCCCTACTGTACAGTAGGGATTCTATGATTTCAGTGCAATACTGAGGAATCAGCAGACTGTCTGAGGTGCCTGCTCTTTCATGTGGATGTAATAAGATCTCATTGTACCATCTAAAGTAAAGCAGGAGAATTCTCCCCTGTGTACAGGCCAATATATAAGCCTCAACTAACATGGCTAAAACAAGATATGCGGTCATATTCTCATTGCCGCTTTTAGGACCCGGTGCTGTGCACAAATTGATTGCTGAGTATTTGACATTACAACAGTGAATACACATCAAAAGTACTTCATTGGCTGCAAAGCATCCTGAGGTTGTGAAAGGCACTATAGATGTACAAATATTTCTTACATTTGGCTGGTGCTAAAGTTGTAGAAAAAATGTTATTAGAATGATCGTCAAATTGTATTCATGCTATGTACAGAATGTTTGGCTTCACTGACCCAGAGATTTCATTGGTCTTTTTATTATGAATGCCTCTCTGAATATTAGGATTGATTTTCTGAATGGGAACCTTATCCACTGGATATGTAGGATACTGCAGGCATGCAACCACCTGATATGCCTAGCCAGTGGATATGACTTCCTGACAGTAGTGGCTGTTTTGGAAGAAAATAGCCTGTTCCCTCAGGGAATGTGGACATTCATCTTTATATTGCTTTGAAAATAGAGGAAATTTATTCTAGCTGAATTGGTCAATTTCTTTCAACGTCAACTCACAAAGTGACACCGCAGCAATTCTTAATAATAAGGCTACTCCGATTCAAGAGTAAGCTAATTTACAAAAAATTCAAAAAAGGGTGAACAAAAATGATACCCGGATTACAGGGGTTGAGTTACGAGGCAGATATTACTCATAGAGGATCTTGCTGTTTTTGCTAGCATTTAGACAGTTAAGGGGTGATCTGATCTGATTCAATATATTAACGGGAAGACAAGATAGATAAAGATAAGCTATTTCCACTGGTTGGAGATTCTAAAACCTAGGGGGCATAGTCTAACAATTAGGGCTGGACTGTTCAGGAGAGATGTTAGAAGAAATTCTTCACTCAAAAGGTGACAGAGGTTTGGAACTCTCCCCCACAAACAGCAGTTGAGGCTAGATCAGTTGTTAATTTTAAATCTCAGATAGATAGATTTTTGTTAAGCAAAGATATTAAGGGATATGGGCCAAAGGCAGGTAATTGGTGTTAGGTCACAGATCAGCCATGATCTCTCAGTGAATGGTGGGACAGGCTCGATTGGCTAAATGGCCTACTCCTGTTCCTATGTAATTGTTCCAATGTTATCACTATCCAAATAAAGTCAAGACTTAAAACATTTAATTTATAAATTAGGAGCTATAATCCCATCTTCTTTAACTTCATTGTTTATTTGTCTCATTTAGCCTGTATTAATTATTTTGTTACTTTACTTGCATCTAATAAATCCTAACCATATCTAATACAACCTAGGCCCAGAGGTTCACCACAACAGGAAATCTCTCTGTTGTGACGAAAATCCTGGAAATGGCTGAAAATTCTGAGTCCTTTGCCCAAACCCTGTATTTCCCATCTTTGTGGGAGCAGGACTGGAGCAGGCTGAGGTTGGTGCATGCGTATGAGTGTGCAACTTAGACCAGGTAGGAAAAGGTCTGAACGTGGTGGATTCCTTTGGATAGCCAGGGTACCCCCCTTTGGAGAGGTATCGTATCCCTTTGGATAGGGTCCCAGACACCTGTGGGCAAGCCATCCTTTTTGGGATTGTAAAAATTACGCATAATTATGCACAAATCACTGAAACTGACGAATGGTCAAAGAACTGCCAAGGAACTGTCCAGCTGTCAAGGAAATGGCCAAGGATACTAGTTGACTTGGCACTGATGGGCAAGGGCAAAGGTTGGTAGGTAGAGGAGGATGGGTTGACATGAAGGGCCACGGGGGTGGGTAGAGAGCGTGGATTGGCATAGGGGGCATGGGGGTGAGTAAAGGGGCAGGAGTTGGAATAAGTTGGCATGGGTAAGGATTTTGTGTGGGGAGGTGAGGGATGAGGGCTGGAGGCACATTTTTTGTTTTAAGCTTTTATTTAAACAGTATTGGTGCATGGAGGCAGACCTTCCATCCTGCCATCTCTGCACCCAGCAGCCTCCACATGTGTTCCGGGATCACCAGCCCGAATCGTATTACAGCCAGGAAATCTCCCGACACTGCACGCCCAACCTGGGGACAAAAACTTAGGGCCCTAATCTATTCCTTATTTGCTTTAAAAACTGTATGTTTAAAATGCTTCTCTTCCTTTTAACCAATTACTCCCCAGATCCTGCAATTCATCTTAGATATGTTAACCATATTAAGGAACTTAACTGATAACCCCAAGAACTCTGAAGATTGATGTGCTCGTTCCAACAATATGACCAAGTCAATTTCCAACACTATTTTCTAACTTGAGCTGAGTTGTGTCATCCTGCAGGATCTAAAACCACTCCTGGACAAGCTAATTTATCAGATAAAACAGTTTTTATTTGCCCGTTTAAAAAAAAACTTCATTTCACAATGCAATCCACACGAAGAATGCTAATGAACTACATCGCCATGTCCTATCCCAGATACCCTGACAGCAAATATGTAGAGATAACACATTCCTCCTCCACTGAACTGTTAGAATGTTCCATTCCATAGTTTTAATACAGATGTTCCTTGATAAGATGGATGTTAAAGACACATTCAGTAGTTCTTTTTTTATCATAATTATTTCTATTGCTTTACAACAATTCCATGGGGTGCTGTTAAAATTGGAACAAACACTTATAAGCTTCGGATTTGCTAATCTAAAATTAGAATTATCTTTATTCTTCACAAGAAGTTTAAGAACACGGTCTTAATAAATACTATTGACAGATTGACAATAAAAAGGAGTAGGCTATTGCTTTGAACCTATCCCGATACTTATTTAGATTATAGCTGACCTGTATCTCAACTCGGTTAACCCACATTTGTTCCAAATTCTCTGCGATCCTGACAAAAGTCTAGCAATTTCAGTCGTGAAAATTTCAGTAAACTCAGCAGACATAGTCTCTTCATAGAACCGCCCTAGGGAGTGAGTTCCAGATTTCCACCACTCTTTGTGGGGAAACATCACAGGCGAGATTCTCCGACCCCCCGCTGGGTCGGAGAATCGCCGGGGGCTGGCCTGAAGCCCGCCGGTTGCCGAATTCTCCGGCACCGGATATTCGGCGGGGGCGGGAATCGCGCCGGTTGGCGGGGCCCCCCCCGCGATTCTCCGGCCCGGATGGGCCGAAGTCCCGCCGCTAAAATGCCTGTCCCGCCGGCGTAGATTAAAGCACCTACCTTACCGGCGGGACAAGGCGGCGCGGGCGGGCTCCGGGGTCCTGGGGGGGGCGCGGGGCGATCTGGCCCCGGGGGGTGCCCCCACGGTGGCCTGGCCCGCGATCGGGGCCCACCGATCCGCGGGCGGGCCTGTGCCGTGGGGGCACTCTTTCCCTTCTGCCTTCGCCACGGTCTCCACCATGGCGGAGGCGGAAGAGACTCCCTCCACTGCACAAGCGCGGGAATGCCGTCAGCGGCCGCTAACGCTCCCGCGCCTGCGCCGCCCAGAGATGTCATTTCCACGCCAGCTGGCGGGGCACCAAAGGCCTTTTCCGCCAGCTGGTGGGGCGGAAATTTGTCCGCCGCCGACCTAGCCCCTTAAGGTTGGGGCTCGGCCCCCAAAGATGCGGCGCAATGCCCGACTGATTTGCGCTGTTTTGGGCGCCAGTCGGCGGACATCGCGCCGATACCGGAGAATTTTGCCCCACTTTCTGATTTCACTCCAAAATGGCCTAGCTCTAATTTTAAGATGATATTCCTATGTTCTGAATTCTCCACCAGAAGATATAATTTCTCTGTACCTAACCTATCAAATTCCTTAATCCTTTGACACATTGGCATAAATTCTCCAAAAACTTGAGAGATTGCGATGCAGAATAAGGGAAGACTCAGGTGGTTTCACTTCTAGTTTAGGGAGATTAGGGGATTTTTTATGCTCGGGGCTAATATAAGGTGTAACAGACAAAACTGTGGTGGAAGCAGAATACATAACTTCAAAAGGGAAACAGATAAATATTTGAGAAACCAAATGTAACAGAGGAAGGGGAGCGTGCAGGGGAATAAGGCTAAGGGAATACCTCTAAACCATCTGCTGCGCTGTTAAAATGATTGGAATTTTCCAGCCATTAACACCAGCAGGATTGTCCGGTCTGCCGACGGTGCACGCCCGCCATGAGTTTCCCAGCAGCAAGGATTGCATTTAATGGGAAACCCCGTTGACAACATTGGGTTGTGCAGTAAATCCCACCCAATATGTATTATATCATTTGTGTTTGTGTGCATAAATATATATATATATATATTTATCTCCTATGCCATTGCTTGTACTCAATAGGATGAAACACTGGCCTGGATTATCCTATTTAAGGTCAACTAGTGTTGGAGAGGGAAGTTTATAAATTGACGGATGCTTGTAAAATTGAAACTGTGAGTCATAAGAAACCAGGATGATATCTTACATTTTTGTATATACCTTTGTTACTTGGAAATGTGACCTCTACAGCTATTAAGATGTGAGAAGGAAATATAATAATGCATAACAGCATAGGCAACAGTATGCAAGGAAAGGGCTGAGAGTGAAAATGATTTGGGAGTGATCGTTGATCAGATTTTGAAAACATCTCATCTGTGTCGGTGTTATCTAGATTGAATGGGCTAATTTTGACTTTGGTACGGTAAAATGAGTGATTGTGAATCGGAATCCTGTTTCTAATTTATTAATGGCGAACAAACAATCAGATTTCAACCTTAGGGCAGTGAGCTGTGGGCACCAAAAGGAATTTTTTTAATATAATTTAAATTAGCCAATTCTTTTTTTTCCAATTAAGGGGCAATTTGACGTGGCCAGTCCACCTACCCGGCACATCTTTGGGGGTGGGGGTGAGATCCATGCAGACAGGGAGAGAATGTGCAAACTGCACACGGACAGTGACCCGGGGCCGGGATTGAACCCAGATCCTTGCAGCTGTGCTAACCACTGTGCCGTCGCGCCACCCCACATCAGGAATCCTGATGTAGCTCGCTGGGTCAAGGCCTACCGACCTTGGATTGTCAGCAAGCTAAGTACAGGCAAGGGGTGGGGGTGGTGAGGTTACAATCATAGGGGATGGCAAGGTTGTATTGAGGATTATCCTGGTGCAGCTGCAACCCACATTATTTTTGTTTGGAGTGGAGGATTAATCCTGCTGCTTCCCTTTCCCCCTGCCCCAACACAAGAAAAATTCCAAACATACCTTGATTGAACCTCACTCGCTTCATTGCCCATGGGACAAGTTAGAGTGTACAACATCCTGACCAGTTATGATTGAATCTGGCAATCAGGGGTCTAGGCCCTGGATTTGTATATTGAAAGCGACCCACTGCTCCTTTCAATTAGTTGCCAGCCCCATCATCAGTGTGGTAAGGCCATTGACCCTATTTTAGGGTCATTACCATGCTGATAATACCTGGCAGTAGAAATGAAAGTTGACCCCTTAGAGGAAAGTGACACCTAAAGAATTAGAGATTGGGGAAAAACAGTAAAATCACCACAGGCATACTGGAGTAGTTTTTACAACCTGAATGGGGATGTATTGAGTAAAACTGGTTGGAGAGGACTCTGCACCAGTAATAGAGTGCACCTTATTTTCCTACATTTAATTTAATGGATGAAAAGTTGGCACTGGTCCAGGAGCAGGCCTGCAATTCTCCTCACTGGAGTCTGCCAAATTACATTTAGTGCCCAGGTAATAAAGACTGTAATCTAGCCCAGTATCTTTGAACAGTGCCACGTGAGGTCTACTGACATATCTGTTAATAAATGCACCATTATAGATGTGGCATCATTTATGCCAATAGACATGAACTACAACTGAAATAATTAAAAAGGCAAAATGCCAACTGCAGAAACATACCAGAATTAAATGTACCTGAGTTTATGATTATTAATTTAGCTATGCTTCATCCGCTTTAAATTCAACAGAAGCAGTGACTTGAGGCTGGTGCCACATGCTCAAAAATAGAATTCTACCCACATTTCTGTCCTGTGATGATCACATTTTGTAGCTTTTTACTGGTTAACTCTTTCCTTGATTACTGGCTTCCTACACTGAATGTTAGTCACTGTTACAGCACAAGAACACAGCAATCAGTTTATACGCGGCAAGGTCCCACAAAAACAATGAAATACATTCAGATGGCCTGATTTAGTGATGTAAGTTGAAGGATAAATATTGGCCGGGACATTTTTAGCCTGTGTAGATTTTTTTTTTTAAATTTAGAGTACCCAATTCATTTTTTCCAATTAAGGGGCAATTTAGCATGTTCAATCCACCTACCCTGCACATCTTTTGGGTTGTGGGGGCGAAACCCACGCAAACACGGGGAGACTGTGCAAACTCCACATGGACAGTGACCCAGAGCCGGGATCAAACCTGGGACCTCGGCGCCGTGAGACTGCAGTGCTACCACTGCGCCACCGTGCTGCCTCTTCCTATGTAGATCTTGAACCACGCTCTTTTGCTCACTGCCAAAAGACATGGGTCTGGATTCTCCGTATCCTCGCCCCAAAATCGAGTCCGGTGCAGGGGCGGAGAATCCACGTTCCCGCAAGAAATCAGGACCGCCGCCGGTTTACCGATTCTGCGGGTCCCGAAAAGCGAGTGCGCCGTGCCGCCTGGGACCTACCTGGAGCCATTGCCAGAGGCCCGCTCAGACATTCTGCACCCCCAACCGGCCGAAGTCCCGACAGCGTGGAACAGTGCTCCAGCCTGTCAGGATACTCGCGTGGCAGCTGCGGACTCAGTCCGCGACCGCCCTGGTTGGGGGCGGGCAGATCGGAGGCCGGGGTTGGGGGGGGGGGGGGGGCGGGGGAGCTTATAGGCAGCCGGGGAATGCTTGTGTGGGGATTCAGGGTCGGACGCGCGGCCGATCGGGGGAGGTCCCTTTTGTGGGTCTAGCCCCGCGGTCCGAGTCCGTCCACCATGGAGCACGGTGCCACCGCTGGAGGCCGCCGCCGTGTGCATGCGCGGCTTCTGATCCAGCAGTGCGGGAGCCTGTATCTGCAGCAAAAGCTGCGAGATCTACTCCAGGTTCCTGCTAGCCCCCTGTAGGACTGGGTATTCGTGTCCCTTTGATCCAAGTTTTTCAGGCGTAAAACTCTACCGTTTTGACGCCGGCATGGGAACATAGTCCCAAAAATGGAGAATCCAGCCCAAGAAATATCCAGCTTTGACAAAGGGTCATCTGGACTCGAAACATCCGGAGTAATTTGCTTTTATCCAAGAAATATCCTGTTGTCAGAAAATGGTGTTGAAGCTAAAACTAACAGATTAATTTATTTACAATTACATTAATTACATAGAAGTCAAAGATTTGGGCAGTAAAAAAGTAATAGTACAATAGTTGGTTTGTACAAGAGTTAAATTATTGCTAAAGCATTAAGAGCTCAAAAATCTTGCAGCTTGTTCCAAAACCTTTCAACTCTGTCTTTAAGGTAAGTGATGATCCATTTTTCCTCCACATCCGACCCCAATTCCATCTTCACTGTTGCATGAAACTCTGCTCATGTAGACAGGAACTTCAAGAAAATGTTGGAATTAGATAGCACCTCCTGCATCAATTTTTTGCCAGTACATTAACTGATCGAATTCAAGCCCATATCTCCTGACCACTCACGACTACTGGGAGATAAATTGCTGGTGAAAGTTAAAAAACAGTCCACTCACGACTACTAGGAGATAAATTGCTGGTGAAAGTTAAAAAACAGTGCACAGTAAGAAACTAGTTTGTGGTTTACAGGCCTTTTCCAGTCTTCTGCCACACTTGATGTGGGTGATTGTCATAAATGGCTAAAATCAACTCCGGGGGTGTTCTACCAAAGTTATGGCAGCAGATGGAGAGAATGTCTGTGGAAATTCTCAGCATTTGTTCATTTATTCTTTGTTCATTACACGTTTCATTTATTTGATGCGAACATGAATTGTTTGAAGGTTTCTGGTCAGAAGGATGACTTGTAGGGTCACATGGCAAAAGGCAGACCATCAGTATTTCAAGGCAATTAAAATATTCCAGATCTAAGGAAGTCAAAAAGGAACCCTATTGAAATACAGTGCTCTGGATCACAGTGGAATTAGTGTGCTTAATGAGCAGTCAACACATAGATGACCGTTAATATCTTAAGGGCATTCTTTTCATCAGAGAGCTGTCACTTTGACTCATTGTTCATTAAATATTTTTATGGGAATGAGACAGGGATTGTGATAGATATTCTTTCCCAGTGAGTGATCTGGCAGAAGCACTTGAACACCTGGGCAAGACGGTCTATCAATCATTGGGAAACGGCCACCAAGCTGGGTAGAAGCAGGAAGCATATTAGGCTACTGAAGGACAGGCAGGAGGGGAGGAGGGGCAAAGCAAATCAATAAGATCCCAGGCAAATGGCAAACATTAAAAGAAATCATAATTCTCAATTAACATATATTCCATTGAGAAACGTTCCATAGAAAAAATGGTCTACTTGTGGTTAAATAAAAAGATTAAGATTGTATTTAGATAAAAAGAAGGGACTTGCCAAGAGGAGTAATAAGCCTGAGTATTGAAAGAGATTAGATACCGGCAAATAATGATGAAAAAATAGATAAAGAGAAACAGAACAAAATATGAGAGTAAACTAGCAGGAAATAAAAGGACAAATGAAGGAAGAAGTTGGCATAAGTAAATAGGGTCCCTTAGTGGCTGAGGCAGGAGAAACAAGGTGGCACGGTAGCATAGTAGTTAGCACTGTTGTTTCACACGCCAGGGTCCCAGGTTCGATTCCCGGCTTGGGTCACTGTCTGTGCGGAGACTGCATGGCCTCCCTGTGTCTGCGTGGGTTTCCTCCAGGTGCTCCAGTTTCTTCCCACAGTCCAAAAGACGTGCTGTTAGGTGAATTGGGCATTCTGAATTCTCCCTCTGAACCTGAACAGGCGCCGGAGTGTGGCGACTAGGGGATTTTCACAGTAGCTTCATTGCAGTGTTAATGTAAGCCTACTTGTGACAATAAAGATTATTATTAATTATATTGGAGGATAAGGAAATGGAAGAGTTGTCAAATAAATATTTGTGCCTGACTCCACACCAGAAGACAAAAAAAAAATAATCAGTCACCATGTGCAATGGGTGAATCCCGTGAGTGTCCCCAATCGGGCTCTGTGCCGGCCTGATTGAGAGTCACCCGACTCACTCCGCCTGGCTTGATCTGGATCACGCCCTTGCTGGGACATTTGCGAGTGTCGTACATCTCGTGAGAGGCTTCATCCTGACACCAAGTTGGGTGCACAAGGCCACAAAAAAAGCCTGTGTGAATATGTGAACCTGAATGTGGTGCTCAACTTGCTTCAGTGGGGCTTGAACCCACAATCAGAGTTGGTCTACAGTATTACCACTCAGCCAAAGACACATGTAGTGTCACAATGTCAAGTCCTAATTAGAACATTACAGGTGCCACAAGGAACAAAGGGACCGAACAGCCAGGTGTGGAGACATTTACATGGGAATTTTTAGTGGTGACGTGACAAGTGTACTGAAATCAATATTGGGCCAAATCTTCCCATCTCGGGCTCTTTGGAAACCAGCTGCAGGATTCTCCGTTGGTGGGATCCTCCGCTTTGCTGGCAGCGCATGCACACCCGTGGGATTCCTGACAGTTGGGGTCACAATGGGAAACCGCATTGGCTGGCTGCGGGAATGGAGGATCCCGCTGCTGGTGTGGTGCCCCACCAGAAAACAGGGCTGGCGGGACAGAGAATGCCGTCCCAGATGTGTGACTGAGATGCACATCGGGACCCTGTGGAAGTCGTGGCATGCAGACCTACGTGGGAATGGTGTGGGAAGATTAAACTTCGAATGGTAATTTCTCCCGCTCCGAGGGACCCTCCATGGATGTCTCAGACTCTGAGTTAGAGTTAACACTTCAAATAGTCTAACAACTGACACCCCCTCCATCAGCCCGGAGCCCCCAACCACCAGACACCAGCCCCCACTGGACTCAATCTGACTATCCCAACTAACCTCCAACTCAGCCTCCTGTCCATCCTCCCAATCCCTAACCTAATCATCCCAACCAGACCCGACTGCAATCATGCATACAGACCTATCTGACTGAATTTCCTATAGGGTAAAGCCATTAATCCCATATTCTCTGAAGGAAACTGTGCTTGAAGTGAGAGTATCGGTGCTACATTATTAACCACCACCCCCTCCACTCCATAGGAACAGGAGAAGGCCTGTCAACAAATTGAGCCAGTTCCACAATTCAGTGAGACCATGGTTGATCTATTTCTCAGCCCCATTAACCTGCCTTTGCTCCATGATCTCTTGATATTCTCATCAAATAAAAACCTGTTGATTTCAATTTTGAGATTCAAGTGATACATAATCCACAGCATTTTGAGGAGTTACCCCATTTGTAGCCAGTGTTTCTTTAAAACATGACTCAGTGAGTGCTTGCATGTGCTTTCCATTGCACAAGGCCTCTGGGAGCACTTAAATTCACCCTTGTCTAATTCATTTTATTTTATGTCAGTTCTTCACTCCTGTGATTCAAATGTCTAATATTCTCTTTTTTGTTTTATAGACAGCTGCTGGATATTTGTTAAATCATTACAGCTGGGATTTGGACCCTCCCAGTCAAAGTCTGCATTACAAATGGCTCCCTGTCTCCCGGCCTGCTGAGGACCCCAAAATTAAATTCACCTGTTCCAGCAAAACTTAGTGCTCTCCATCAACTACTGTCAAAATCACTGATGGTTCATCACATCATCTGTCAATGAAGTGTATGATCAGTGAGTCACCGTACAATACTGCAAACCTGGTAACATCACTGCGACGACAGGATGCAATTGTGTCATAATTCAGCATGAGATTTATCGATATCGTCCTCACACTAGGTATCAAATGTCTTGGTTTTTTTTCGAAGGACTGAACAGGAAAACTTAGCTGCAATGTCTTAATTTTACTGTCGAAAATATCTTAATTAAAATAGCTTTGATTTCAGAGTCAGTGGTGAGTCTTTTAAAGTAAATGTGACAAAGACATTGAAGGGATACGTTTTCAGCGTTGCCCTCCTGCCAGGGAGTCTTGCCAGGCACTGTTGCTTATTGTGACTCTGGGCATGCACTGCAGACAGTTTTCCAACCAGTGGTTCCTGATAGACACCGCCATAGGCAAAACTTTGAAATGATCCATTTAATGTGCACTGGATTTGGGTTTATTGTCATGTATACCGAGGTCAAGTGAAAAGTATTGTTCTGCATACAGTCCAGACAGATCATTCCATACATGGAAAAAACATAGGACATAAGATAGATACATATTGTAAATACATAGACACCGACATTGGGTGAAGCATATGGAGTGCAGTACTAATCAGTAGAGAAGGTGTGTGGAGAGATCAGTTTAGCCCATAAGAGGGTCATTCAGGAGTCTAGTAATGGCGGGGAAGAAGCGGATTTTGAATCTGTTAGTGCGTGTTCTCAGACTTTTGTGTTCTCAGACTTTTGTATCTCCTGCCCAATGGAAGAGGTTAGAAGAGAGAATAAGCCGGGTGGGAGGGGTCTTTGATTATGCTGCCCGCTTTCCCAAGGCAGCGGGAGGTGTAGACAGAGTCAATGGATGGGAGGCGGTTTCACGTGATGGGCTGGGCTGTGTTAACGACTCTGTAGTTTCTTACAGTCTTGGGCTGATCAGTTGGCATACCAGGCTGTGATGCAGCCAGATAGGATGCTTTCTACGGTGCATGACAATTTTCCTTAGTTTAATGAGGAAGTAAAGGAGAAGTTGTACTTTCTTGGTCGTAGCATCGACGTGGGTGGATCAGGACAGATTGTTGGTGATGAGCACACCTAGAAATTTGAAGCTGTCAATCATCTCCACCTCGGCACCATTTAGGCAGACAGAGATGTGCACGATACTTGATGTCAATGACCAGCTCCTTAGTTTTACTGACGTTGAGGGAGAGTGTTGTTGTTACACCTCGCCACTAGGTTCTCTATCTCCCTCCTGTATTCAGACTCATCGTTGTTCAAGATCTGACCCACTACAATCATGTCATCAGCAAACTTGTAGATGGAGTTGGAGCCAAAATTTGACACATAGTCGTATATGTATAGAGGGTATAGTAGGGGGCTAAGTACGCAGCCTTATGGGGCCCCAGTATTGAGGACTATTGTGGAGGAGGTGTTGTTTATCGTTACTGATTGTGGTCTAGGGCTGGGAAGTAGAGGATCCAGTTGCAGGGGGAGTTCTGGGTTTTGGAGTTTTGATATGAGCTTGGCTGAGATCATGGTGTTGAAGGCGAAGTGTAGTCAATGGAACAGGAGCCTGACGTAGAAGTCCTTGTTGTCTAGATGCTCCAGGAAAGAGTGTAGGGCCAGGGAAAAAGCGTTTGCTGTGGACCGGTTGTGGCGGTATGCGATGCAATAGAGACAATAGATGGGGTACATTATTTAGCACTGTTTAAAAAGATGCATATCCATGGTGGTCACTGGAATCAGTATCCCTGCCATTAATATTCCAACCTCAATCTCACGCTGCTAGCGAGGAGCCACCTTGTCGGCAATGATCAATATTCCAGCGTTGAACTCCCACCTCTGAACCCTGAACACAGCTTCCTGCTCGGTAAATATTCTCGTTAATCTACCTCGATCTCATTTCGAACCATTCGCCCTTTCACTGCCGGCCATACTATCAAACCAGGTGAAATCAGTTACCAGGTGTCACTTAAAGAAATAGACAGCTGCAAATGAGCTGCTGTAATTCTGAACCATCTCCCTTTAATTCTCTACTGGTGATATTTGTAGACTTGTGTAATCAAAACATGGATGTATACTTTAAGCAAATAAATCAGTTAATGACATGATTATACAACCATATGAAATTGGAGCAGGAAGTAGGCCATTCAGCCCCTTGAGACTACTCCACCAATCCATAGATCATGGCTGATCTGGTTGTGTTCGGAATTCCATATTCCCATTTACCCCCGATATTCTTCAATTCCCTTGCCCAACAAGAATCTATCAACCACCATCTTAAAATAATTTCAATGTCACATGCCTTGATAAGTATCTTGTACGAAGCATCTGTGTAGTAATTATGCCACAGGACTTGTAATCCATACATCGTGGGCCTGATCTTCATGTCCACTTGGAGGCTGCAATAGGATCAGGAATGGAAAAACCTTTGGTTATTTTAGCTGCAAATGAGAATTTCTTGTGCCCTCCCAACCCCATGCCATTTTCATATGTCCATTGCACAGGGGAGGGGAGGAGCTTGGGTTGCGACTCCGCTGACATCGGGTTCCCCATAATAAGACCCATGAGGAATCTGTATTTTCATTAGGTCTAGCAGGTTTTGAAAGTTTTCTGAATACCCATCTTGGTTGAAAGTTCAAGAAACTTGGGGGAAGGTCTGTTGAGGAGTCGGTAGCATTCTAATGGTAAGTATATAGTTTGAAAGCGTCAGATGTCATTAGTAGATGCTGTATTGTAAGTTAAATGTGTTTTTACTGCAGTGATCTTTCATGGAGTTCTATCCTGATACGGTAAGTTGACCGTTACAGTGCTTTACCCTTTCGGAAAAATGCTATTACGTATTCAAAGCTAAACAAAACACTGCTCGGTTTCTCTGGTATAATGATCTGAAATGATTTAAACATCCAGAACCCTTTTATATTGAAAACAAAAGCTTCTGCTGTTTTACCATAGAAAAAAGACACCAGCTACTGGCCTACTTTGATTGACAGGCTATTTGGTGTAGCTTTTTTTTTTTAAAGGCTCATCTGTTCCAATAGACTCCACTATTTGTATTGCCAAGGGGTTGTTTTGTTGGGATGCTTATCAATGCTTGGCTGAATTTCAAAAGCTACTCCGTATTTCAGCAATTTGTGTCATTGTGACAGTTTTAAGAGGTTATTAAAAGGATTACCTGTCTTTGCTGTGGAACGTGAATAAATGTTGGTTTTCATAGATTGACCACTTGAGCAATTTACTTTTATTTTTTTTTTGAATGAGAGTTTACTTCCTCGGTGATATGTGTTTGAATGATAGTTGTGTTAGATTGTCAGAAGTTTTTTTTAATGTCCATTTCAAAGATAAAGCTCTTGTGGTTTGTTCATAAAGAAGATTGGCAGAGGAGGGGGTGGTGTATGAGTGGGCCTGAGGAATTATTAGGGAATATGGGAATGTGAGAGGCATGGGAGTGACATTTTGGGGGCACAAAAGCTATGTTGAAGAGCTGGACAAATGTCATACCAAATTGTGGCAAGCCTTCCAACCAGCCTGCTTCATTATCCTCACTCCTCCATGATGCTTCAAGACATGGAAGACTCAAACCCTGCCCATCCACGTCTTCAGGAGCCAGGAAGGTGGCGGGTATGGGCAGTGGCGACAGGCCCATGTTTCCAAAGTTGGGAAATGACCCAACTCGCATTTTCCTGCTCCTACACATAAAGCCTCATGAGTTCAAAGTGTACCACTGACAGTTTCATAATTTTAATTCACTTTGTAAAAGTTTAGAAACGTGGATTGTCATTTGAAAAGCACCAGCTGGTTCACTAACGGGTAGATATTTTATAGGGCTAGAGGGAAAGAACAGGGGAGTGGGTTTACTTTGATAGCTCAGCTAAAGAGCTGAGACAGGCACAATGACCTCCTGTGCTGAACCATTTTATGATTCCATAATGTCCTTTAAGGAAGAAAACCTACCATCCTTATACTTTCAGGCCTGTGTGTGACTCCAGTTTCACACAACTTAGTTGAGTTTTAAATGTCCACTGAAGTTGTCTAGCAAGCTACTCAGTTGTATCAAATTGTTATCAACAGTTCAAGGAGAAGGTCCTCCACAACTTAGGATGAGAAAGAAGTGCTGGCCTTGTCAATGACAATTTAAAACATAAATATCAGTAATGTTAAGTCCTATCTATATTTTATTGAATTTTGGTTGTGTGACAGCCATGATTTAGTGGCACAGTTTTCACTTCTGAATAAGACATGTGCTTTTAAGCCCCACTCCAGAGGTTTAAGCACACAAACTAGGGTGACAATTCGCTGCGGTTCTAAGTGAGCATTACACTGTTGGAAATGCCATCATTAAGAGAGGTTAACATGCAGCAATGTCTGCCCTTTTAGATCAACATAAAATATCTCATGATACTATTTTGAAGAAGACTAGGGACTAGAGCTCAACTAACACCAAATGAAGTATATGACCTGGCCATGTATTTCAATGCTATTTGTGTATGGCCTTGCTATATACAATTGAGACTATTTCAAAAGTATATAATTGGCTGTAAAGTGCTTTGGGATATCCTGAAGTCAACAAACTGTCTTGCTCTGCAACATCCAATCACTAAAAGAATGTGCACAGAGTTACGAATACACTGACAGGCTGGAAATCAGCAGGAGACAGTCTTGAGAACATAACAAAGTTGTGAAGTTAGCTGAATATTTTCCAAGATGAATGAAGGCTTACAGGCAATATGCTGACACATGCTTGAATAAGCCGCCAGCCTTGCCTTCCTTGATTCTCATGGCTTGGGATTCTCATGGGCAGGCACTCGTTCCCAGGGTGAAGGGGTCAGTCACCAGGGGGCATAGGATTAAGATCCGTGGGGCAAAGTTCAGAGGAGATGTGCTGGTATTTCACGCAGAGGGTGGTGAGTGCCTGGAACGCGTTGCCAGGGGAGGCTGTGGAAGCAGATACATTAACGGCATTCAAAAGACATCTTGACAAATACATGGATAGGATGGTATAGAGGCGATACAAGGAAGTGCTGATGGTTTTAGCAAAGGTTGGTATCAGGCTTGGTGGGCCGAAGGGCCTGTTCCTGTGTTGTATTGTTCTTTGTTCTTTGTTTTACCTTGCAGCAATGAAACAAGCAAATCTGACGGAAGGCAATACCACCACTGATTAGAGGTGGTTTATTCCTGCTTTAAACAGGCCTCCGGAGGCCCGGTGGAAAACTGCAGAGCAAATGATCAGACTGACCGTTTCTGAATGTAATTGGGTGAACAGGCAACAATCACGAGGATTAGGCATTTAAATTGGCTGGGTCGCAGGTGGTGACATCAGGGGGGGCTTCCCCACTCGTCCTCTCCCCGTTCACCTGATTCCAGCCCCGGGTTAAAATCACTTTATTTTTGCTGTGTTGAACTTACCTTTTGATGGGTGGCACAGTGGCTAGCACTACTGCCTCACAGCGCCAGGGACCTGTATTCGATTCCGACCTTGGATGACTGTCTGTGGAGTTTGCACTTTCTCCCAGTGTCTGCGTGGGTTTCCTCTCACAGTTCAAAGATGTGCAGGTTAGGTGGATTGGCTATGCTAATTTGCCCTCAGTGTCCAAAGGTTAGGGTGAGGCGATGACAGGGAGGTGGGGGGGAGGGGGCCTAGGTACAGTGCTTTTCCAGAAGGTCAATGCAGATTTGATGGGCCGAATAGCTCCCTTCTGTACTGTTGGATTTCTATGGTGTATTTGCAGGGTGTCCAGCAGCATTTACAGCACAAAGTGTACACGGTGGAAGGCTTCACCCATTTGGGTCCTCAGTTTCATTCCGAGTCACAGAAAGGCCTCAGCCACCTGGCTGTAAAATAGCCACAGGATGAAACAAGGGAACTTAGTGGACATCTTTTAATTTTATCTCCTGTTCCGCCCAGGTGTCCACTGCATGCCCACCTCTTGCATGTTTAAGATGTCTAGCATAACTACATGAAAAAAGTGACTGAGCAAGAGAGAACAGATTTGTATTCAGTGAGCCAGTGAATTCCAGTCACTGCCAACTAGGCTAGTAATATGAGTCAGTTATTGTTGCTATCACTACTGACTACATTCACAATCTGAGTCATCAAGTCCATCAATCACTCCTGGCAATGTACCAGTCTAAGTTAATTAGCTAATCAGTCACTGTCATGGCAGGTTAGCCATGTAATCAACCCAGATTAGGGCAGCGCATCCTGTTCCACATTCTGCGACCTGATTGAGGCAGGAGTTCCGACAGAATGTGAGCTGGAAGCACGTTGCTGAGGATTACGTGTGCTGTTATGAAGACAAGGGTATTTGTGCCAAACTAAAATGAAAACAGACAGCCTGTGGTTGTAGGTGAACTTTCTAATCGATTGTTATTGTTCACGCTCTTCCCTCGGTATGAAATAGCTGAAGATTTCAGTCTGACAGGCTGTGATGTGAACGTTTCTTCCCTGTCCACAACCATCTTTACATCAGCCAGTAAGAATGGTCAATTCGATACGGCGGGAGAATCTTATGGACTCCCAGAACCCACACAATGAAGGGTTAGAGGCTGTTCACCCAGAATTTAGAATAATGACTCTTGTCTCCACAATCTAGGACTGTCTGGAATCTGCACCCTCTTCACTCAGTCAGGAATGTTACCAATAAACCAAAAGTTTAGTCACTTTTCTTTAAAGGGGTAATGCAGACAATATGCATGTCTACCTTTTGTTACAATAGCAATAGGCCCTTCACACCTGTGCAATGCATTTTGTTAAAGTCAACAACGATTTTCATTTAAAGAAAAATATGAGATGAAAGAATAAGGGGGGAACTGAAACAGGAGAGGAGGCATGTTGGCACCTTGGCAAAAGCAGCTCACTTTCTTCAACTCACCCATCCGAAAGAGATCAGGACTGATTAGGTGCTTGTCAATTTGTAGTAATCACATCTCGGAGTCAGAAGGTTGGAAGCTGAACCCCTACTCCAGGTCTGTGGACAATAATCAAGACCAACACTCCAGTGCAATCCTGATGGAGTTCTGCACTGCCGGAGATGCTGTCGTTCAGATGAGATGTTAAATCAAGGCCATGTCTGCCCTCCCAGGTTGATATAAAAGATGCCATGGCACCACTTAGAAGAACTGTGGAGTCATGCCTATTGATCTGGCCAATATATACTTCTCAACAAAAACCACGAAAAGACAGATTATCTGGTTATTATCACATTGCTGTTAGTGGAAGCTTACTATATACAAATTAGATGCTGTGTTTCCTCCATTAGAACAGTGAATATATTTAAAAGTACTTAAATGGCTGTAAAGTGCTTTCAGGGGCGGAATTCTCCCGAAATGGCGCGATGTCCGCCGACTGGCGCCCAAAACGGCGCCAATCAGACGGGCATCGCGCCGCCCCAAAGGTGCGGAATGCTCCGCATCTTTGGGGGCCGAGCCCCAACATTGAGGGGCTAGGCCGACGCCGGAGGAATTTCCGCCCCGCCAGCTGGCGGAAACAGCCTTTGTTGCCCCGCCAGCTGGCGCGGAAATGACATCTCGGGCGGCGCATGCGCGGGAGCGTCAGCGGCTGCTGACAGTTTCCCACGCATGCGCAGTGGAGGGAGTCTCTTCCGCCTCCGCCATGGTGGAAACCGTGGCGAAGGCGGAAGGAAAAGAGTGCCCCCACGGCACAGGCCCGCCCGCGGATCGGTGGGCCCCGATCGCGGGCCAGGCCACCGTGGGGGCACCTAGATCGCCCCCCCCCAGGAGCCCGCCCACGCCGCCTTGTCCCGCCGTTCAAAAGGTGGTTTAATCCACGCCGACGGGACAGGCAATTTATCGGCGGGACTTCGGCCCATCCGGGCCGGAGAATCGAGCGGGGGGGTCCGCCAACCCGCGCGGCCCGATTCCCGCCCCCGCCGAATATCCGGTACCGGAGACTTCGGCAACCGGCGGGGGCGGGATTCACGGCGGCCCCCGGCGATTCTCCAACCCGGCGGGGGGTCGGAGAATGACGCCCCAGATGTCCGTTGTTTGTGAAAGGTGCTATCTTTTTCCAAACAAGGAGTGAGACAGTTCATCAAAACCTAAAGCAGCAGCCAATCATCTGGTGCAGACACTTATTCAGCTAAACAAAAAAAATGCAACAAACACCTCAATCACACACAATCTCTGCTGTTGGTGAGGTGATGACTTACCTGATAGTCCACTTCTGCTGTGAGAAAGTAGTTTTTGTCATTCTGGCACAAATGCTGACCCAATTTTAACTAACTCAGCAGGGGTGTGAGAACCAGGAGACAATGTCAGAGAGGAATACCAAGGTGCACAGAATATTGGGAAAGATAGCACTAGGATTACGGAATAATAAACTAATGGGTGCGGTCAAAGAAAAAGAGAAAGTCATAGCGTCTAAATTAGAGTGTGGCAAATAAGATTGGTGAATTACAGATGCAGATTGCCATGTGGAAAGGTAATGTAACAATAACAGAGACCTGGCTCAAAGAGGGCATTAAATATTCCTGGATATAAGGTGTTCAGGAAAGAAAGAAAAAGCAGAGGGATGGCGATATCAATTTCTTTGCAGCAAACTACCCAGCTATCAGTACAGCGACCACGACACCACCATGACAATCCTGCCATGGCAATTTCTGCAAGACATGCCAGATCATCGACATAGGTACCACCATTACACGTGAGAACACCACCCACCAGGTACGTGGTACATACTCGTGCGACTCGGCCAATGTTGTCTACCTCATACGCTGCAGGAAAGGATGTTCCGAAGCGTGGTACATTGGCGAGACCATGCAGACGCTGCGACAACGGATGAACAGACATCGGGCGACAATCGCCAGGCAGGACTGTTCCCTTCCAGTCGGGGAATACTTCAGTAGTCAAGGGCATCCAGCCTCTGATCTCAGGGTAAGCATTCTCCAAGGCAGCCTTCACGATGCGCGACACACAGAATCGCCAAACAGAAACTTATAGCCACGTTCCGCACACTTAAGTATGGCCTCTACCGGTGGGCCTTGGATTCATGTCGCATTACATTCACCCCTCACCATCTGGCCTAGGCTTGCGAAATCCTACCAACTGTCCTGGCTTGAGACAATTCACACTTCTTTAACCTGGGATTACCCCTCTCTCTGGATCTGTAAAGACTTAATTACCTGCAAAGGCTTGCATTCAAAGTATCATAGAACAAACAGTGCAGGACTTCCGGTGGCGAACATGGAGGAGTAGGTCGCACATTCAATAACTCCCGCCTGAAACGGACTTTTGGATCTTTTTTCCCGACATTTCTCGGATTTTATGGGATAGATCGGTGAAGTGGACAATATTAAGAAGGATTTCCTCTCCGATGTATGGCTAATTGGACTAGAAGTGGCCGTGTGCAAAGACTCAGACCTGATAGAGTGAAGCAGTCAGAGCTGGTATCGCTGCGCAGCATGGCGGAGGGTCAGGACCAGAGAGAGGAGGAACAGATGAAGTTCTTTAAGGACTGTTTCGCTGAGCTGAAAAAGGAAACGCTGGACCCGATCAAGGCTGCGATCGATCAAGTGGTTTTGAACCAGGCGGCCCAAGGGAAAACGATACAAGAAATTGAGCTGAAGTTGTCCAGCCAGGAGGACTATCTAACCGTGCTGGAACATAAGGTGGAGGTGTTGGATGAGCGACACAGGAGAAGTTAGAGGACCTGGAGAACAGGTCCAGGAGGCAGAACTTAAGGATCGTTGGCCTCCCCGAAGGAATTGAGGGGTCGAACGCGGAAGCATATGTGGCGAGTATGCTGGAGATGCTGATGGGGCCCGGGCGTTTTCACGGCCCCTGGAAGTGGACAGAGCCCATCGAGCCCGCGCAAGGAAGCCTAAGGTGAATGACCCGCCGAGGGCCATGGTGGTGAGTTTCCACCGTTTTTCGGACAAAGAACTTGTCTTGCGGTGGGCCAAGAAGGAGCGGAGAAGCAGATGGGAGAACAGCGAGGTGCGCATCTACCAGGACCTGGGAGCTGGCCAAGAGACGTACTGAGTTTAACCGGGTGAAGGCGATCCTCTTCAAGAAGGGGGTGAAATTCGGGATGCTGTATCCAGCGCGGTTGTGGGTTATGCACGAAGACTGGCACGTTTACTTTGAGGTACTGGACGATGTATGGTCTTTTATCAAGGAAAAGAAGTTGGAAGCGTCTGAAAGGACACTTGCGTCTTGAAGACGTTATGTGGCGGCGGTTTGTAATTCTTGTATCGGTTCAAATAAGACTGTATGGGGTTCTGGGTTATGTATTGGGCTGGGGTGGTGGTTTGAGGGTGCTTTGTTTTTGCAGAGATTGGATGCGGAGGGGGGAGGGGCACCTGATTCTGTGGGAGGTTGGATTTGGTTTCAAGCGAGTTTCTGCATTGGTTTATGTTAATTTATTTTACTTGAAGTTGTTTACTTACTGGGGACTGCGATGTTTTTAAATGGTTTATGCATATCGGTAGAGGGGTTCGAACAATAGGGAGCCAGACTGTTTGGCACCAAGGGCGGGGCTGTCGGGGTCAGCATGGGACAGCTGACTCTCGGAAGCGTGGTGGGGGGGTGCACATGTGCTAAGATGGTGCTTGACCTGGGGGATTAGGTTTTGGGTGCTGTTGTGGGGGGGGGGGGGGGGGGGGGGAAGGGAGAGGCTGCTTCGCTGACAGGAGAGGAACTATTATCGGAAGGGAGGACGGGGGCGGTTGCTGCTTGTGGGGGAGCTCAGGGAAGCGGGGGGTGCGGGCTCTGGGTTGGCCAAAAAAATGTTATGGCATGGGGAGGGGGGGGGGGGGATGGCAGCCCCCGGTGGCAGCCCCCCGTCCAGGCTGATTACGTGGAATGTGAGGGGTTTGCATGGGCCGGTCAAAAGGGCTCGCGTTGTTGCGCATTTAAAGGGACTGAAGGCAGACGTAGCAATGCTTCAGGAGACACATCTAAAGATTATTGATCAGACGAGATTGAGAAAGGGGTGGGTTGGTCAGGTGTTTCACTCTGGGCTGGACTCAAAGACCAGTGGGGTAGCAATATTGATCAGCAAGCGGGTGGCGTTTGAGGCTGGAAGAATTGTGTCAGATAAGGGGGGTAGATATATTATGGTGAATGGGAAGCTGGAGGGTGTACGGGTGGTGTTTGTAAACGTATACGCTCCGAACTGGGACGATGTGGGATTTATGAGACGGGTGTTAGGGAAGATCCCGGACCTAGAGTATCATGGCTTGGTCATGAGGGGGGACTTTAACACAGTCATTGATCCCGATCTGGACCAGTCAAAATCCAGGACTGGAAGAAGGCCAGCTGCGGCGAAGGAGTTGAGGGGATTTATGGAGCAGATGGGGGGGTGGGGTAGACCCATGGAGATTCGAACGGCCAAGGGCGAAGGAGTTTTCGTTTTTTTCTCATGTCCATAAAGTTTACTCTCGCATTGATTTTTTTGTCCTAAGCAGGGCGCTAATTCCGAAGGTGGCGGAGACTGAATATTCGGCGATTGCAGTCTCTTATCATGCCCCGCATTGGGTGGATTTGGGGTTGAGTGAGGAGAGAGGGTAGCGTCCGCTGTGGAAGCTGGATGTGGGGTTGTTAGCGGACGAAGCGGTCTGTGGGCGGGTGTATAAGCCCATTCAGAATTACCTGGATACAAACGATACGGGTGAGGTATCAGCAGCGGTGGTTTGGGAGGTTGTGAAAGCAGTTGTAAGAGGGGAACTAATTTCGATTCGGTCCCACAGAGAAAAGGTGGAACTAGCATAGAGGGAGAGATTAGTGGAGGAGATACTTCGAGTGGATAGGAGATATGCGGAGGCCCCGGACGCGGGGCTCTTGAGGGAGCGTCGGAAACTACACGCAGAGTTTGAGTTGTTGACCACCGGGAGGGCAGTGGAGCAGTTGAGGAGGGCAAGGGGGCCATCTACGAATATGGGGAAAAGACGAGCAGGATGTTGGCGCACCAGCTTAGGAAGAGAGAAGCGGCCAGGGAGATTGGGGGAGTAAGGAATAGGGAGGGTAACATGGTATTGGACCCAGGGGGAGTGAACGACGTTTTTAAAGAATTTTATAGCAAACTATATGATTGGATTTGTTTATTGTCACGTGTACCGAGGTACAGTGAAAAATATTTTTCTGCGAGCAGCTCAACAGATCATTAAGTACATGGGAAGAAAAGGGAATAAAAGAAAATACATAATAGGGCAACACAACATATACAATGTAACTACATAAGCACTGGCATCGGATGAAGCATACAGGGTGTAGTGTTAATGAGGTCAGTCCATAAGAGGGTCATTTAGGAGTCTGGTGACTGTGGGGAAGAAGCTGTTTTTGAGTCTGTTCGTGCGTGTTCTCAGACTTCTGTATCTCCTGCCCGATGGAAGAAGTTGGAAGAGTAAGTAAGCCGGGTGGGAGGGATCTTTGATTATGCTGCCTGCTTTCCCCAGGCAGCGGGAGGTGTAGATGGAGTCAATGGATGGGAGGCAGGTTCGTGTGATGGACTGGGCGGTGTTCACGACTCTGAAGTTTCTTACGGTCCTGGGCCGAGCAGTTGCCATACTAGGCTGTGATGCAGCCCGATAGGATGCTTTCTATGGTGCATCTGTAAAAGTTGGTACGGGTTAATGTGGACATGCCGAATTTCCTGAGGAAGTATAGGCGCTGTTGTGCTTTCTTGGTGGTAGTGTCGACGTGGGTGGACCAGGACAGATTTTTGGAGATGTGCACCCCTAGGAATTTGAAACTGCTAACCATCTCCAACTCGGCCCCGTTGATGCTGACAGGGGTGTGTACAGTACTTTGCTTCCTGAAGTCAATTACCAGCTCTTTAGTTTTGCTGGCATTGAGGGAGAGATTGTTGTCGCTACACCACTCCACTAAGTTCTCTATCTCCCGCCTGTATTCGGACTTGTCGTATCGTCAGCAAACTTGTAGTTAGAGTTGGAACCAAGTTTTGCCACGCAGTCGTGTATGTACAGGGAGTAGAGTAGGGGGCTACGTTCGCAGCCTTGCGGGGCCCCGGTGTTGAGGACTATTGTGGAGGAGGTGTTGTTGTTCATTCTTACTGATTGTGGTCTGGTGGTCAGAAAATCGAGGATCCAGTTGCAGAGTGGGGAGCCAAGTCCTATGTTTTGGAGCTTTGATATGAGCTTGGCTGGGATTATGGTGTTGAAGGCGGAGCTGTAATCAATAAATAGGAGTCTGATGTAAGAGTCCTTGTTTTCGAGATGCTCTAGGGATGAATGTAGGGCCAGGGAAATGGCATCTGATGTGGACCGGTTGCAGCGGTATGCGAATTGCAGTGGATCAAGGCGTCTGGGAGTATGGAGGTGATGCGCTTCATGATCAATCTCTCAAAGCACTTCATTACGACTGAAGTCAGGGTCACTGGACGGTAGTCATTGAGGCACGTTGCCTGGTTCTTCTTTGGTACCCGTATGATGGTGGTCTTCTTAAAGCAGGTGGGGACCTTGGAGTGGAGTAGGGACAGGTGAAAGATGTCCACGAATACCTCTGTCAACTGGTCCGCATAGGCTCTATGAGTGCACGACCAGGGATCCCGTCCGGGCCCGTCGCCTTCCGAGGGTTCACTTTCAGGAAGGCAAATCTGACTTCGGAAGCTGTAATGGTGGGTATGGGTGTATTATGGGCTGCTGGGGCACTCGACAGCGGATTGTTGGTTACCTGCTCGAACCGAGCATAGAATGCATTGAGTTCATCGGGGAGGGGTGAGCTGCTGCCAGAGATACTGTTCGGCTTTGCTTTGTAGCCCGTTATGTTGTTTAGTCCTTGCCACAACCGCCGCGAGTCTGTCTGTGACTCTAGCTTGGTTTGATATTCTCTCTTGGCATCTCGGATGGCTTTGCGGAGGTCGTACCTGGATTTCTTGTATAGGCCAGGGTCATCTGTCTTGAACGCCACAGATCTGTCCTTCAGTAGGGAGTCAATCTCGCGATTGAACCATGGTTTCCGGTTGGGGAACGCACGTACTGCTTTCTTTGGCACGCAGTCGTCCACACATTTGCTGATGAAGTCTGTGACAGTGGTGGCATACTCATTTAAGTTGGTCGCTGAGTTCTTAAATACCGACCAGTCCACTGTCTCTAAGCAGTCACGTAAGAGCTCTTCTGTCTCCTCGGACCAGCACTGCACAACCTTCTTAGCTGGATTCTCCCGCTTGAGTTTCTGCTTGTATGCCGGGAGAAGGAGCACCGTCTTATGGTCTGATTTCCCAAAGTGCGGTCGGGGGATGGAACGGTAGGCGCCCTTGATTTTTGAGTAGCAGTGGTCAAGAGTGTTGTCGCCCCTGGTGGGACAGGAGATGTGCTGGTGGAATTCTGGCAGTACACTCTTGTGGTTGGCCTTGTTGAAGTCTCCGGCCACGATGAACAAGGCCTCCGGGTGTTCTGTTTCGTAGTTGTTTATAACTGTGTATAGTTCGTCCAGCGCCTTCCTCACTTCTGCCTGGGCTGGGATGTAGACTGCTGTGATAATGGCTGAAGTGAACTCACGTGGAAGATAATATGGGCGGCACTTTACGGTCAGGTATTCCAGGTCTGGGGAGCAGTAGGTCGCCAGGGTCGCCACATCCAAGCACCAGGAGGAGTTGATGAGGAGGCACACCCCTCCACCCTTCACTTTGCCTGATGATGCCGTGCGGTCCACCCGGTGAATTGAGAAGCCTTCAGGTTGTATGGCACAGTCCGGTAAGACGGGGGTGAGCCATGTCTCTGTGAAACAGAGCACACAGCAGTCTCTTACTTCCCTCTGAGAGATAAGTCTGGTGTTAAGTTCATCCAGCTTGTTTTCGATCACTTGGACATTTGCCAGGAGTATGCTTGGGAGAGAGGTCTTGAAACCGCGTTGCTTCAGTCTAACCTGCAGACCGCCGCGTTTCCCTCGCTTCCTCGGTCGGCAGATGATCCTGGGATCCGATGAGATATGTCAGCTCTTGTGGTTGCGTCTGGCGGGGTCCAGGGCACTGGCGGGGACCAGGGCGCTGTTTACATATCTGGGGTCGCGTCTGGCAGGGTCCCGGGCGCTGGTTGAGGTAGAGGGATTGCTAGGGGGGCATGTTTGCGATCTGGATGGGTCCCTGCGTTCTGCGGGCACGGAAATACCTTGCAGTGCGTTTGGGTCCTCGCGCGGGGTCTCCGCCGTTTCGGGGTCCTGGGCCGTGGGCAGGGGCTTCCTGAGGCAGGTTGGGCTGGGTCCCGTGGTCTGTACCCTCCCTGGGGTCAGATCTTGAAGTAGGCCCAGTCGGGCCTCCACGTGGATTTTTCTTTCTTCCATCACCAGGTAGTTCGGGTTGTTGGTCAGGCCTCTCCGGGTCGGGTCGCTGGGCGGGTCTCTCGGGGTCGCGTTGGGCTGGGTCTTGCCATCGGGGGTCGGGTCGGGAGCTCCAGGGACTGGGCCGGGCGATCTGGGGGCTGGTGTCGGTAGTTAGGCCGAGTTGGGAGCTCCGAGGTCCGGGTCGGCTACAAATCGAGGTCGGGGCTTCACTTCCGGTTTGGGCCCGATCTTCTTCCAGGTCGCAGAGGTCAGGTCGGGTCGGGTCAAAAGGTCGCCAAGGGCCTCGGAGGATGTTCAAGCCTGCAAGAGAAGATAAAAGAGAGAGGTTAGTAATAATGTTAGTTTTAGAATTAATTTTTAAAAGATTAGAACGAGTATAAGTTAAGTAAAAGTTGAGTCGGAACCCCCGCCTGGTGTAGAAGGGATGAGGCTGTTCCTGGATCAGTTGAGGTTTCCAAGGGTGGAGGCGGACCTGGTCAAGGGGCTGGGGGCCCCGATTGAAGCAGTGGAAATTGTTAAAGGACTGGAGGGCATGCAGTCGGGCAAGGCTCCGGGGCCGAACGGTTACCCGGTAGAATTCTATAAGAAGTTCTCAGAGGTGTTGTGCCTGCTGCTGATGAGGACCTTTAATGAGAGCAAACAGAGGGAAATCCTCCCACCAACGATGACGCAGGCCTCGATTTCACTCATCCTCTTAAACGAGAAAAAGACCCGGAGCAATGTGGGTCATATAGGCTGATCTCGCTTTTGAATGTAGATGCCAAGCTGCTGGCTAAGATTTTGGCCACTAGGATAGAAGACTGTGTCCCGAGGGGTGATAGGGGAGGACCAAACCCGATTTGTTAAGGGTAGACAGCTCAATGCGAACATTCGGAGGCTTTTGAATGTAATTATGATGCCCTCAGAAGGAGAGGAGGCGGAAGTGGTGGTTGCGTTGGACACGGTTGATCGGGTGGAGTGGGAGTATCTTTGGGAGACGCTGGGAAGGTTTGGGTTTGGTGAGGGCTTCATCGACTGGGTGCAATTGCTCTACCAGGCGCCGGTAGTGAGTGTGTGCACGAACCTGCTGAAGTCGGGATACTTTAAGCTACACCGAGGGACGGGTGCCCCCTCTCCCCGTTGCTGTTCGCTCTGGCTATAGAGCCGCTGGCCATGGGGCTGAGAGCATCAAGGAAGTGGCAGG
This sequence comes from Scyliorhinus torazame, assembly GCF_047496885.1. Lineage (NCBI taxonomy): Eukaryota > Metazoa > Chordata > Chondrichthyes > Carcharhiniformes > Scyliorhinidae > Scyliorhinus > Scyliorhinus torazame. The sequence continues at coordinate 206,485,345 of NC_092715.1, forward strand.
GGCTCGTTCGGGGTGGGGTGGAGCACCGGGTTTTGCTGCATGTGGACGATCTGCTCTTATACATCTCAGACCCGGTGGAGGGGATGGGGGAGGTTATGCAGATCTTGGGCAATTTGGCAGGTTCTCGGGTTACAAATTGAACATGGGAAAAAATGAATTGTTCGTGATCCAGGCAAGGGGGCAGGAGAGGAGACTGAAGGAGCTGCCACTCAGGATGGTAGAGAGGAGCTTTCGCTACCTGAGAATACAGGTGGCTCGGAAATGGGAGGCATTACACAGGCTCAACCTAACCCGGCTGGTGGAGCAAATGGAGGGGGACTTTAAAAGATGGGATGTGCTCCCGCTATCGGGGAGGGTGCAGACCGTGAAAATGACGGTGCTCCCCAGATTTTTGTTTGTCTTCCAGTGCCTCCCCATCTTCATCCCTAAGGCCTTTTTCAAGCAGGTAAACAAGATTATTTTGGGCTTTGTATGGGCGAATAAAACCCCGCAGGTGAAGAAAATGTTGGAGCGCAGTCGGGGGGAGGGTGGGTTGGCGCTGCCGAACTTCTGCAACTACTACTGGGCGGCGAATATAGCGATGATTAGGAAGTGGGTAATGGGGGAGGGTCGGCATGGGAGCGGATGGAGGCGGCGTCATGCAAAGGCACCAGTTTGGGAGCACTGTTAATGGCACCTCTGCCGTTCTCGCCGGCCCGGTACTCCACTAGCCCGGTGGTGGTGGCGGCATTGAGGATCTGGGGGCAACGGAGGAGGTATAAGAAGGTGGAGGGTGCGTCAGTCTGGACCCCGATTTGCAATAACCTCAGGTTCGCGCTGAGCAGGATGGATGGCGGGTTCCGAAGTTGGCAGAGAGCAGGAATTAGACGGATGGGAGATCTATTCATAGACGGGAGCTTTCCCAGTCTGAAGGCGCTGGAGGACAAGTTCAAGCTGCCGCCGGGGAATGGTTTCAGATATTTACAAGTCCGGGACTTTCTGAGGAAACAGGTGTTGGCTTTCCCGTTGATCCTGCCACGGGGGATACAGGACACAGCAGTGTCCGGTACCTGGGTGGGGGAGGGCAAAGTGTCGGATATCTATCAGGAGTTGTTGGAGGCGGAGGAGACCCCGGTGGAGGAACTGAAGGGCAAGTGGGAGGAGGAGCTAGGTGGGGAGTTAGAGGCAGGTCTGTGGGCGGACGCCCTAAGCAGGGCTAATTCCTCCTCATCATGTGCCAGGCTCAGTCTAATACAGTTTAAAGCGGTACACCGGGCACACATGACGGCGGCGAGAATGAGCACATTTTTTGGGGTAGAAGATAGACGTGCGAGGTGTGCGGGAAGCCCAACAAACCATGTTCACATGTTTTGGGCATGCCCAAAGCTTAGAGGGTTTTGCAAAAGCAATGTCCAGGGTGCTAGACACGCAGGTGGTGCCGAGTCCGGAGCTAGCAATGTTTGGAGTGTCAGAAGACTCGGGAGTTCAGGGAGTGAAAGAGGCTGACGTTCTGGCCTTTGCCTCCTTGGTAGCCCGGAGACGGATCCTGTTAATGTGGAGGGACTCGAAGCCCCCGAGTGTGGAGACTTGGGTCAGTGACATGTCTGGGTTTCTCAAGCTGTAGAAAATAAAGTTTGCCTTAAGGGGATCAATGCTGGGGTTCTCACGGAGGTGGCAGCCGTTCGACGACTTTCTTCGGGAAAATTAAAATGTCAACAGAAGCAGCATTCTGAAGTAGGGGAGGGGGGTCGGGTAGGTGCAATATGGTTAAGGGATGTACAGAAGGGTTTGGTGGGAAATGTCTAGTTTACCGTGTTGATGTTTATGTTATTGTTATAAAAATTTTGCAAATGCTTCAATAAAAATATATTTTTTTAAACACACTGCAGAAGGAGGTAATTTGGCCCATCGAATCTGCACTGACCCACTTAAGCCCTCACTTCCACCCTATCCCCGTAACCCAATAACCCCTTCTAACCTTTTTTGGTCACTTGGGGCAATTTATCATTGCCAATACACCTAACCTGCATGTATTTGAACTGTGGGAGGAACCCGGAGGAAACCCACACAGACACGGAGAACATGCAGACTCCGCACAGACAGTGACCCAGCAGGGAATCGAACCTGGGACCCTGGTGCTGTGAAGCTACAGTGCTAACCACTTGTGCGACTGAGATGCACGTATCGTCTTGCATCTTTGACTTTGTCTACATGTATATGTTTCTGGGACCTACCTCTTCATTCACCTGAGGAAGGAGCAGTGCTGCGAAAGCTAGTGATTTGAAACAAACCTGTTGGACTTTAACCTGGTGTTGTAAGACTTCTTACTGTTCCCATGAATGAGACACTGCTATCCTTTTAAACCATGGTGTTTTCAACTGGAAAGTGTAATTTAAAAAACAATTACCTCACAATCATCAAGTCATGAAAAGGATTAAAAGTGGGATCCCATAAGGTTCGTTGCTAGCCAGGATTTTGAAGACTTTGGTGTATTAAACACGTCAATCTCCATAAGGTGCTTCAAGATCATGACCGGACACCTGAGGGAGGCTGAAAGTGACCTGCTCTTCAATTGCCTGCACAACCAGCTGAAGTTATAAAAGCCATTGTCCAAAAGTTTGAGTTGTCTTTAATAAACCTCTAAAATTTACTATCCTAAGAGACCTACCTGTCTTGCCTTAATTGGTCAGGTCTCATACGAATAAAAGTAAACCAAAATTAGCTCAAAGACTATTTAGAAGCAAAGCAAAATTTAATACCTAAAATTTAACAGTAGATGACAAACTAGCTGGCCTTTGGTCTTTTTTCATCTAACAGTTCCTATTACCTTAAATTCTTGTCTTCACCGCATAGATAGTAACCTCTGGAGCTGATTACCCTCATTAAAGAGGCTGTTAATTTTCATTCTGCTGATCATCACCCTTACGACTCTTTCCAGTCTCATTGTTCACAGTCCTCAGTGGACAGTGGCTCATTCTCTTATTATTGGGTCAGCAGCAGTGTTGATGTTGGTGTCTTGAATGACTTTAAACCACGTGCCGATCAATCCAGCCACAATTGCCAGTTGTTCTCGTATTTCACCGAAAGACTCCTTTCTCACCTCCAACTTACTGTTGACTGCCACCTGAACTGTTACGTTTACTAGTTTTTAATCAAAGTTTTCTTCCTTGATAAAAGCATAATATTACAGATAGTGGAATTCTGAAATAGAAACAGAAAATACTGGAAAAACTCAGGTTCTGAAGATGAATCATGTTGGACTCGAAATGTGAACTCTGTTTCCCTCTCCACAGATGCTGCCAGGCCTGCTGAGATTTTCTGTTTTTATTTATCCCTTGATAGTTTTGTAACAGTCCTACAAACTGAACTTCTTCCTAAAGACCAGATACGGTACCTTTTTTCATAATCTGTCCTTAGCAGATGTACCTGACCTAAAATTTAAGTTACCCTGGGTTTTTACAATCAGTCCAGCCAACTCACTGATGGAGTTTAAGGTCAAATATGGTTGTATAGTTCAACAAGTGCAGTTCTGCACAGTTAAGAGATAACAAACATAGAAGTTGGCAAATACTGCACCAACAATAACTTGCATTCATACTACATTAAATACACATCACAAAAACATAATCAGACAAAAAAACAGAAGGATGTGGAGGCTTTGGAGAGGGTGCAGAGGAGGTTTACCAGGATGTTGCCTGGTCTGGAGGGTGTTAGCTATGCGGAGAGGCTGAATAGGCTCAGGCTGTTTTTATTAGAACGACGGAGGTTGAGGGGTGATCTGATAGAGGTCTACAAGATTATGAGGGGCATAGATAGAGTGGATGGGCAGGCACTCTTTCCTAGGGTGGAGGGGTCAGTCACCAGGGGGCATAGGTTTAAGGTCTATGGGGCAAATTTCAGAGGAGATATGTAAGGCAGGTTTTTTTACACAGAGGGTGGTGAGTGCCTGGAACGCATTGCCAAGGGATGTTGTGGACCAGATACATTAACATCGATCAAAAGGCATTTTGCCACATGCATGGATAGGATGGGTATAGAGGGAAACGGCACAAGGAAGTGCTGAGGGTTTTGGCCAAGGTTGGTATCATCACCGGTATAGGCTTGGAGGGTCGAAGGGCCTGTTTCTGTGCTGCATTGTTCTTTGTTCTCTTTGAGGAGATATTAAGACAGGTGACTAAACACTTGGTCAGAGATTGATTTTAAAAACTAAAGGAGAAGAGAGGTTGGAAAGTCTACAGAGACTATCAGATTCAAGTCAGTTTGAAGAGTGTGGAGAATGAACAAGAGGCCCGTGTTGGAGGAAACCAATGTTCTTGGAGGGTGGTAGGGCTAGATGAGGTTACAGAGCTAAGGAGGGGTGCAGCCATAAATGGATTTGAACACACAAATGAGAATTTTTAAACCCGGGCATTGGTGGATCAGGAACCAATGTAGATCATCGAGCACTGGGTTATAGGTGGACAGGAATACAACAAAACTCAGTATACATACAAAGAGAAAAGGCAGCACTTAACCATTGATCCGATGTACAAAGTCTTCAGATAGAATGTTGAACAACATTATATTGAAATAGCAAATTCTTTCTAGTTTCCAACTTCCGTACTCCTTCAGTACTGATGACAGTTGCACACAATTGTCCGAACTCAGGACAGTATCTGAACTGTTTAGAAAGGTCAGTTTTTAAATTACTTTTTTGAAGTGGAGCGTTACAATGTTACACTCAAATATAAAGACAATACTACATAGAATATCAGAGCAACGCATTGGCAATAGCTTCTAAGGTACAAACAATTAACAAGTCCCCATTAGTCAATCTATCAATGTGGTGAGCTATCTTTAAATCAATCTTCACCAGGGGGTAAATCCACAACCCATTGCTCAGCTGGGATCCCAAACTGTACACTACAAGTAGCCTCCAACCTGAAATAGAACCGTACCAAGATGGTGCAACCCTTTGAAAACAGCGCGGGAGCTGAGTGGGCCGGGACATTGAAAACAGCGCGTGAGGTGAGTGAGCCAGGACAGTGAAAACAGCGCGGGAGATTTAAAAAACGCGGGAGCTGAGGGAGCCAGGACTCTGAAAACAGCGCGGGAGCTGAGTGAGCCGGGACTCTGAAAACAGCGCGAGAGGTGAGTGAGCCAGGACTCTGAAAACAGCACGGGAGCTGAGGGAGCCGGGACTTTGAAAACAGCGCGAGAGGTGAGTGAGCTGGGACAGTGAAAACAGCACAGGAGCTGAGGGAGCCGGGACTCTGAAAACAGCTCGGGAGCTGGGTGTGCCGGGACTTTGAAAACAGCGCGGGAGCTGAGGGAGCCGGGACTTTGAAAACAGCGCGGGAGCTGAGGGAGCCAGGACTCTGAAAACAGCGCGAGAGCTGAGTGAGCCGGGACTTTGAAAACAGCGCGGGAGCTGAGTGAGCCGGGACAGTGAAAACAGCGCGGGAGATTTAAAAAGCGTGGCAGCTGCGAGTCGGAGCGGAGATTTTAAAAGGTCGCCGCCTAGTTTCGAGAGCCGTTCGGAGGAGGAGGAGCAGTCTCTGTCAGGGAGAGAACCTGAGAACATCTAAGACACTCAGAGGGTAAGAAGGTAAGTAAGTGATTTTTACTCATTTTTACTTTTATACCTTTTTCAAATTGTGTGTCGGGGGGAAACGAAAGTGACATCACAGAAAAGTTGTGGCCTGAGTGGCTGGTTGGGAATCTACACTAAATTAAAAAAATTAAGCATTGGTAACTAATTAAACATAATTACTTAATTATAATTTAGAGGGATATCTAAGCCAGAGATCGGTGAGTACTATATTTAGCTTTCACATTTCTATTAGAAATCTAGTGCTAGGAAACAGATAGTTAACAGTAACTTTGAAATTTTTTTTAAAATATTTTTTTTAAAAAAAAATTTAATTTTAATTTTAATTAATTGACGCAATGTCAGTTAGAGGGGTGCAGTGCTCTGACTGTGAGATGTGGCAGGTCCGGGAGGCTTCCAGCATCCCGGATGGCTTCATCTGCAGAAAGTGCACCCAGCTGGAGCTCCTCACAGACCGCATGGTTCGGTTGGAGCAGCAATTGGATGCACTTAGGAACATGCAGGTGGCGGAAAGCGTCATAGATCGCAGTTATGTAAATGTGGTCACACCCAAGGTGCAGGCAGAGAAATGGGTGACCACCAGAAAGGGCAGGCAGTCAGTGCAGAAATCCCCTGTGGTTGTCCCCCTCTCGAACAGGTATACCCCTTTGGATACTGTCGGGGGGGATAGCCTATCAGGGGAAAACAGCAGCAGCCAGAGCAGTGGCACCACGGCTGGCTCTGATGTTCAGAAGGGAGGGTCAAAGCGCAGAAGAGTAATAGTAATAGGGGACTCTATAGTCAGGGGCACAGATAGGCGCTTCTGTGGACGTGAAAGAGACTCCAGGGTGGTATGTTGCCTCCCTGGTGCCAGGGTCCAGGATGTCTCCGAACGGGTAGAGGGCATCCTGAAGGGGGAGGGCAAACAGGCAGAGGTCGTTGTACATATTGGTACTAACGACATAGGCAGGAAGGGGCATGAGGTCCTGCAGCAGGAGTTCAGGGAGCTAGGCAGAAAGTTAAAAGACAGGACCTCGAGGGTTGTAATCTCGGGATTACTCCCTGTGCCACGTGCCAGTGAGGCTAGAAATAGGAAGATAGAGCAGCTAAACACGTGGCTAAACAGCTGGTGTAGGAGGGAGGGTTTCCGTTATCTGGACCACTGGGACCTCTTCCGGGGCAGGTGTGACCTGTATAAGAAGGACGGGTTAGCATCTAAACCGGAGAGGCATAAATATCCTGGCCGCGAGGTTTGCTAGTGTCACACGGGAGGGTTTAAACTAATATGGCAGGGGGATGGGCACAGGAGCAATAGGTCAGAGGGTGAGAGCATTGAGGGAGAACTAGGGAATAGGGACAGTGTGGCTCTGAGGCAGAGCAGACAGGGAGAAGTTGCTGAACACAGCGGGTCTGGTGGCCTGAAGTGCATATGTTTTAATGCAAGAAGTATTAGGGGTAAGGCAGATGAACTTAGAGCTTGGATTAGTACTTGGAACTATGATGTTGTTGCCATTACAGAGACCTGGTTGAGGGAAGGGCAGGATTGGCAGCTAAACGTTCCAGGATTTAGATGTTTCAGGCGGGATAGAGGGGGATGTAAAAGGGGAGGCGGAGTTGCGCTACTGGTTCGGGAGAATATCACAGCTGTACTGTGGGAGGACACCTCAGAGGGCAGTGAGGCTATATGGGTAGAGATCAGGAATAAGAAGGGTGCAGTCACAATGTTGGGGGTTTACTACAGGCCTCCCAACAGCCAGCGGGAGATAGAGGAGCAGATAGGTAGACAGATTTTGGAAAAGAGTGATAACAACAGGGTTGTGGTGATGGGAGACTTCAACTTCCCCAATATTGACTGGGACTCACTTAGTGCCAGGGGCTTAGACGGGGCTGAGTTTGTAAGGAGCATCCAGGATGGCTTCTTAAAACAATATGTAGACAGTCCAACTAGGGAAGGGGCGGTACTGGACCTGTTATTGGGGAATGAGCCCGGCCAGGTGGCAGATGTTTCAGTAAGGGAGCATTTCGGTAACAGTGACCACAATTCAGTAAGTTTTAAAGTACTGGTGGACAAGGATAAGAGTGGTCCTAGGATGAATGTGCTAAATTGGGGGAAGGCTAATTATAACAATATTAGGCGGGAACTGAAGAACATAGATTGGGGGCGGATGTTTGAGGGCAAATCAACATCTGACATGTGGGAGGCTTTCAAGTGGCAGTTGAAAGGAATTCAGGACCGGCATGTTCCTGTGAGGAAGAAGGATAAATACGGCAATTTTCGGGCACCTTGGATGACGAGAGATATTGTAGGCCTCGTCAAAAAGAAAAAGGAGGCATTTGTCAGGGCTAAAAGGCTGGGAACAGACGAAGCCTGCGTGGAATATAAGGAAGGTAGGAAGGAACTTAAGCAAGGTGTCAGGAGGGCTAGAAGGGGGTCATGAAAAGTCATTGGCAAATAGGGTTAAGGAAAATCCCAAGGCTTTTTACACGTACATAAAAAGCAAGAGGGTAGCCAGGGAAAGGGCTGGCCCACTGAAGGATAGGCAAGGGAATCTATGGGTGGAGCCAGAGGAAATGGGCGAGGTACTAAATGAATACTTTGCATCAGTATTCACCAAAGAGAAGAAATTGGTAGATGTTGAGTCTGGAGAAGGGTGTGTAGATAGCCTGGGTCACATTGAGATCCAAAAAGACGAGGTGTTGGGTGTCTTAAAAAATATTACGGTAGATAAGTCCCCAGGGCCTGATGGGATCTACCCCAGAATACTGAAGGAGGCTGGAGAGGAAATTGCTGAGGCCTTGACAGAAATCTTTGGATCCTCACTGTCTTCAGGGGATGTCCCAGAGGACTGGAGAATAGCCAATGTTGTTCCTCTGTTTAAGAAGGGTAGCAAGGATAATCCCGGGAACTACAGGCCGGTGAGCCTTACTTCAGTGGTAGGGAAATTACTGGAGAGAATTCTTCGAGACAGGATCTACTCCCATTTGGAAGCAAATGGAGGTATTAGTGAGAGGCAGCACGGTTTTGTGAAGGGAAGGTCGTGTCTCACTAACTTGATAGAGTTTTTCGAGGAGGTCACTAAGATGATTGATGCAGGTAGGGCAGTGGGTGTTGTCTATATGGACTTCAGTAAGGCCTTTGACAAGGTCCCTCATGGTAGACTAGTACAAAAGGTGAAGTCACACGGGATCAGGGGTGAGCTGGCAAGGTGGATACAGAACTGGCTAGGCCATAGAAGGCAGAGAGTAGCAATGGAAGGATGCTTTTCTAATTGGAGGGCTGTGACCAGTGGTGTTCCACAGGGATCAGTGCTGGGACCTTTGCTCTTTGCAGTATATATAAATGATTTGGAGGAAAATGTAACTGGTCTGATTAGTAAGTTTGCAGACGACACAAAGGTTGGTGGAATTGCGGATAGCGATGAGGACTGTCGGAGGATACAGCAGGATTTAGATTGTTTGGAGACTTGGGCGGAGAGATGGCAGATGGAGTTTAATCCGGACAAATGTGAGGTAATGCATTTTGGAAGGTCTAATGCAGGTAGGGAATATACAGTGAATGGTAGAACCCTCAAGAGTATTGAAAGTCAAAGAGATCTAGGAGTACAGGTCCACAGGTCATTGAAAGGGACAACACAGGTGGAGAAGGTAGTCAAGAAGGCATACGGCATGCTTGCCTTCATTGGCCGGGGCATTGAGTATAAGAATTGGCAAGTCATGTTGCAGCTGAATAGAACCTTAGTTAGGCCACACTTGGAGTATAGTGTTCAATTCTGGTCGCCACACTACCAGAAGGATGTGGAGGCTTTAGAGAGGGTGCAGAAGAGATTTACCAGAATGTTGCCTGGTATGGAGGGCATTAGCTATGAGGAGCGGTTGAATAAACTCGGTTTGTTCTCACTGGAACGAAGGAGGTTGAGGGGAGACCTGATAGAGGTATACAAAATCATGAGGGGCATAGACAGAGTGGATAGTCAGAGGCTTTTCCCCAGGGTAGAGGGGTCAATTACTAGGGGGCATAGGTTTAAGGTGAGAGGGGCAAGGTTTAGAGTAGATGTACGAGGCAAGTTTTTTACGCAGGCGGTAGTGGGTGCCTGGAACTCGCTACCGGAGGAGGTGGTGGAAGCAGGGACGATAGTGACATTTAAGGGGCATCTTGACAAATACATGAATAGGATGGGAATAGAGGGATACGGACCCAGGAAAGGTAGAAGATTGTAGTTTAGTCGGGCAGCATGGTCGGCACGGGCTTGGAGGGCCGAAGGGCCTGTTCCTGTGCTGTACATTTCTTTGTTCTTTGTTGTTCTTTGAGTGCAAGTGTAAATGGGGCACTCAGTGACCTTACATATTTTCCAGGCTTCTACCATCCCATTTACCTCAGGCTGAGGGGTTTAACATTAACCTTAATGTCTTCATAGGCCAGATGTTCCCATTTTAAAATGTTTACAGCCTCAGAAAGTTTTTATTTTTTAATTATTTTTTTAAATTTAGAGTACCCAATTCATTTTTTCCAATTAAGGGGCCATTTCGCGTGGCCAATCCACCTACTTTGTGCATCTTTGGGTTGTGGGGGCGAAACCCACGCAGACACGGGGAGAATGTGCAAACTCCACACGGACAGTGACCCAGAGCCGGGATCGAACCTGGGACCTCGGCGCCGTGAGGCAGCAGCGGCTAACCCACTGCGCCTCCGTGCTGCCCTACAGCATCAGAAAGTTAAGATGAGAGCAGGTGTCCCAGAAGCAATTAAATTATATTCAGCTGTACTGCAAAAACAGGTCAGCTTTCCATCTAGAGAGCTCGCAGACTGACTCAATGATTGCATTCATTTCAATCAGTCTTGGTCAATTAATCCATGGTTTACCACCTTGTAAGCAACCTGATTCAGTGAATCGATCGACAACACTAGACCGGGTCCGTCAGCCACAGTTAACCATATTGTAAGCTCAGGTTCTGATGAACGCTATGACTGATTTCTGATTACAGTGTCATTTTCAACACAGGAACAAAGCAAGACAATCGCAACAACGTTTTCCATTTATGTAGCAGCTGTAGTAAAACATCCCAAGGTGCTATGCAGCAAAGTAAGCAAACAAAGATAGGTGAGTTAAGGAGTCATTAAATTAGGCGACCTGTAATAGCAAGCCCCTTTAAGGGGGCGAGGTTTCGGGGAGGGTGTCGTGTGACCCGATGGGCCAATCATGCCGGAGCGCGGATCCTGGTGCTGAGCGTGGGTTTTCCCAGCCAGTCTGGGACTGAAGTCCAAATAGTCGATAGCACATTCATTATACTCTGTATATAGTTTATTCCTTATAATAAATAGTTTGGTTAGTTACTAAACTCGGTGGTCGCCTGTCCTTGAATTATTACATGGCCAAAAGCTGATTATCTAAAGAGTTAAGTTTTAAACATGTAAATGTAAAGTCGCTGATGCGACCATCAATTCACACAAAATCAGGAGTAGAAGTAAACTGTGGCTTTAATCAACTAGAACAGTGCCTGCCTGCGATTGGTCTGCTAGTGAGAGCCGCCTACAGGGCTACTGATCTTTATACCTCCCTTCAAGAGGTGGAGCCAGGGGCGGAGTCCACAAGGCACCAACATGATACATTACAGGTAATACCTTACAATGGTCAATAGGTGGAGCCCACATGGGCAACAGCGTGATACAGTTATATACATGGTGAATGGTTACTGCAAAACGTTCACCACATTCACCCCCTGTTAAAAAATGAAGTCCGGCGGGGGTGAAGGGTTCATAAATTCAGCCTGTCCGGCGCACAGATCGTGCGCTCTGATCGCCGAAGCTGGTATCGCAGCTGGCCCTGGTGTCGAACTCAACCGCGCTGGCATGGGTAGTGAAGTCGCAGGTGCGGGCACAGATGTGGACTCCGGGAGCGTGTCTTCTGGAGCTTCATTTCTGTGGGTCGGTGAAGGGGGAATGGAGAGCGGGAGGGGGCGCTGGTCAGCGTAGGTCTGGCGGGGTAAGTTGGGGTGGCGGTGGTAGTGGAACATGCGGGTGCCAGGTCCCGGGGGCGGCCCCGTATCCTGTCGGCCGTTGGGGTGTTCAATGTATGCATACTGGGAGTTGGTGTGTAGGAGCTGGACCCTCTCGACCGGGGGTCGGACTTATAGCTCCTGACATGTTTGCGGAGCAGGACGGGCCCCGGTGTCTTCAGCCAGGACAGAAGCAAGGCCCCGGAGGTGGATTTCCTGGGGAAAACAAATAGGCGGTCATGAGGGGTGTCGTTTGTGACCGTGCAAAGGAGGGACCTAATAGAGTGGAGTGCGTCGGGGAGGACTGCCTGCCAGTGGGGGACTGGGAGATTCCTAGACCGTAGGGCCAGTACGACGGTCTTCCAGACCGTCGCGTTCTCCCTCTCCACCTGCCCGTTTACCCGGGGGTTATAACTGGTGATCCTGCTCGAGGCGATGCCCTTACTAAGCAGGTACTGACGCAGTTCGTTGCTCATGAACAATGATCCCCGGTCACTGTGAACGTACGGGGGGAAACCAAACAGGGTGAAGACACTATGTAGGGCTTTAATGACGGTGGCCGCGGTCATGTCGGGGCAAGGGATTGCAAAGGGGAAGCGGGAGAACTCATCGATGATGTTGAGGAAATATGTGTTGCAGGTGGTGGAGGGGAGAGGCCCTTTGAAATCGATACTGAGGCGCTCAAAGGGCCGGGATGCCTTTTCCAGGTAGGCTTTATCCGGCAGGTGGGCCTATTCGGTCGATAGAAGTGCGGCTTACACTCCGCACAGATTTGGCAGTCCCTGGTCATGGCTCTGACCTCCTCGGTGGAGTAGGGCAGGTTGCGGGCCTTGATGTAGCGGAGAAGCCGGGTGACCCCCGGATGGCAGAGGTCATCATGGATAGCCCGTAGTCGGTCATCTTACGCGCTGGCGCATGTGCCGCGGGACAGGGCATCTGGGGGCTCTTTGAGCTTCCCAGGACGATATACTATATCGTAGTTATAAGTGGAGAGTTCGATCCTCCACCTCAAGATCTTATCATTCTTGATCTTGCCGCGCAGCGTATTATCGAACATGAAGGCTACCGTTTGTTGGTCGATGACGAGGGTAAACCTCCTACCAGCGAGATAGTGCCTCCAGTGCCGCATGGCTTCCACGATGGCTTTGGGCTTCCTTTTCGACCGAGGAGTGTCGAATTTCGGTGGTGGTGAGGGTTTGTGAAAAAAATGCTTCTGGCCTGTCTGCCTGATTGAAAGTAGCGGCGAGGGCGACCTCTGATGCGTCGCTCTACACCTGGAAGGGGACAGGTTCGTCCACCGCGCACATTGTGACTTTGGCGATATCCGCCTTGATGCAGCTGAAGGCCTGGCGGGCCTCAGTCGTCAGTGGGAAGATGGTGGCCTTGATTAGTGGGCGGGCTTTGTCCGCATAGTTGGGGACCCACTGGACGTAATAAGAAAAGAACCCGAGGCACATTTTCAGGGCCTTGAGGCAGTGGGGAAGGGGGAGTTGCAGGAGGTGGTGCATACGGTCGGGGTTGGGTCTTCGTACTCCGTTTTCCACGACGTAGCCGAGGATGGCTAGTCTGGTTGTGCGGAAAACGCATTTCTCCTTGTAAGTGAGGTTAAGGGTTTGGGCGGTTTGGAGAAATCTCTGAAGGTTGGCATCGTGGTCCTGCTGATCATGGCCGCATATGGTGACGTTGTCCAAGTACGGAAATGTGGCCCGCAGATCGCACTAGTCCACCATTCGGTCCATTGTTCTTTGGAAGACCGAGACCCTGTTCGTGACGCCAAAGGTGACCTCCGAAGGGATTGGAAGAGGCGGCCGTCTGCCCCAAAAGCCATGTAGTGGCGGTCCCCCAGGCGGGTTGGGAGCTGGTGGTACGCAGACTTCAGATCCACCATGGAGAACACGCGGTAGTGTGCGATCTGATTAACCATGTCTGCGATCCGGGGAAGGGGGTAGGCATCGAGGTGCGTGTGCCAGTTTATGGTTTGGCTGTAATCTACAACCATCCGGTTCTTTTCCCCGGTCCTGACGACCACCACCTGAGCTCTCCAGGGGCTATTGCCGGCCTCGATGATTCCCTCCCGCAAGAGTCGCGGGACCTCGGACCTGATAAAAGTCCTATCCTGGATGCTGTATCGCCTGCTTCTGGTGGCGACTGGTTTTCAGTCGGTGGTGAGATTTGCGAAGAGCGGGGGAGGGTTGACTTTTAGGGTCGCGAGGCTACATACGGTGAGTGTGGGTAGGGGCCCGCCGAACTTCAGAGTTAGGCTCCTGAGGTTACACTGGAAGTCCAGTCGCAACAAGAGAGGAGCGCAGAGGTCGGGGAGTACATATAACTTAAAATTGGCATACTCAGCGCCCTGTACTGCGAGGGTTATGGTAGTGCACCCCCGGATCTGCACCGAGTGTGACCCAGGAGCAAGGGAGATGGTTTGATGTGCCAGGAAGATTGGGAGCAAGCAGCGTCTTATCATGTCTGGATCAATGAAGCTCTCCGTGCTCCCGGAGTCGAACAGGCAGGGCGATTCGTGTCCATTTACCCGGACGGTCATCATGGAGCTCCGGAGGTGTTTGGGCCGCGACTGGTCAAGGGTGACTGCGCTGAGTTGCAGGTAGCCGGCGTGGTCGGAGGTGCTGGGGTGGTCCCAAGATGGCTGCCCCCATCGCTCGTACGTGTCGGGCGGCGTTGCAGATGGCGGCCCCCGTCGGTCGCACGTGTCGGCCGGTGAGGAAGATGGCGTCCCCCATGAATCGCACATGGCGGGCCGCATGGGCGAGGATGGCCAAGATGGCGACCCCCGTGTGTTGCCCATGTTGGGTGGGGTGGAAGATGGCTGCCCCCACGGACAACAGGAGGCCGATGACGGGTCCGGGGGGGGGGGGGGGGCGGAGCCGGCAGACAGTCTGCCACACTGCGGGCCTGTGAGTCTGAGGGTTGGGCCTGCGATTTAGAGTTTTTGGACCTGGCCAGGCAAAGTTTAGCAAAATGTCCTTTTCTTCCGCAGTCGCTGCAGTTCGCGTTCCGGGCCGTGCAGCACTGCCTGGGGTGTTGATGCTGGCCGCAGAAATAACAGGGTAGCGCCCCATGGTGGGCGAGCAGCCGCGTGGCACAGGCCTGGGGTACTCTTTGGTCAGGGGTCCACGAGGGGGTCGCGTGATCGGACGGGACCGCGTTAGGGCTTTGGAACGCTACTTCTAGAGAGGAGGCTAATTTTACCGTCTCTTCCAGGTCTAGGGCACCTTTTTCGAGTACGCACTGTCTCACGTAGTTGGACCTGACCCCAGCCACGTAGGTGTCCCGGACGGCGAGGTCCATATGTTGAGTGGCCGTAACGGCCAGATAATTGCAACTTTGTGCAAGGACTTTGAGGTCGCGTAAATACTCTTCCAGCGATTCCCCGGGGCGCTAGCGGCACGTATACCTCATTCACCTGCTTTACGTAGAGGCGCTGTAGCATCGCAAGGGCGTCTGCGTAAGTGGAGGTTTCCTCGAGTTGAACAGAGATTCGATGGCTCACCTGGGCGTGGTGGAGACTCAGCCTCTGTTCGTCGGTGACGGAAGGTGAGGAGGAGGCGGCGAGGTAGGCCTTGAAACAGCGGAGCCAGTGTGAAAAAATCCCTTTCGCCTCCGCGGCCTGTGGATCGAGTTCCAGTCGGTCAGGTTTGAGGGTCGATTCCATAGTGGCGGTGTCGTTGATTAAATTCATGCGACCATCAATTCACACAAAGCCAGGAGTAGAAGTAAACTGTGGCTTTAATCAACTAGAACAGTGCCTGCCTGCGACTGGTCTGCTAGTGAGAGCCACCTACAAGGCGACTGCTCTTTATACCTCCCCTCAAGGGGTGGAGTCAGGGGCGGAGCCCACAAGGCACCAACATGATACATTACAGGTAATACCATAGGTGGAGCCCACATGGGCAACAGTGTGATACAGTTATATACATGGTGAATGGTTACTGCAAAACGTCCACCACAGTCACCAAACAAAGAACAATACAGCACAGAACAGGCCCTTCGGCCCTCCAAGCCTGCGCCGATCATGTGTCCTATCTAGACCAACCGCCTGTATCCTTCTATACTCCGTCTGTTCATGTGCCTATCGAGATAAGTCTTAACAGTCGCTAACGTATCTGCCTCAACCACCTCACTTAGCAGTGCATTCCAGGACACCACCACCCTCCGTGTACAAAAACCTTCCCCCGCACATTACCACTAAACTTATCCCCTCTCACCTTGAACTTGTGCCCCCTTGTAATTGTCATTTCCGCCCTGGGAAAAAGCTTCCAACTGTTCACCCTATCTATACCCCTAATAATGTTATACACTTCTATCAGGTCGCCTCTCAGCCTCCGTCTCTCTAGGGAGAACACTCCCAGTTTATTCAATCTCTCCTCATAGCTAATACCCTCCATACCAGGCAACATCCTGGTAAACCTTTTCTGTACTCTCTCCAAAGCCTCCACGTCTTTCCGGTAGTGCGGTGATGGTCACAGATGACCCTAGGTTGCTTTCCCCTTTGAGAGGGGGGAGCTGAGTGGTGGTGGTTTAACCTGAGGATCACCGCACCTCAGACGAGGGACAAGGTAGAACATTCTTAAAAGAGAGGTGCAAGGGTGTTTAAGGAAGGAATTCCAGAGCTTCGGGGCCTAGAGAGAGGAAGATGTAGTCATGAACCTCCCCATTTCTGACAATTGACTGGGTCACTCTAACTAATTAAAGTTATTTGTTTTAAGAAGTGAAGGTAGACTTTTCTTGTATAAATATAATTTATCCATTCTAAATCAATGATTTGCATTAGTCTATCAAAGTTTTGAAAAACGCTGTACTATTTGGTAACAGAGTCCAATGTAGCTAAATAGAAGTTAAATAATTGCCTATGCCAAGAAATTCCAAATGGTGAGTTGTACCACTTTTTTTTCTCAATTGAAAAGGAGTTACACAGTCCGGTGGTCTGGAGTAGAATTCAGGCCAGAGTTTCCTGCAGTATGTACTGGAATAATGATTGGCGAATATTCTGGGTAAAAATGGTGTCGGGTTGTATAGAAATGTGACTGCAGCCTTTAAAAAGTCGATATGATCTTCACCTCAAGAACCGGCTGTGTCAATTCTGAAGAATGACAATGGAGCAGCTGCACGCACCTTCAGAGTAGGCACCAATGCTCCTTTTTTGTGTGTGGCGTGTTTAGCCCCTTTATTTAAAGGGACCGACATATGTGGGGCCTGATGGAGGCTTTAGGGTCGTTTACACGGTTGCAGAGAACATTGCACAGCAGCCCTGCAGACGGTCGTTGGTTCACAGGCTCCGCAAGACAGTTGAGACCAGGAGATGCAGACTGATAGGCATCTCTGACAACTCACCGACCAAGAATGTGCCACTCTGGCCCCGTGAGAACTGCTGTCCCCAAGGGCAAACTGTCCGCCAGTAAAAAGATTTTTAAAAAATAAAGGATTGATGACTCACTCATCCTTGCACAGATGGGAACGGAATAGATTTTGACTTTGAGCAATCACGTGAAAACAGGCGACGTCAGATCAGAAATGTTCGGAAATAAAAGTCAGGGTGCTGGGTTAACAAGCGGCTGATCAAACTTGCCCATTCTACACTCTAGCCCAAAGACAACATTCTCACTGTATTATTCTCGATCAACCTAATTTTTAAAAGTGCCAAAGAGCCACTAGGATCAGCTGACCCACATAACAAACTGCAGGAGAGATTAGCTTAACATGCCATCAGTAAAACTACAGTGTACCTCATGTCAGTGCTCAAGGTGCCAACGAATGACACACACTCTACTAATGGCACAGGAAGGGGTTGTTTTAATCCACAGGATGTAAACAGGATGCCAGATGTTCCAACAAAGGTGCTCTGATGCCAGTCAACCTAGGCAATCAGTGTAATGAGACAGTGGCCAAATACAATTAGCCCCACTTACATACTATTTATATCATGACCTTGCAGAGACTCCATAGGACAGCTCAGCAAATGGTGAGCTATGGAAACACAAAATAAATTGCAGCAACTGACGGGGCCACAACACAAAATCATAAGCAAACAGTAATGCTGTTATGAATAAGAATATCTGTCCTGAATGTATTTTTACCAGTGAAAATGATAATGATATATATTCCAGAGATCACTCCTGTGGTCCTTTCAATTACGCTCAACACTTAAAATGAGTCACCAGCCTAAGAACAAATATCTCAATCCTATCCCAATACTAAGGTGGAGCACAGCTGCCAAATTTAGGCACACATTCTAATGTAAGAAAGTTACATTAAATACATTGAATTGAAGGTTTCTGGGTATTAAATTAATATTTGATGCAACAAAAAGAACACGGAGCAGGTCTCGCAAATGTGAAACAACCTTTATTCATTCGTGTTGCAGACTGGAGCTAACAGGAAATAATTATAATCAAAATCCAATCCTAATTATATCTGGAAGAAACGCGAATGATCAAAGAGTGAATTGGGAATATTCCAAGTTCGGGTCGCCAGTCTTGCTGAGTTGAGAGAGGTCTTTCTGGATGGAAAGCCTGTCTAATGGCGAGCAAATAAAGTGCTGAGGGGCACTGGATAATTCCATTATCACAGCTGGCATCAGCTTCCTGTTTACCAGTGACAGGAAATAAAGAAAGTCAGACCTCCAACTAATAGCTGTCCCCCGGTTCAGGCTGAATGGAATTAGCAACTCAAGTCAATCTCCACTGATGTCTTAAAACACGACCTGTCTGCTGTGCAATGATCAAACTTCATGAAGCTTATGGCCTCGTCTGCTGCACGGTGTCGAATGGAGTTCATGCTGAGACCGAAAAGAGTGCACAGAAATCCATGTTTATTGTTTACATCTTTGCACCGTTTGCCACTGTGTCGGCTGCACACTCACTGCTCCAATAACCTCTTTGTGCCTCTTCAATTCCGTAAAGTGAAGCATTCCCCACTTATTCCCCACTTGCTCTATGGCGAAGATTGGGAATTTCTCTCAGGTACTTCCGCCCAATACAATCGGTCCTGTGAACAATCAATTTTGTGTGAAATGGGAGAAGACCTCTGCATTTTTGTTGCATCAAATACCAGTTTGATGCTAGTCCTTTCTGTATTCTGTCCAAGCAGTGCCCTTGGTTAATAAAGTAAATAAAAGACGTGCATTTCCATAGTTCCTTTCACAACCTCAGGATGGATCCAAGTACTTTTCCATTGTAGTCTATGTTGTAATGTAGGAAATGCAGCAACTAACTGATGTTCAACCAGCCCTCATAAATAGCAATATGATGATGATCAGACCTTGGCTGAGGAATAAATATTCTGAACATGGGAACAGGAGTAGGCTCTCCAAACCTGTTCTACCATTCAATGAGATCATGGTGATATACCAGACTCCATATAGTGTCTGCCTTTGCCCCATATCCCTTGATACCTTTAATTAACAAAGATCTCAGAATCACAGATTTAAAATCAACAATTGATCCTTATTCAACTTCAATTTCTGGAATAAAGTTCCAAACTTTTACCACCACTTACCTGTAGAGGGTGTTTTTCAAATTCACCATTGAAAGGCTTTTCCAATATTTAGGCAATGTCCCTCGTCCTAGACTCTCTCCAATCAGTAGAAATAATTTCTATCAGCCCTAATGGACCAAACTTTGTACAACTGAGGCATAATCTCTTTGTATTCTACTCCTCGAGATGTAAAGGCCAGTATTCTATTTGCCTTTGAGATTATTTGACTGTACTGGTTCATAAAATTTTAATGGATAATGATCCTCAACCCCAAAGCCGCTTTGGATGAATATTTTTTCTCGCCTGTCATAATTTAGAAGTACCCTGTTCCACCTGTCTTAGGTCCAAGGTGGATACCTTTACATTTGCCATCATTTGAAATCAATTTGCCACAATTTTGCCCATTCATTTTATCCATTAATATTTATTTGTAATTTTATGCTTCCAGGTATACAATTCCGCCTAGCATGGTGTCACCGGCGAACCTAGATATGTGGCCTTCTTTACCATCATCTAAGCCATATAGTAAACAGGTGGGGCAAAACAGATCTTGCATGACACCTGGTCGCATCCTTCCAATTAAAGTAATTGCCCATTATCCTTGTTCTATCTCTCTCTCCTGCTGCTCAACCAACTTCCTAACCTCATCAATAATTTGCTGTCAATTTCATGACCTTCAGCTTGAGCTAACACCATTATTTGATAAGGAATTTATCAAATGCTGTCTGGAGGTCCATGTAAGTAAGATGCATGGACATTGAGTGAACACTATTTCTTTTTTTTTAATATATTTTATTGAAAATTTTTCGATCACAATTTTTTCCCCTTACACATCAAACATAAGAAAAAGAAAATTTAACAGTGAACAAATGGCTAACCAACATGGTAAACTAATCATTTAACATAAAATAAAACTTTCCACCCCCCCCCCCCCCTTCCCCCCCCTTCCCCCTGGGTTGCTGCTGCTGGTCATCTGTCTTCCCTCTAACGTTCCCCTAGGTAGTCGAGGAATGGCTGCCACCGCCTGGTGAACCCTTGAGCCGATCCTCTCAGCGCAAACTTCATCTGCTCCAGTTTTATGAACCCCGCCATATCGTTTATCCAGGCCTCCAGTCCGGGGGGTTTCGCTTCCTTCCACATGAGTAAAATCCTACGCCGGGCTACTAGGGACGCAAAGGCCACAACATCGGCCTCTTTCGCCTCCTGCACTCCCGGCTCATCCGTAACTCCAAATAAAGCTAGCCCCCAGCCTGGTTTGACCCGGACCTTCACCACCTTCGAAATCACTCCCGTCACTCCCCTCCAATACGCCTCCAGTGCCGGGCACGACCAAAACATACGTGCGCGGTTTGCCGGGCTTCCGCCGCACCTCCCACACTTGTCCTCCACTCCGAAGAACCTGCTCAATCTTTCTCCCGTTATGTGCGCTCTATGTAGCACCTTGAATTGAATCAGGCTAAGCCTGGCGCATGAGGAAGAGGAATTTACCCTGCTTAGGGCATCAGCCCACATACCCTCCTCTATCTCCTCCCCGAGCTCTTCTTCCCACTTTCCTTTTAGTTCGCCCACCAGCTCCTCCCCCTCTTCCCTCATCTCTCGGTATATCTCTGACACCTTGCCCTCCCCGACCCACACCCCCGAAAGCACTCTGTCCTGGATCCCCTGTGTCGGGAGCAGCGGAAATTCCCTCACCTATTGTCTTGTGAATGCCCTCACCTGCATATACCTAAGGAAGTTTCCCCGGGGCAACTTATACTTTTCCTCCAATGCTCCCAAGCTCGCAAATGTCCCATCTATAAATAAATCTCCCACCCTCCTAATTCCCAACTGGTGCCAGCTCTGAAATCCTCCATCCATCCTTCCTGGGGCAAACCTGTGGTTGTTCCTGATTGGGGACCCCACCAGGGCTCCCCGCGCACCTCTCTGTCGCCTCCATTGTCCCCAGATATTCAATGTTGCCGCCACCACTGGGTTCGTGGTAAACTTTTTTGGTGAGAGCGGTAGCGGCGCCGTCACCAGCGCCTCTAGGCTCGTCCCTTTACAGGACTTTCTCTCCAGTCTTTTCCACGCCGCTCCCTCTCCCTCCATCATCCATTTACGAATCATCGCCACATTGGCGGCCCAATAGTAGTCGCCCAAATTCGGTAGCGCCAATCCTCCTCTGTCTCTGCTACGTTGTAGGAACCCCCTCCTTACCCTCGGGACTTTCCCTGCCCACACGAAGTTCGTGATGCTCCTGTCTATTTTTTTAAAAAAGGTCTTAGTGATTAGTATAGGGAGACATTGAAATACAAATAAGAACCTCGGGAGGATCATCATCTTAATTGCCTGCACTCTGCCCGCCAACGACAATGGCTGCATGTCCCACCTCTTGAAGTCCTCCTCCATTTGTTCCATCAATCGTGTCAGATTAAGTCTGTGCAAGGTTCCCCAGCTCCTAGCGATCTGAATCCCCAAGGATCGGAAGTTTCTTTCCACTTTCCTTAGAGGCAGGCCTTCTATCTCTCTACTCTGGTCCCCAAGATGTATCACGAAAAGTTCACTCTTCCCCATGTTAAGCCTATATCCCGAGAAATCTCCGAACTCCCTCAATATCTGCATGACCTCTGTCATCCCCCCCACTGGGTCCGTCACATACAACAGTAGGTCATCTGCGTATAGCGACACTCGGTGTTCTTCTCCCCCTCTAATCACCCCTCTCCATTTCCTGGAGTCTCTCAGCGCCATGGCCAGAGGTTCAATTGCCAACGCGAACAACAATGGAGATAGCGGGCATCCCTGTCTTGTTCCCCTATATAGTCGGAAATACTCCGATCTTCGCCAACCCATGACCACACTTGCCGTTGGGGCCCCATAAAGGAGTTTGACCCAGCTAATAAACCCGTTCCCGAACCCAAACCTCCTTAGCACCTCCCATAAGTACTCCCACTCCACCCTGTCAAATGCCTTCTCTGCATCCATTGCCGCCACTATCTCTGCCTCCCCCTCTACTGGGGGCATCATTATCACCCCTAATAGTCGTCGCACGTTGACATTCAGTTGTCTCCCCTTTACAAACCCTGTCTGGTCTTCGTGCACCACCCCCGGGACACAGTCCTCTATCCTCGATGCCAGTACCTTTGCCAGCAATTTGGCGTCCACATTCAATAATGAAATAGGTCTATAGGACCCGCACTGCAACGGATCTTTATCCCGCTTCAAAATTAGCGATATCGTCACCTCCGACATTGTCGGGGGTAAAGTCCCTCCTTCCCTGGCCTCATTAAACGTCCTCACCAACAGCGGGGCCAACAAGTCCACGTATTTTCTATAGAATTCCACCGGGAACCCGTCTGGTCCCGGAGCCTTCCCTGCTTGCATATTCCCCAGCCCCTTAATAACCTCGTCCACCCCAATCGGTGCCCCCAGGCCTTCCACCTCCTGCTCCTCCACTCTCGGGAACCTCAATTGATCCAGGAACTGCCGCATCTCCTCCTTTCCCTCCGGGGGTTGGGACCTATACAGTCCTTCATAAAAGGTCTTGAACACCTCGTTTATCTTCCCTGCTCTCCGCACCATAGCTCCCTTTTCGTCTCTAATTCCCCCTATCTCCCTCGCCGCTGTCCTCTTTCGCAGCTGATGGGCCAGCAGGCGACTAGCCTTTTCCCCATATTCATACCTCCTCCCCTGTGCCTTCCTCCACAGCACCTCCGCCCTTCTGGTGGTCAAAAGGTCGAACTCCGTCTGGAGTCGTCGTCTCTCCCTGTACAGTCTCTCCTCCGGGGTCTCCGCAAATTCCCTGTCCACCCTTAAAATCTCCCCCAGTAATCTTTCCCTTTCCTTGGCCTCTGTTTTCCCTTTGTGGGCCCTAATGGAGATCAGCTCTCCTCTGACCACCGCTTTTAGTGTTTCCCATACCACTCCCACTCGGACCTCCCCGTCGTCATTAGCCTCCAGGTACCTCTCAATACATCCCCGCACTCTTCCACACACTTCCTCATCCGCCATCAGTCCCACATCTAATCGCCGGAGTGCTCGCTGCTACCTTTCCTCTCCTAGTTCCAGGTCCACCCAGTGTGGGGCATGATCCGAAACCGCTATGGCTGAATACTCAGCTTCTTCCACCCTTGAGATCAACGACCTTCCCAGAACAAAAAAATCTATCCGGGAGTACACTTTATGAACATGGGAGAAGAAGGAGAACTCCCTGGCCCTCGGTCTAAGAAATCGCCATGGATCCACTCCCCCCATTTGGTCCATAAACCCCTTGAGCACCTTGGCCGCTGCCGGCCTTCTTCCGGTCTTAGATCTGGATCTATCTAACCCTGGGTCCAGCACGGTGTTGAAGTCCCCTCCCAATATCAAGTTTCCTACCTCCAGGTCCGGTATACGACCCAACATCCGTCTCATAAATCCCGCATCGTCCCAATTCGGGGCATATACGTTAACCAGTACGACCTCTATTCCCTCCAGCCTGCCACTCACCATTACATATCTACCTCCGCTATCTGCTACAATGCTCCTTGCTTCAAATGCTACCCGTTTCCCCACCAATATGGCCACCCCTCTATTCTTTGCATCTAGCCCTGAGTGGAACACCTGTCCCACCCATCCTTTCCTTAACCTAACTTGGTCCGCCACCTTCAGGTGCGTCTCCTGGAGCATAGCCACGTCTGCCCTTAGTCCTTTCAAGTGCGCGAGCACTCGGGCCCTTTTAATCGGTCCATTCAGGCCTCTCACGTTCCACGTGATCAGCCTCACTAGGGGGCTACCTGCCCCCTTCCCGTGTCGACTAGCCATCACCTTCTCTAGGCCAGTCCCGCATCCCGCTTCCGCGCTCCCACTCGCTCCCCAGGCGTCGCATTCCATCCCCGTCCACCCACTCTTTAGCCATTTCCTCTTTGATTTCCGCAGCAGCAACCCAGTTATCCCCCCCATATTACTTCCGCAAGTCAGCTGACTTCAACTGACCCCGGCTACTCCTGCTCCCTCCTTGACCCCCCCGTGTGGGGAACTCCCATCTACCTTGCGCCTGTCTTCCCGTCATTATCTTTCTGGCGCGGGAACACCCCTATATCTGACCCGCCTCTTGTGGCGCAGCTCGCTTTCCCCTCCCACTCCCATTCCTCATTCTCCGCCTATGTCCCTTCTTTCCCCCCCCACCGGCGCCCACATTTCTTAGTGTCTCCCCCCTTCTCAATTTACTTCTCTATTTACATCGACAATAACATTCCCTACAGTATCAGTCCCTCAGTTTCGATCCAATTTCTCATCTTTAATAAAGGTCCATGCTTCTTCCGCCGTTTCGAAATAATGATGTCTCTCCTGGTACGTGACCCATAGTCGTGCCGGCTGCAGCATCCCGAACTTCACCTTTTTATGTAACACCTCCTTGGCTCGGTTAAAACTCGCCCTCCTTCTCGCCACCTCCGCACTCCAATCCTGGTACACCCGTACCACTGCATTCTCCCATCTGCTACTCCGTACCTTTTTAGCCCATCTCAGGACCTCTTCTCTATCTTTAAGGCGGTGAAATCGCACGATTGTCGCCCTAGGTGGTTCTCCCGCTTTTGGTCTTCTCGCCACCTCTAAGGGGCCCGCAGGGGCCTCAGCTCCCATCAACGAGCTTAGCATCGTGCTTACATAAGCTCCGCAATCCGCTCCTTCCACTCCCTCAGGGAGACCCAGTATCCGAAGGTTCTTCCTTCGCGCTCTGTTTTCTAGGGCCTCAATCCTTTCAATGCACTTTTTGTGGAGCGCCTCGTGCGTCTGTGTTTTGACCGCCAGGCCCAGGATCTCGTCCTCATTATCCGTCACCTTCTGCTCCACCACGCGGAGCTCTGTCTCCTGGGTCCTTTGTGCCTCCTTAAGCCCCTCAATTGCCTGTAGCATCGGGGTCAGCACCTCCCTCTTTAGTAGCTCCACACACCGTCTCAAGAATTCGTCTTGCTCGGGCCCCCATGTCGCCTGGGCTTTCTCCGCCGCCATCTTGTGTCTTCTCCCTTTCTGTCCCTATCGTCGAGGATTCCTCGCGCTGCAGCCGCCGCCGCCGATATTTTCCTCTTTCGTTGGGGGGGACTCCCTATTCACTCACCCCACACCGGGTTTCGTCGCGCGAAAATTTCCCGTTGGGCTCTTAAAAGAGCCCGAAGGTCCGTTGGAGCTGGAGCCGCCGAAACGTGCGGCTTAGCTGGTCATCGCCGCAACCGGAAGTCTCGAGTGAACACTATTTCAATCAGGTTTGTCAGGCATGGCCGACCCATTACAAATCAATGTTGACTCTGATCAGCTAAAAATGTTCAAGATCTTCAATCATTTTATCCTTAATTAGAGACTCTTGTAATTTCCTGACAGCAGATGATAAGCTAACTAGTTGATAGCTCCCTCTCTCACTTTTCCTAAATAGTGGAATTACATGTACCATTTTCCAAATCAAAAGTATTTTGGAAGATAGAGCATCAGCAATGAACTTTTTTCTTCATGAGTGTGTGCTCGAAGGTCCGACCACCATCTCCTGCACAGGCAGGGCAAGGAGGCTGGGCCTGAATCCACCCAGCCAGAACCAGAAAACCAAACCCCATGCTGTTGGCACCAATCTGATCCAACCCAGCCCAACAAGAAGTCCGAGTTGGTGTGGCAACATACACTTCTACATGTATCTCGCAGTTTGGAGCTATGGGTAGTGGTAAGAGAGGCTCCAATTTCTTTCCATCACAAGGCTGACCAGGAATCTATCCCAGTCCTACCACCTGCCATTGGCGTATGTTGAAGAGTTTCACAAGTTGATACTTAACCCGTTGGCCGCCTTATAAAGTCACCTTCTTTGGCCACCAAGTTCTGGAATGGACCTTGAACCCTGAGCTTCTGGTTCAGTGATAAGGATGATACTGACTGCACCACAAGTACCAAAAATCTCCAACACAGGTTCACCCCGCCAATGCTGCCGGTGAGAACGGAGAATTTGGTGCTCAGCCAAAACTCCATTCAGTGCAGTGGGACCGAAGAGTCCACCGGCGCGAACGGAGGGAGAATTCTGGCCAAGATCTCCTGTCCTCATCTATTTCTCTTAAAACCTTGGGATAAAAGCACCTTGTCCTGGACATTTCTTGCTCTTCAGTGCCTTATTATCTACATTCCTGTTATTTTGCTGTTGTTAATTTTGGTGAGTCCCCATCCTTGTTTCATTATCAGTTTCCTCGGGATACATACTGGGAATACTGACACAAAATAATTCTTCAACAGGCTACCCGTTTCCGTATTTATATTGTGTCATTTTACCCATTAACTGTCTCTGTCGCATCACATCAAAGTCCACCGTACCCAAAATTTAGAGTCTTAGTAGCTGTTTCACTTCTCTTTCTTTCAAACATTATATTGAACTTGATCATATTATGCTGGCTATTAAATAAATGTTCACACCAGGACATCGTGAGAACCTACCTCTTCTTTCAATAGTGTTCTGGCATCTTTCACATCCACCCGGGAGAGTTGGTAAGACCTTGGAATTATGTTCATTCCAACCAATTCTGCACTGGGGCTTCAGCCTAGATTTTGTGTTCATCTCTAATATTTACCTGAGCTTTGAGAGTGCATTCACACCACTGCTGTGGCTTTACAATGAGAATTAATCTGAAACCAGAGTCAGGATCTGACTGGACACTCAAGTGAAGTACTGTCAGTCTCTGGAAAAGGTCGTCTTCACTGTGGTGTCAGTTTTCACTTTAACAGTCAATGAATCCTCCACAAGCTTTATTGTAGGTGACAAAACTGCTTTAGTCCATGGTTAAACTTGTAAATGCCAACTTTGGACCAGATTACAGGGAGGTGTGCTATACCTGTGAAGGAACAGTGTATTCAAACAAAAGAACAAAGAACAAAGAAATGTACAGCACAGGAAAAGGCCCTTCGGCCCTCCAAGCCCGTGCCGACCATGCTGCCCGACTAAACTACAATCTTCTACATTTCCTGGGTCCGTATCCCTCTATTCCCATCCTATTCATGTATTTGTCAAGATGCCCCTTAAATGTCACTATCGTCCCTGCTTCCACCACCTCCTCCAGTAGCGAGTTCCAGGCACCCACTACCCTCTGCGTAAAAACTTGCCTCGTACATCTACTCTAAACCTTGCCCCTCTCACCTTAAACCTATGCCCCCTAGTAATTGACCCCTCTACCCCGGGGAAAAGCCTCTGACTATCCACTCTGTCTATGCCCCTCATAATTTTGTAGACCTCTATCAGGTCGCCCCTCAACCTCCTTCGTTCCAGTGAGAACAAACCGAGTTTATGCCCTCCATACCAGGCAACATTCTGGTAAATCTCTTCTACACCCTCTCTAAATCCTCCACATCCTTCTGGTAGTGTGGCGACCAGAATTGAACACTATACTCCAAGTGTGGCCTAACTAAGGTTCTATACAGCTGCAACATGACTTGCCAATTCTTATACTCAATGCCCCGGCCAATGAAGGCAAGCATGCCGTATGCCTTCTTGACTACCTTCTCCACCTGTGTTGCCCCTTTCAGTGACCTGTGGACCTGTACTCCTAGATCTCTTTGACTTTCAATACTCTTGAGGTTTCTACCATTCACTGTATATTCCCTACCTGCATTAGACCTTCCAAAATGCATTACCTCACATTTGTCCGGATCAAACTCCATCTGCCCTCTCTCCGCCCAAGTCTCCAAACAATCTAAATCCTGCTGTATCCTCTGACAGTCCTCATCGTTATCCGCAATTCCACCAACCTTTGTGTCGTCTGCAAACTTACTAATCAGACCAGTTACATTTTCCTCCAAATCATTTATATATACTACAAAGAGCAAAGGCCCCAGCACTGATCCCTGTGGAACACCACTGGTCACAGCCCTCCAATTAGAAAAGCATCCTTCCATTGCTACTCTCTGCCTTCTATGACCTAGTCAGTTCTGTATCCACCTTGCCAGCTCACCCCTGATACCGTGTGACTTCACCTTTTGTACTAGTCTACCATGAGGGACATTGTCAAAGGCCTTACTGAAGTCCATATAGACAACATCCACTGCCCTACCTGCATCAATCATCTTAGT
Organism: Scyliorhinus torazame; assembly: GCF_047496885.1. Classification (NCBI taxonomy): domain Eukaryota; kingdom Metazoa; phylum Chordata; class Chondrichthyes; order Carcharhiniformes; family Scyliorhinidae; genus Scyliorhinus; species Scyliorhinus torazame. The sequence goes on from NC_092715.1 coordinate 206,513,426, forward strand.
GACCTCCTCGAAAAACTCCTGGAAAGTTCCCTGGATTATCCTTGCTACCCTTCTTAAACAGAGGAACAACATTGCCTATTCTCCAGTCCTCCGGGACATCACCTGAAGACAGTGAGGATCCAAAGATTTCTGTCAAGGCCTCAGCAATTTCCTCTCCAGCCTCCTTCAGTATTCTGGGGTAGATCCCATCAGGCCCTGGGGACTTATCTACCGTAATATTTTTTAAGACACCCAACACCTCGTCTTTTTGGATCTCAATGTGACCCAGGCTATCTACACACCCTTCTCCAGACTCAACATCTACCAATTTCTACTCTTTGGTGAATACTGATGCAAAGTATTCATTTAGTACCTCGCCCATTTCCTCTGGCTCCACCCATAGATTCCCTTGCCTATCCTTCAGTGGGCCAACCCTTTCCCTGGCTACCCTCTTGCTTTTTATGTACGTGTAAAAAGCCTTGGGATTTTCCTTAACCCTATTTGCCAATGACTTTTCATGACCCCCTTCTAGCCCTCCTGACACCTTGCTTAAGTTCCTTCCTACTTTCCTTATATTCCACACAGGCTTCGTCTGTTCCCAGCCTTTTAGCCCTGACAGATGCCTCCTTTTTCTTTTTGACGAGGCCTACAATACCTCTCGTTATCCAAGGTTCCCCAAAATTGCCGTATTTATCCTTCTTCCTCACAGGAACATGCCGGTCCTGAATTCCTTTCAACTGACACTTGAAAGCCTCCCACATGTCAGATGTTGATTTGCCCTCAAACATCCGCCCCCAATCTATGTTCTTCAGTTCCCGCCTAATATTGTTATAATTAGCCTTCCCCCAATTTAGCACATTCTTCCTAGGACCACTCTTATCCTTGTCCACCAGCACTTTAAAACTTACTGAATTGTGGTCACTGTTCCTGAAATGCTCCCCTACTGAAACATCTACCACCTGGCCGGGCTCATTCCCCAATACCAGGTCCAGTACCGCCCCTTCCCTAGTTGGACTGCCCACATATTGTTTTAAGAAGCCCTCCTGGATGCTCCTTACAAACTCCGCCCCGTCTAAGCCCCTGGCACTAAGTGAGTCCCAGTCAATATTGGGGAAGTTGAAGTCTCCCATCACCACAACCCTGTTGTTTTTACTCTTTTCCAAAATCTGTCTACCTATCTGCTCCTCTATCTCCCGCTGGCTGTTGGGAGGCCTATAGTAAACCCCCAACATTGTGACTGCCCCCTTCTTATTCCTGATCTCTACCCATATAGCCTCACTGCCCTCTGAGGTGTCCTCCCGCAATACAGCTGTGATATTCTCCCTAACCAGTAGCGCAACTCCGCCACCCCTTTTACATTCCCCTCTATCCCGCCTGAAACATCTAAAGCCTGGAACGTTTAGCTGCCAATCCTGCCCTTCCCTCAACCAGATCTCTGTAATGGCAACAACATCATAGTTCCAAGTACTAATCCAAGCTCTAAGTTCATCTGCCTTACCCGTAATACTTCTTGCATTAAAACATATGCATTTCAGGCCACCAGACCCGCTGTGTTCAGCAACTTCTCCCTGTCTGCTCTGCCTCAGAGCCCCACTGTCCCTATTCCCTAGTTCTCCCTCAATGCTCTCACCTTCTGACCTATTGCTCCCGTGCCCACCCCCCTGCCATACTAGTTTAAACCCTCCCGTGTGACACGTGTAGATTTATTGTGACCCAGGTACTCCCCAGCAGAAGCCTGGATTGTTGGGTCTTGGCAAATTTGATAGATTTCATAGAAATTACAGTGCAGAAGGAAGCCATTCGGCCCATCGAGTCTGCACCGGCTCTTGGAAAGAGCAACCTACCCAAGGTCCACCCCTCCACCCTATCCCATAACCCAGCAACCCCATCCAACACTATGGGCAATTTTGGACACTAAGGGCAATTTATCATGGCCAATCCACCTAACCTGCACATCTTTAGACTGTGGGAGGAAACCGGAGCACCCGGAGGAAACCCACACACACTCGGGGAGGATGTGCGGACTCCGCACAGACAGCGACCCAAGCCGGAATCGAACCTGGGACCCTGGAGCTGTGAAGCAATTGTGCTATCCACAATGCTACCGTGCTGCCCTTAATATTAATAAATGTATTAATATTAAGAATAGTAAGCCATTCAGCTCTCCGTGCCTGCTCCATCATTCAGTTAGATCATGGCTGCGTTTAACTCTATCTAACCACTTGCTCCTTCAACCTCGCCTAACAAAAAAGGATCAATCTCAGTTTAAAAATATTCAATTGACTGATCCTCAATAGCCTTTTGAGAGACTCGAATTCCAAATTTCCATTACCCCTTGTGCTAGCGATGCTTCCTGAGCTCACCACTGATCTGACTATAGCTGTAATTTTAATGATATGCCTCTTTGTTCTGGCATCCGCACCAGTGGAAATAGCTTCTCTCTGTCTCCTCTGTCAAATCCTATAATCAGTTTAAACACCTGAATTAGACCATCCCTTAATCTTCTATACACAAGGGAATACAAGTCTCGTCTGTGTGGTCTGTCCTCAAAATTTAACACTTTTAACCCTCCTATCATTCTGGTAACTCGGCGCTGCATCCCTTTCAAGACCAATACATCCTTACTGAGGTACAGTGCTCAGAACTGAATACAGTACTCCAAATGGAGTCTAACCAGAGCTCTGTGCATCTGTAACATAGCTTCCACCCATTTATAATCAGCCACCTTGAGACGAAGGTTAACATTCTATTAGCCTTTCTAATTCTTTTTGTAGATGTCCTCTCCAAAGAGGATGGCCACATACTTTCCCACTCTGAACTTCATCTGCCACGCTTTAGCCCACTCACTTACCAATCTATTGAAGTCCATTTTCAACTTTGAGCTCCCATCTACATTGCTTACTGAGCCATCGAACAGTGTCATCAACAAACCTGAATACATGGCTCACTATTCCTTCATCTAGCTCATTGATTAACATGGTGAAAAACTCAAATGGGTCCTGGGAGCGTTATGAGTCATATTCTGTCAGGTGGAGTACATATCCATTATCCCTACTCTCTAACCCCTAACTCCTAACCAACTCCTTGCCTATGCAAATTGGTTAACTCCAATTCCACATGCTCTCAGTTTTGCTAAGTCTCTTGTGTGGAACTTTTACTGAGTACCTTCTGGAAGTCCATACAGGGCTTGCATTAGTGATCTCCTCAAACAATTTCAACAGATTCATTAGCCATGGCTTATCCTTTAAAAATCCAGACTGTCATTAACATCAGATTCAAAATACTTTACGGGACTTTAGAACTGAGACTTCCGGTGGCGGCTATGGAGTGAGTGGTCGCAGATTTGGTGGCTCCCGCTTGAGGTGGAATTTCTTGGTCCTTCCCCACCCGATTTGAGCGTGTTTGATGGCAAAAGATGTATGAGGGAATGTAATATTTCTCTGGTGGGGCCGGCTTATGGCTTACCGGATGATGAATGTAACGAGCAAGAGGTGGCAGCTTGACTGAGAGATCAATAGAGGTGCAACCCAGGAAAAGATGGCGGAGAGTGGGGGGAAGGGCGGGCAGCAGTGATCTATGGAGCAGCTGGTGGACTTTCTCAACTGCAAGTTCCAGCAGCAAAAGAAGGAGGCCTCAGAGGCACTGGATAAGATGATGGAGCCGCTTAGGGCTGCGATTGAGCAGGTGGAGCAGAGACAGGCGGGACAGGGCCTGGCAGTCCAGAAGATGGAGGAGACAGTGGGGGAGCACGAGGATCGATAGACCTTGCTGGAGGCAGAGATGGGGATGGTGACGAGCTGCCAAAAAGGCTGAGGGAGAAGTTGGAGGATCTTGTAAACTGCTCCAGGAGGCAAAATCTCCAGATCGTGGGGATGCCTTAAGGAGCACAGGCCACCAAGAATGTGGCGGATATGTTGGAGATGCTGATGGGGGAGGAGATCTTTCACTGACCTCTCGAGGTGGATCGAGCGCACAGGGCACTGAGGAGGGGGCCCCAAAGGGGGGAACCGCCGAGGGCGATGGTGGTGAGGCTGCTTCGTTTTCTCAACAAAAAGAAGATTATGAGGTGGATGAGGCAGTCAAAGAAGTGTACCTAGGAGGAGAACGAGCTGCGTATTTATCAGGACCTTGGGGCAGAGCTGGCCAAGTGGAGGGCCAATTACAATCGGATCAAGGCTGCCCTCTATAAGAAGGGGGTGAAGTTTGGTGTTTGTATCCCGCTCATCTGTCGGTCATGCACCAGAACCAAGAGTTCTATTTTGATTTGCCGGAGGAGGCAAAGGACTTTATGAGAGACTATGGACTGGGACATGGTTTTTCAAAGTCAGGGTCGCGACCCTTGGGTGAGTCGTGGGCGGGAGTCGGGAGGGTCATGGAGCTGTTCCCGTGGGGTCCAGATTGCGTGAGAAATGCCCACAGCCGATACCGGCTTTTACATTGAGAATTACGGCTGCTTCTGTCTTTTAAATGGAAATACATTAGGCTGTGTGGAGACTTCTGGCCAGAAGCGGCAGCAGAGAGCAGGTCACACACTCTGCATATAGAATGGACGTGAAGCGCCGTTCAGATGCGTGCCTTTGGCTCCAAAGCAGGGAGAAGGGTTGCTTCAATTGTGCAGCTGCTGACAAGCAAGCCAAGTGAACAGTGAAGATCAATGGTTTACATAAAAGTAAGAGACGGCCAGAGACTGAAATAGGCAGGTTACCTATTGGAAAGGATCACACAACAGAATCTGATGGAGAGAGCTGCTCAGGAGAGTCTAGGGCAGGACAGAGCAGTGGTAGGGGTAGAGCTCCAGGGCCTGTGGTTAATGAATCTGAAAAAGAATCTTAACTCGGAACAAAGAAATATAAAGATGATTTATTGAGGTATGGTTTTGTCAATTGTACCAATGAAAATAAGGAGGCAAAACCCATGTGTGTTATATGCAGGCAAGTACTGGCAAATGAGAGAAATTTCAGAATTTGAAAGTGAAGTGGTGGGTGAAAAATGCCTTTTCTGAGTCAGTTATTAAATTAGAGCTGACTCCAAATTAGACTGTGCTACTGCAGTTTACCTCTACCACAAACATGCCAAAGCCCTCCACACTGTCAACAGGAATATCCAATGCTGAGTAAAGCATGCATTTTGTTGCTCATGTCCTTCATGTCTACATATGTAAGGTCGGATTTTCCGGTTTGACAAAGATGAAGAAGGCACAAGGGAACTGGCTGAGGTCTGCACCTGATATCTGTATTGCCCTCTGCTGCTTTGAACCGGATTCAAGTGAGACTGTGGGGACAAAGCAGGCTCCCCTTTCTCATTAAAAGGTAAGCGAACATAGCCAGTGTCGCGAAGGTCGGGTCGGCGTGTGTCACCAAGATAGGCATGCGTGAGTCGCAAAGGTCGGCTGGTTGCCAAAAGTGTGTCCCGGAAAATTTTATTTTGAATAGCAGTGGACTGGGAGGAGTGGGAGGACATTGAACTTTGGAGTTGTGCTATGTATGGAATGTGGGCACACACGGTGACTGGATTGGTGAGGGCTACTGCGAGTGGAGTGGAGAGGTTGAGTGTGCCTTTTGTTTTTTGTTATATGGGGGGATGGGGGTTGAAGTGCGGATTGGGGGGATAAGGGGTAGCCAGAGGCCACGGGCGGGGGCCATCATGCTAGCTGGTTGGGCTAGTTAACGGGAGTGAGATGGAGGGCTGTCAGGAGGAGGGTGTAGGAGAGGGGAATTGAGTTGGTTCTTTGTTTGGTTATGGGGAGGAGGGGTGGGGTGAGGGGTGCTTACGTGGGTGGGGTTGGTGTGGCGCAGTTGGTTAGGGAGGAAGGCTGCGGACACCTTGAGGTGGGCCTGGAAGAGTGCGAGACGTGGGCCGGGGGGAGCTGTCTAAAAAGGGTTATGGCTGACAGCAGGGAAGGGGGCGCGGGGAACCCCTGACCTGGTTGATCACATGGAAAGTGCGGGGGGTAAATATGCTGGTTAAACGGTCGCATGTTTTCGCACACTTGAGGAGTTTGAAGGCGGACATTGTGTTTCTTCAGGAGTCACACCTGAAGCTGGGGGCAGCATGGTGGTGCAGTGGTTAGCACTGCTGCCTCACAACACCAGGGACCCAGGTTCAATTCCGGTCTCGGGTAACTCTCTGTGTGAAGTTTGCACATTCTCTTTGTGTCTCCGTGGGTTTCCCCCGAGTGCTCCGGTTTCATATCACGGTCCAAAGATGAGCAGGTAAGGGGGATTGGCCATGTTAAATTGTTCCTTCGTGTCACAAACGTTAGGTGGAGTTACGGAGCTAGGGTTGGGTCGTGGGCCTAGGCAGGATACTCTTTCCAAAGGTCGGTGCAGACTCAATAGGTCGAATGGCCTCCTTCTGCACTGTACTGTGTACCCAAACTGTGGCGACTAGGGGCTTTTCACAGTAACTTAATTGCAGTGTTAATGTAAGCCTACTTGTGACAGTAAAGATTATTTATTATTTATTTATTATTTTAGAGATTCTATGTTCAGACGAGGCTGAGGAAGGGATGAGCGGGGCAGGTGTTCCACTTGGGGTTGGACATGAAGACAAGTGGGGTGGTGCTGGTCAACATGAAAGTGGCCTTCGAGGTTGGCAGTGTAGCTGACCCTAGTGTGGTGATGTGCATCAATGTAAATGCATGTAGGCTAGCTAGAGGGAGCACCAGAAACATCACACACACACACTCAACCAATAGATCAAGTAGATAGGACATGACCAATAGACATTCACGATACACAAGGAGGTGACACGTCCATAGGGGGGCATTACACCAACCCATATATAAAGGACACCACACACATGATCTGCCTCTTTCCAGTGGAGACAGTCAGTGAGTAGAGACACAGGGTTGATTCAATATTACACCCACCACGTGGATCGCAGCAACTGGTTAGTCAGTCTGGGTAGCTATAGTAGGATTAGCAGTAGTGTCGAACCCAAGTAATAGAAGTGTAAATAGTTGAATAAACGTATTGAAGTTATCTCCATGTCTGAACCTTCCTTTGTCAAGTGCACCACAAGGAAGCCGCTTCTGTTACACCTACAACATAACAAATCATGGTACCAGGAGTGAACTGTTTCAATCCACATAGCCATACCTCAGCGTACAGTGACAACCAGCAACAATACCCAGGCAAGATGTTCGAGATCCGGGTTCCGCAGCAGCTCCAGTGCCACGGCGATCTCCGCGAAGACTGGCGGGCATTCCGGCAAAAGTTTGAAATCTTCCTGATGGCAGCCGAACTAGAAGACCTGGCCAATGCTGAAAGGACAGAGCTTCTCCTCACCATTCTGCAAGAGCAGAAGAAATCTTTAAAAATTCAAGTTCTCCAAAGGGCAAAACAGGAGTGACTTCCAGGCAGTCCTGGACAAATTCGGCAAATACTGTGAGGAAATCACACTCCAACCAGCAAGAAAAGATAAGAGAAGCGCCAGTACTCACCTCGAGACGAGATCCCGGAGCAGAGAATGATTTTGGTCGGCAGCCATCTTTCTAAAGGGACTGCACTTGCGCAGTTGCGCGAGAAGTGCGCAGAACGGGATGGTTCGTTTGCGCATGCGTAATCACAAAAACGGCCATCGGTAAAGGAACAGCGATCTGCGCATGCGCAATCGCTTCCTACGCGCTACGTCACATGTGTCATGACGTCAGAGGCCCCAGACCACGCCCATTTAAAGGGGAAACGTCTCAAATCAAAGAAAAAATCTTTTAAAGCCGTAAAACAACTTTCCTTCACCTGGAATGATTGCACAATGCCTCAAATTGAACCAGGAAATGAAATTAACCTCCGAAGAACCCTGCAACAAGCAGTTACCTATGCCCAAACTGATGATTCCAACCTTGAATATTTCAATACCGATCTTTACATTTTCTCTGGACCTCGCGAGCCCAATGCCAGCTCCGACACAAACAGTGATGATATGGTCCTGGAAGAATACGACTCGGACGAACCTTTCATCTTGGGAGGCTACCCCAGTACCAAATCCGAACCGCAACTAGACGTGTTGCACATTGGCGACCCCCATACTGAATACGACGCAGACGCGGATTCGTTCTTCGGATTTGAGGATCTTCAGCCCAGCATATACGACATCCCGACTCGTGAGTGCAGGATGATGCTGCGGCCTGACACCAAGAGACAGAGAGTGGTTCAAACCCACAGTGAGCGGCCTGCTGCCACACAGAGCGTGGTCCACGCACCGCTCAGCGTTCCCGACTCTACGAAAGAAGACACGCAAGACTCCACACCGCAGGCCTTGCATGAACAAGAAGTGACTCCAGTGTCACAAGCCTCCACAGCGAGCTTCTGGACAGACTCCACAATTGCAGAAACACAAGACTCCAGAGTGCAGTCCTTGCACGAACAAGAAGTGACTCCAGTGTCACAAGCCTCCATAGTGAGCTCGTGGACAGACTCCACGATAAAAGAAACGCAAGACTCCAAAACGCAGTCCTTGCACACACAAGACGTGACTCCAGTGTCACAAGCCTCCGCAGCGAGCTCGTGGACAGCCTCCATGATAGAAGAAACGCAAGACTCCGACGTGCAGTCCTTGCAGGAACAAGACCATGAGGGTGTAGCAACCTCCTCTGACCAACTAGCGGCAGACGATGCAGTCTGCCATGCTCAAGTAAACAGCAAGAAGACTATGACAGTCTAACACGCTCCAGTGCACAGCAGGACGACCATGACGGTCTATCATGCGACAGTGAAGAACAAAGCGACGATGACAGTCCAAGCCCAAATGCAGGACAACAGCAAGACAATGACAGTCCACCCACTTTGTTTGCGCCACCAGATGAAGACTCTGACAATCTACCCAACCCAAGTGAACAACAAGCAGCTACTGAGGATCTACCCATGGTATGTGAGACGAGTGACAACAGCATCCCACTTCCCATGCAAGATGTACAAAGTGACAGACCTCAGCTAGTGTGTACAGAGGCACTCGATGATCACTGTGAGACCACTGGTGACTCCGGTGAAACCATGATACTTCCACCCTCATTCGCTTGAACCTCTCCACAAGTCAATGCATTCCTGCATGCTCCAACTCCAGACGTGCAGCTTCAAGAAATCTCAGCTGACTCCAGTGAACCTGCTAAGACTCCGGATGGGGAGCACCCGAACGCCGACTCTGATTCACGTAAGCCGGACTTTACTCCAGACAGGGAGTGCCGCAACCTCAGTGATGGCATGCTCAGGGTGACAGCAGATGCCACAATGACAGGAGATGGATCACTTAACAATTACACTGGGTTAGTAATAGCAAGCAGCGGCTACAGTCCAAGAGGAATAAACCAATATTCACCATAGCTATATCCACACATTTGTTCCACACCAGCAGTGCAGCCAATGACGGCTCATGCTGGACAGACCCAGTATTCAAGCCTGCAGCAGCCAGCAGTCTATGCAGCATATTCTCAAACAGGCCAGCACTACGGATTGCCCACTAATGGAATCAAGACCGAAGGAGGACTACCGCAAGCGCAAACTGTACTACAGACTGGATGCCTTAGTTACAGCCCAGGTTTTGCTGCACCCCAGCCTGGCCAAACGGCATATTCCTATCAGATGCAAGGTTCTAGTTTCACACCATCACCAGGTATTTATGCCAGCAGCAATTCTGTTTCCAATTCTACAAGCTTCAACGGTTCTCAGCAGGATCACCCTTCCCGCACAGCATGTGGCCAGAACCAATATGTACAGTCTTATCCAACTTCAACATATGGCACATCCATGACCTCGAATGATACTGTTGATGGTACCTCTTCAACGTCAACACCTTATCAGCTACAAGATGCCATTCGACATCACCATCACAAATATTGAGTAACGAAAGGGACTCCAAATCAGACAGCAAAGTGATTTGACCACTTCTTGGTTCCTGCGGCACAGGGACGTTGATGGCATTCATAACCAAGAGACATTTGACCATGATGATTGATGGTTTTTGGACTCACATGAATGATTTGGACTTATTGTTTAATCACTGTTCCCATGACTTGTATATACCTTAACCTATCTACCTGTTTTTTGTTCAATGTTCTCAAAGTGTACCGAAAATATGTAACATATTAAAAAAAGGGGGATGTGGTGATGTGCATCAATGTAAATGCATGTAGGCTAGCTAGACACCAGAGGGAGCACCAGAAACATCACACACACACACTCAACCAATAGATCAAGTAGATAGGACACGACCAATAGACATTCACGATACACAAGGAGGTGACACGACCACAGGGGGCATTACACCAACCCATATATAAAGGACACCGCACACATGATCTGCCTCTTTCCAGTGGAGACAGTCAGTGAGTAGAGACACAGGGTTGATTCAATATTACACCCACCACGTGGATCGCAGCAACTGGTTAGTCAGTCTGGGTAGCTATAGTAGGATTAGCAGTAGTGTCGAACCCGAGTAATAGAAGTGTAAATAGTTTAATAAACGTGTTGAAGTTACCTCCACGTCTGAACTTTCCTTTGTCAAGTGCACCACAAGGAAGCCGCTTCTGTTACACCTACAACATAACAAATCACCTCGGGGCAGGTATGTGATGGTTAGTGGGAAACCGGAGTGGACACCTGTGCTTCTGGTGAACATTGATGCCCCTAATGGGACGACGTGGATTTCTTGAGGCAGGTATGAGGGAAGATTCCGGACCTGGACACCACTGGCTGATAATGGGGGTGGGGGGGGGGGGGGGTGGGGGGTGGGGGGGGGGGGGCGGACTTTAACACAGCTCTGGATCCCAGGCTGAACTGGTCGTGTCCCAGGACTTTGATGGTTTTTGCTGTGGCGCGGGGATTGAGGGGGGTTCATGATCTGGAGGGGGAGAGTGGACCTGTGGTTTGGGAGACTGAAGATGAAGGCGTTCTTGTACTTTTCACATGTGAACCAGGTATACTCCCGGATTGAGTTTTTTGTAATCGATTCGGCACTATTAACGGGGGTTGCCGATTCGGAGTATTCGGCGATCGTGGTCTCTGACCACGCACTGCATTGGGTGGATTTGAGGGTGGCACAGGTGGAGGCTCAGCGGCCGCAGTGGAGGTTGGATGTGGGGTTGTTGGCGGATGAGAGGGTGTGTGAGAGGGTGAGGGTGGCCATCCAAAGCTTGGTAGAGCTGAACAACACGGGAAGGTCATGGTCTCCAGGCTGTGAGAGGCACCTAAGGTGAATGCACCTCAATTTGGGCACACAGGGAGAGGGGGGAATGAGAGGAGAGAGCGAGGCTAGTGGATGAGATTTTGAGGGTGGACTGGAGGTACTCAGTTGCGCCAGAGGAGGCGCTATTAAAGGAGAGACAGAGGCTCCAGATGGAATTTGGGTTGGTGTCCACGGGAAAGGTGGTAGGGCAATTGCGGAGGTGGTGTTGGACCCAGAGGGAGTGAATGGGGGGCATTTGAGGCCTTTTACAGAAGCCTATATGAGTTGGAGCTTCTGCCTGGGGAGGAGGGTATGAGGCAGTACTTGAATGAGCTGGAGTTCCCGAAAGTGGGGGTGGAGAAGGTGCAGGGGTTGGGGGCCCCAATTGGGCTGAGGGAGGTGATGGACTGCATAGGCTCGAAGCAGGCAGCGAAGGCCCCAGGGCCGAATGGGTTACCAGCCGAGTTCTATAAGAAGTTTGGTACGGAGCTGGGGCTCCTGTTTGCGGGGATGTATAATGAGTCGAGGGTAAGGGGGTGTGTTACCCCCACAATGTCACAGGCAACAATCCGGTTCGGGTTTGGCCAGGGATTCGTGGATTGGGTTCGGCTGCTGCACAGCGCGACGATGGCCAGTGTCCGGAAGAACAGGACGGGTTCCGGGTACTTTGCTTTGAATTGGGGGATGAGGCAGGGGTGCCCACTCTCCCCGCTGCTTTTTGCTTTGGCGATAGAGCCGTTGGCAATGGCACTCAGGGAGTCGAGGGACTGGAGAGGGATTGGGCGGGGAGAGGTCGAGCACAGGGTTAAGTTATATGCAGATGATCTTCTGCTATATATCTTGGACCCGGTGGCGAGTTCCAATAGGACTATGGAGAACCTGAGGGAATTAAGCCGTTTCTCTGGGTATAAATTGAACATGAGGAAAAGCGAAGTATTTCCGATTAATGCTAGAGGGCAGGAGAGGAGGCTGGGGGAGTTTCCGGTCCTGGTGATGGGCGTGAGCTTTCGGTATCTCGGGATACTGCTGGCGTGGAGCTGAGCCCAGCTACATAAATTGAAATTACGCGACTAGTGGAGAGTATGAAAGTAGACTTTAAGAGGTGGGATGTGTTGCTTTTGTCATTGGCTGGGTGCATGCAGACGGTTAAAATGACAGTGCTGCCCAAGTTCTTGTTCGTGTTTCAGAACCTCCCTATCTTTGTTCCCAAGTCCTTTTTTAGGAAGGTGAATGGGATCATTTTGAATTTTGTGTGGGCGAGGGAAACCCGCCAAGGAGGGTGTTTTTGGAAAGGGGACCGGGTTGGGGGGGGGGGAAGCTGGCACTGCTGACTCTGCTGAATTACTACTGGGCTGCGAATATCGCAATGGTCAGGAAATGGGCAGTGGAGGAGGGGATGGCTTGAGGGCGGATGGAGGCAGGGTGTGTAGGGGGGCGAGTCTGAGAGCACTGTTGTTGGTGCACCTCCCATTCTCGCAGGTCCAGTATTCCGTGAGCCCGATGGTGGTCGCAGCATTGCGAGTCTGCAACCAGCACAGGCAACACCTCGGGTTGGCAGTCATGTCTCTGTGGGCGCTGATATGTGAGAATCACAGGTTTGTGCTGGTGGGGATGGATGCGATGTGCCGGGGGTGGTGGTGGCAGGTGTGGATACAGTACTTCAGGGATGTTTGTAGGGGATAGGTTTGCAGGCCTGAAGAGCTTAAGGAGATGTATCAGTTGCCTCACGGAAATGGGTTCAGGTACCGGCAGGTGAGGGACTTTGTGAGGATAGAGGTGCCGTCCTTCCCGGGGCTGCCACCTCCAGTGTTACAAGATAAGCTGTTGTCTGAAGATGACACTGGGGAGGGGAGAGTGGTGGACATTTATGGAGTGCTGATGGAGAGGGAGGACACTCCGGTGGAGGAGAGCAGGCGTAAATGGGAGGAATTGGGTGGGACAGGGCTGAGCTGTGGAAAGCCCTGCAGAGGTTGAGCGTGTCCTCGTCATTTGCGAGGTTAAGCCTCATCCAGTTTAAGGTGGTGCATAGGGCCCACATGATGGTTATGAGGATGAAGCGGTTCTTTACAGGGGTGGGGGATAGATGTGGGCGGTGTGCGGTGGAAGGTGGGACATGTACAAACAGGACAGTCTGCACCTGAACCAGAATGGGATCAACATCCTTGTGGGTGGGTTTTCTTGTGTTGTTGGGAGGAGTTTAACTTAGCTCGACAGGGGGAGAGGACACAGAGTATTAGTACAATAGGGACACAGCATATTACAGTAAAGAAGCCAAGACAGGCAAAGTTCAGCCATGTTGAGTTCCAAGGGAGTAAGGCGAGGCTGGATGGCCTCTACTTTAATGCTGGGAGCATTATAGGTAAAACTGCTGAGTTAAGGACGTGAATTGAAAAATTGAATTGTCATATTGTTGCCATCACAGAGACATGGTTGAGGGAGTGGCAGGACTAACATTCCGGGGTGTAGGATCTTCAGGCGAGACGTGGACGGTGTAAAAGAGGAGGTGGTGTTATATTATTAATTACTGAAGTAAGGAGGGACGATATCTTGGAAGAGTCTTCAAATGAGGCTTTATGGGTAGAGCTTAGCAATAAAAAGTGGGCGGTCACATTACCGGGAGTATACTATAGGCCACCAAAGAGTCAGTGGGTAATAGAGGAGCAGATATGTAGACAATTCAATGAGGTGTGTAAAAATAATAGGTAATTATATTCAGGGATTTAAACTGCCCCAACATTAATTGGGATCGTCAAATTGTAAAGGGTTCAGAGGGGGTGGATTTTTTGAAATTTATTTAGGCGAGCCTATTATGTAGAAAGTCCAACAAGGGGATGGTGCAGTGCTGGATCTAATTCTGGGGAAGAAACCAGACAGGTGTTTGAGATGGCAGGGGGGAGCATGAATGAATTGTCTCGGTGCCAGAATCGTGTGTCGAGATTGGAGCTACTAGGTTTCAATCCGTAATCATCAGGCGGTGGGTCTGGGTCAGGGGCTTTGATATATGTAATCTCGAAGGGGTCAGTGGAATCATGCTCGGAATCGCTGGGAGTGGGGCCTGGTACAGGGGTATAATCATAACGTGGTGTACTGTGGCTGTTGTCATCATGATCGCTATCACTGTCGCTGTCGCTGCTGGTTGAAGGAAGGGAGAGGCGGAGTCGTGCCTCTGGGGGTGGAGTCGCAGTCGTGTCTGAGGGCGGGCTGGACTGGCTGGGGGAGGGTACGAAAACGTCATCTGTGGGCGGAGCGTGATCGTCTGCTGCTGCGAGCAGGATGCGGTGTGTGTGGTTATTCTGCGAGCCATAAGCCTTGAGCTGGTTTATGTGAAACATTAACATAGATTAACATAGAATTTACAGTGCAGAAGGAGGCCATTCGGCCCATTGAGACTGCACCGGCTCTTGGAAAGAGAACCCACCCAAGGTCAACACCTCCACCCGATCCCCACAACCCAGTAACCCCACCCAACACTAAGGGCAATTTTGGACACTAAGGGCAATTTATCATGGCCAATCCACCTAAACTGCACATCTTTGGACTGTGGGAGGAAACCGGAGCACCCGGAGGAAACCCACGCACACACGGGGAGGATGTGCAGACTCCGCACAGACAGTGACCCAAGCCGGAATCGAACTTGGGACCCTGGAGTTGTGAAGCAATTGTGCTATCCACAATGCTACCGTGCTGCCCCCACGCAGACTTACCATTGGGATAGGTTATTTTGTATACTGAGGGGCTGACTTTGTCCGAAATGGAGTACGGTCCGGAGAATTTAAGGGAAAGGAATGAACTGGGATTGTATAGGGAAAGCATCACTTGCTGCCCTACTGCAAACTCAGTGACGTGTACTGTTTTGTCGAAACAAGCCTTGCTCTGTTTCTTCCTGGTCCCAAGTCTCACTGCTGCTGCGAGTTGGGCTGCCTTTATATTCTGTATCAATTGTTGAACCGCATTTTCATGCGTGAGGGCTGTGACTGCAGGGCTGGCCAAATCCAGTCCTAATAAATACTCTGTCCCTTTCATGGGGCGTCCGGTCATGAGAGTGTGGGAGGTGAATCCTGTGGACATGGATACCGTGTTCCTTATAAACATTAAAGCAAATGGGAGAACTGAATCCCAGGTGCTGTTATTCTGCTGAACCATTTTCCTGAGGGTGGGTTTAATGTCCTGTTCATCCTCTCCATGATACCACTTGGCTGGGGGTGGTATGCTTATGTGAAACTTTTGTCGAATGCCGAAAATCGTGAGGACGTTTTTCATTACACGTCCGGTGAAATGGGAGCCTTGGTCGGACTCTATACTGCGGGGGAGTCCCCATCTTGTAAAGATGTGGTGTGTTAATATTTTAGCCGTTGTCTTGGCTGTATTAGTTCTCGATGGAAAAGCTTCCACCCATTTTGTGAAGGTGTCTATGACCAACACATACTTATAACCATTTCTGCACGGGGTAGGGGTCCTATATAGTCTATCTGTATATTTCTCCAGGGTCCATTAATGGGGCGGGTATGACTAAGTTGAGCCTTTTTCGTATATCTGTCCAGATTGTTCTGGGCACAGATCAAGCAATTCTCTATGTAGTGCGTAACATCGGCTTTTAAACCAGGCCACCAGCAGAGTGGTCTGAGGTGGGCTAGGGTGGGTTCAATACCTTGATGTCCATGATTGTCATGGAACTGACAAATGACCTGGTTCCTGTCCTGGCTGGGAACTATATAAATGCTATCCTTAAAAATCACACCATCATGTGTTGTTATTGCATTCTTGTATTTATCATACGGGGCTAGGAAGGTACCCTTTAAAACTTCCCTGAGTTTCTCGTCCTCTTTCTGTGCCTTCGCTAGATCCTGAATATTCATCTGTGAGACCTGAACTGCATGTATTGGGGTGCTTTCGGAGGGGAGTTCCAAAAATAACCATGCCTGGAGCCTGCCTTCGCTAGGGCGTCTGCTTTAACGTTACCAGGGGGGGAGAACGGTGATGACTGCGAACCTTAATTATTCCATATTTTCTATCCTTTGCTGTCTCTAAGATATGGCGGAGTAATGGGGCTGAGGGCAGAGGTTTACCGTCCGCGGAAATAAATCCTCTCGTTTCCCACAGGGGTAGGAATTCTGTCAAACTATTACATACATACAAGCTGTCCGAATAGATGTCTGCTGGGGTCGGGAACGAGTCAGGTGGTCTACAATATAAGCGATTGCTGCCAGCTCTGCTGCCTGCCAGCCTAAGTGTCCTGGCAACTTTAGTGAAATCTCATCTAGGGCATGTCCCTGCGCGTCTTCTATGTAAATACCGCAACCGGTGATTCTCTTTCCATTTAACACTGTGGAGGAGCCATCCACATAAATCTTCAGGGGTGCGCACGCGCCTGGGGGCTGGGTTCTCTGGGGTGTATTACCTGCTTTCCTGGGAGGTGTTTTGGAAATAAATGGGCCTGTGTTTTGTTTCGTGGTGATGATCTCACACTCATGAGGGGTTCCTGCATACTGCAAATTATCGGCAAGGAAGGTATGGGTCTTGGTTCTTTTTACTGTGATGCCCCGTCCCTGCAAAAGAAGGGTCCAACGGGCTGCACGGATTTGGCTGACCGTGCCATCCTTAAGTCGGCCATGTGTTGGGGTGTGTTCTGTGAGGATGGTGATGGGGTTGAGTCCTGAAATACTGTACTAGCCATAAAACTGCAAGCAGGTGCCTTTCACAGACAGAAAATCCTTGTTCTACAGGTTCTAACACGCGTGAGGTGTATGCTACGGGTGTAATTGGTCATGTCGTCCTGGAGGAGCACTGCCGAAAGGGTTCGGTCGGTGCTTGCTACTTCGATAGCGTACGGGGAAATTGGATCTGGGACCTGTAGTGCTGAGTGCTCTTTTTAAAGCATCCACAGCATCCGTATGTTGTGGAAGCCATTCCCAAGGCGCCTGCTTCTTGAGAAGTTCGGATAGGGGCGCTGCTTTAGTGGCGAAACCATCAATATGGTTTCTGCAGTAGCCAACCAGTCCTAGAAATGACCGGAGGGCTGAGACATTGTGGGAAAGGGGCAATTTGACGATCGAGTCAATTCTCTTTTGCTCGATCTCGTGTTTACCATGTCTGATCACTATTCCCAAGTAAATCACTTTCTCTTTCAAAATCTGGGCCTTCTTGGGGTTGACTTTACAACCAATTTCTTTTAGGAGTGCTATGAGTTCGGCGAGAAGCGAAATGTGCTCTCCCTTTGTGTCTGTCTGTAGTAACAAGTTGTCTACATACTGGACCAGACAATCGGGGCGGGAAAATTTAGCTAATACATTTGCCAGCTGTTGGTGCAAAATGGAGGGGGAGTTGTGGAAGCCTTGTGGGAAGCACGTCCATGTATATTGTTATCCCTGGAATGTAAAGGCGAATTTGTACTGGCCCGCTTTAGCCAATGGAATGGACCAAAAGCCGTTACTAATGTCCAAAACCGAAAAAAAATTTGACTGGAGTCCCTGTTTGAGCATGGTTTGGGGCTCGTGGCTATGGTGGGGGCTGCTGCTGGGATTACTTTGTTCAGTTCCCGGTAATCAATGGTCAGTCGCCATGATCCATCCGGTTTCCTGACGGTCCAAATTGGTGCGTTGTTTGTGGAGGCTACTGATCTGAGTACGCCTTGACCCAACAAACTCTCTATCACTTTGGAGATTTCTCCCTCTGCTTCCTGCGGAAATCCGTACTGCTTCTGGGGTTTAGGGTCGGGACCTGTAATGTTCACAAAGCCAGCCAATTTGCCAGAGTCGTGCTTGTGCTGTGCAAATGCTGCTTTATGTTCCTGCAGGACTGCACTAACCTGTTTGTCTGCACTAAAGGCTCGAGGGTCAAACCAGATGTCTCCTACTGAGCTAATCCTGTTTATATACTCTCCTACTGTGAGCGTGGCAGGGGCTCGCGCTGCCTTTGCCATTTTCCATACACACTTGTTAACTGGGTCAAAAGAAAGGTTATGGGAGCTCATGAAATTGATCCCAAGGATATGTTCTGCTGTCTGGGGTAGAGCAACCAAAACTACAGGGTGCTTAGTTGTGATGTTCCCTAATTGTATTGCTACAGAGGCTGTGATGTGTCCCTGTTGTAAATGGCCTGTAAAACCGCTGAGTGTGATGGTGTCTGTTGTGGGCCACGTGTCTCGCTGAAACATCGTGGAGGAATTGAGTGTGGTGCGGACCCTCCTGTGTCCCAAAGAAATTCTACGGGTTGTCCCCAGACTTTGCCTGCTATTACTGGTCTACCGGACTTGTCCCAAAAGGGTGTCGCAGACCCAAGTTGGTGAGCCCGAACACCATCAGTCGGTGCCGTTCATGTCTGCATTCCCTGATCGGGCGCTAACGCTATGGATCGGCTTTGCCCTATTCCTGTTTAGGGTGCCTGTCTGTTGGCTTCTCTGCTGCTTCTGGGGTGCGTTGCACTCTCGTGCAAAGTGTCCTAGCTGTCCACAATTGTAACATTCTTGAGCTTTAGGCTGGGATGGGCTGTTCCTGCCTCATTTGCCCATGTGGGGTTCTGTTGCGCTTTAACTGGATTCATGTCTACCTGCTCTTCATCGGGTTTTATAAATGCGGTTTTGCTTTGGACTGATTGCTCCCAAGTGCGGGACAATTTCTTCAAAACCCATTTCTCGTTGTGGGCCTTGTCTGAGGGGTCGTAATTTGCGCAAGCTTTCTGTCCTGCGTCTGTCGCATGAGAGACTAGGATTCAAGTCCATTTGGCCATATTATCTGGGGACAAATGGGCGGGGGCTAACTCTCCGAAAACTGCTGTGAAGTGAACCCACAAGCGTCCAGCAAACGCTGTGGGGTGCTCTGCCTTCTTTTGCCTACACTTGTTCAGGCCTTCTACGGGCTTCTGTTGTAGCCGATCGCATCAAGGATCGCTGTGTGCATCTCTTGGAGTGTGCCTCCTCCTACATTCTGTGGGTCGGGAAGGGCTGCCACGACTGAAGGGTCGAGGCTTAAAACGGTGAGCTTCACTTGCTCCTTCTCGTCCAGGCAGTACATGGTGGCCTGCTGTTTGACTTTCGCGAAAAATTGATGGGGGGCTGATGTGGGAAGGGACGGTGTAATTTTTCCACACGCGTCCCGTAATTGGGTCATGGTTAACGGGGTTGTGTACAGGAAATCTACGTCTCCTTCTGCTGTGGCCCTGCGGTGTGTGGTCACAGGATTCATGGGGGTGTGTTCTGCCTGTTCAGTTGGGGGTTGGGGCGCTTTCCTTTTCTGGGGGTTTTCCTGCGTACATGTCCCATGTACATATCTATGGGCACCTTGTTCAATTCCTGCCAGTCGGGGCCGTTTTCCTGGTCTAGCTGGGGTCCAAATGTGCTTTGAAACCCATTCTGAACAGAAAGCAGAGGTTGCAATTCTGCAATTTGCTTCCGGCACTTTGCATGGTCTACAGAGCTCTGCCTTTGTTCCGTCGAGGAAGTATGGAGTGTTCGTAGGGCTGCTTTTAAATTATTGCACTGTTTCTGCAATTTCTCAACTTGTTGCTCGGTCTCTTGCCTTACCAAGACCGCACGTTACGTTTCCTGGTAGGCCTTATCGTATTGCGTTTGGAAACTACTCAAATGCGCGAGACAAGACTGGTGTGCCCTCTTGGCATCATCCACCTCTCTGTCCCTTGCTGCTAACTGCTCTCTCAAATCTCTATTCTCCTTCTCTACTTTGCTCATGTCTACCTCACTACTTCTGTCTCTCTCCTCTATCTCTCTACGGTGCGCCCTAACGACCTCCTCTGTGCCTCGCAATTGTGCCAAACAGGACACGATTGCCATCGGCTTGCGAGCTTTCCCTAAGCTCATTTTGTGGATCTCTGACAGATTCTCCCACCAAGTATGTCCTATACTCCCGGGACCTGTTTCGTCATTCGTCATTGGCGCAGAATTCACTCCAAAGGGGCCATCCTTTCCCTTTGAGATATTTCCTGATCTCATCTTCCCAAACGGGACACTGTCCTACTCTACTGGTCGCTGTGACCTCAAATTCCTGGGAGTTCATAAGGCTTTCCATTGCCTTCATTGCCATTTTCTCTATCTTGGTTCTCTACTGAATTTGGAACAGGGTGTGATAAAGTGGTGATGTAAACACGGGTACGGCTTCCGCTAATTTCCGGCCTACAAAACTCCCGACAGTTTTACGCAACAAAATCTCTCAGGTTCACCTTATATCCCTGTTAGTACGCATGCATTAACACACTTCCGAATCTCGGAGACTTGATCAGTACTGTTCTTACACTTGTGGTTTTTCTGTTTCCAATTGGATTCTCAATTCAAATTTGGGTTCTCTCGGAGTGGTTAGGCCACTTCTAAGTCGAGTCCCACCAAAGTCGCCAGTAAATGTTGCTAACTTGCTGTTGTTTCTTAATTTGGCTCTGTTTAATTACGTTTGCTCAGGAATTGCCAGGTATCTTTCGATACCGCCACAAGGTTCAAAACCGAATACTGATCAAAGACTCGATACACCAGTTAGTAAGTTCAAACTCCATGCTCATTTATTTACACACAGTCAAATCTACTCATGCATAAAACTCTACAACCTAAACTATCACTATTACTAAAAGCCTATACTTAGCTTCGGGTGCCCACTCAGTCAGAGGAACAATGGCCGTTGCTCGGTTCTGAGGCAGTTGGGTTGAGCTGTTTACAGGATAGCAACTAGGAGCCTTTATCTCGTAATGTGCGTTGACTTGGAACTTACTTGGTCTGGAGCAGCTTTGGCGGGTCTCTCCTCGCTGAGAGCCAAGGCCAAGAGAGAGATCCTCTCTTGGGGAGTCCTTTTTATACCCCAAAAGGGCTTTGCGCGCTTTTGGGCGGGCATTGAACTTGGCCCCAATTAATTGGGCCGTTTCCCAATCGTCCTTATCGATTTTCCTCCAATAGAGGGGCCGGTTCCCTGGTTGCTGGGCGTGTCCTAGGTGGCCGTTGGTCTGCTTTGTTTTAGTCTCCTCTGGCGCTGGGATGTCTGTCTTAGCATTGTTTACCTAAATGTTGCCTTTTGTTCCCAGGGATGGCTCATTAGTATGTAGATGGTTCTGCAGTACTGGTCCTGTCTGAGAGCTACAGCTCTAATCAACAGACAGGCCTTGCACCTGCTTGCTTTTTCGGTATTGTTTGCAAGTGTCGATTTTCCAATCGGGACGTGGCCATCCCAGATGGCTACAGTAGGAGCAACAAACCCAGAGAATCCTGGACACCTAGGAATATTCAGGATACAAAAGAAAGGAGAGGCGTTTAGCAGGTACAAAGGGATCAAATCACTGAAGGCGTTGGAGGGGTATAGAAAGTGCCATGGGTACTTAAGAAAGCAATTAGGAGAACTAAGAGGGGGCTCAAAAAGCACCGGTGATTAAGATGAAGGAGAATCTCAAGCTATAAGTATAAAGGGGAAGAGGATAACTAAGGAAAGAGAATGGCTCATGAGGGACCACGGGGGCAGTCTGTGCATTGAGCCAGAGATGTGGAGATGCCGGCGTTGGACTGGGGTGAGCACAGTACGAAGTCAAGAAAGGAGGACAGAGGACATTGGTAGGGAGTTAAACAAGTACTTCACATCTGTCTTCACTCGGGAGAAGGAGGATGTAGGCACATAATTAAGGGATGAGAGACTGTGAGGGTTTTGAACAAATTGACAATACCAGGAGGTATTATAGATTTTGGCAGGCTTAAAAATGGACAAATCCCAGGTCTAGATGGGTATCCCAGGCTGTTGTGGGAGGCAAGGGAGGAAATTGCAGGAGGGCAACTAATGTAGTTCCACTTTTCAAGAAGGGTGGTAGAGATGAACCAGGGAATTACAGACCAGAGAGTCTCATATCAATGGAGGAGAACTACTGGAGAAAATTCTGAAGGAGAGAATTAATCTCCACTTGGAGAGGTAAGGTTTGATTAGGGATAGTCAGCATGGTCAAGCCTAACAAATTTGAAATTTTTAGAGGAGGTGATTGGGTGTGTAGATGAGGGTAGTGCAGTTGATGTAGTTTATAAAGATTTCAGCAAAGCCTCTGACAATGTCCCAGATGGGAGACTGATAAAGAAGATAAAAGCACATGTGATCCAGGGTAACTTGGCGAGTTGGATCTAAAACTGGCTTAGTGGTAGGAGACAGAGTGTTGTGATAGAAGGCTGTTTGTGTGGCTAAAAGCCAATTTCCAGCTGCGTACCACAGAGATCAGTGCTGGGTCCCCTGTTGTTCATGATATATATAAACAATATAGATGAGGGGGATGATAAGTAAAGTTTGTGGATGACACAAAAATTGGCAGGGTTGTTAATAGTGAGGAAGAAGGTCATAGGTTGCAGGAAGATATAGACAGGTTGGTCTGATGGGCAGACCTGTGACAGATGGAATTTAACTCTGAAAAGTGTGAGGTGATGCACTTTGGAAGGAGTAACAAGACAAGGGAGCACTCATTGAATGACAGGACACTCAGAAATTCAGAGGAACAGAGGAATCTTGTGGGCGCCTGTCCACAGATCACTGAAGGTGACAGGACAGGTTAATAGGATAATAATGAAGGCATACGGGACACTTAACTTTATCAGTCATGGCATAGATTATAAGAGCTCTACAGAACTTTGGCTATAGGATTATGAGGGATATGGAAAAGGTGGATAGGAAACAGCTGTTCCCATTTGTTAAATGGTCAATAATGAAGGGGCATAATTTTAAGATGAGGGGCAGGGGGTTTAGGGCAGATTTGAGGGCATTTATTTTCACCCAGGTGATGGTAGGAGTTTGGAATTCACTGTCTGGAGGATAGCAGGGGCGGGAAACCTCATAACCTTTAAAAAGTATGTGGATGAGCACTTGAAGTGCTGGAAAGTGGGATTAGTGTGTATCTAGTGTAGACTTGATGGGCCGAAGAGCATCATCTAACTCTATGATTCTATGGGGGTGATTTTGAGCCCACACTCTTCCTCCATGAATATTCGGCACAGGCTCAAATTCTTGACAGAATCAAAAAATGTGATTCTCTCCGGCATGATTGGGTTTTGGAATTTTCACCTCCTCCCCACTCCGGTGGAGTAGTGCAATTTGCACCGCGGGAGCCCGGGAACTTCATTTAATACATTGTAATGATGTATTACAAGAACACTTGTAGTTAAAGTTATAAACGATTTATTAACATTAACTGGGAGTAAACTATACATAAGACAACAGCATATATAAGATGAACAACAGTAAAATCATGTACATGGAAGCTCTCTCTTTTACTTCCTCCAGCCAGTGTCTGGTCAGCTGACTTTACATGAACTTATATACTAGTGAGACTCCTAGTGATCAGTCGGTGAATTACAACACAACCATGATATCACTACAACATGTCGTTACCGAATGAAAATGAAAATGAAAATCGCTTATTGTCACAAGTAGGCTTCAATGAAGTTACTGTGAAAAGCCCCTAGTCGCCACATTCCGGCGCCAGTTCGGGGATGCTGGTACGGGAATTGAACCGTGCTGCTGGCCTTTTGGTCTGCTTTAAAAGCCAGCGATTTAGCCCAGTGTGTGCTAAACCAGCCCCGAGCACTCTCTCCAGACCTTCCTCCCCCTCACGGAATATGCACTGGCATCAGCATGACATTATGCCGGCGTCATTTACAACAGGTTTGGCCAAGGACAAGGAAGTTGAGGGGATCCCTCCGGGGGCAGGATATAAGTATAGCCCTGGGGAGGGGTAGAGGGACTTGTGGCACAGGTTAGCAGTGGCATGTTGGTAGTGTCAGGGGCAATGCCAGGGGCAGACCCTAGTTGGAGACCCATAGTGGGGTGCATATATGTGTGGTAGGTGGGGTGGGGGAGACTGGACATTGCTGGCAGGGGGGAGGGTGGTGCCGGCGATGAATGTCAGCGGCTGGGGGAGAGACCGCAAAATCTCCATGATGGGCTGGGTTCGTTAGACTGCAGCGGTGGTCAGGGCACCATTTATCAAGATGGCGCCCCAATCTACCTAGAATCGGATCCTGGCTCTAAGAGACTCCACCCTACCAGAATGACTTCATGGGGAGGCACGGTGAATCCCACTCCAGCATAAAATCCTGGCCTCTTTCTCCGTCTCACTCTATGACATTTGGGCACCTGTATTTCCCTGTTTTTATCCAACTGTTTTGTACAATTTCCCAACATCATTCCCTGATCTCTGGTCTCCTCTGTACATCCTGATGATTTCCTCGGACATTGTAATATGGCCTGGTGGGAGATGCTATCCAGAATAGACATTGGTGGTATTTTAAGAGCTGATGAATAACTGCAAGTGAGAAATAAATTGGAGGAGATTCTGGCTATCTTCTTCACAATACTGTCAACAAGACACTATGTCAAAATATAGTGTATGTTTTTGGGGTTTGAAATCAGGGGCGAGATTCTCCGACCCCCCGCCGGGTCGGAGAATCGCCGGGTGCTGGCGTGAATCCCGCCCCCGCCGGTTGCCGAATTCTCCGGCACCGGATATTCGGCGGGGGCGGGAATCGCGCTGCGCCGGTTGGCGGGCCCCCCCCGTGATTCTCCGGCCCGGATGGGCCTAAGTCCCGCCGCTAAAATGCCTGTCCCGCCGGCGTAGATTAAACCACCTCTCTTACCGGCGGGACAAGGCGGCGCGGGCGAGCGGGCTCCGGGGTCCTGGGGGGGGCGCGGTGCGATCTGACCCTGGGAGGTGCCCCCACGGTGGCCTGGCCCGCGATTGGGGCCCACCGATCCGCGGGCGGGCCTGTGCCGTGGGGGCACTCTTTCCCTTCCGCCTTCGCCACGGTCTCCACCATGGCGGAGGTGGAAGAGACTCCCTCCATTGCGCATGCGCGGGAATGCCGTCAGTGGCCGCTAACGCTCCCGTGCATGCGCCGCCCGGAGATGTCATTTCCGCGCCAGCTGGCGGGGCACCAAAGGCCTTTTCCGCCAGCTGGCGGGGCGGAAATTCATCCGGTGCCAGCATAGCACCTTAAGGTTGGGGCTCAGCCCCCAAAGATGCGGAGCATTCCGCACCTTTGGGGTGGCGCGATGCCCGACTGATTTGCGTTGTTTTGGGCGCCAGTCGGCAGACATCGCGCCGATACCGGAGAATTTCGCCCCATGGGTGGAATTCTCAGTTTTTGAGACTAAGTGCAGTGACGGGCAGCTCCGGTGACACCCTTCCAACTGACCAGAATGGCAGGAACCCCCCCCCACCCCGCACCACATTCTGCACTTGGAACCTTATTAATTAACAGGCGAGTTACCCTCTGAGCCACCTGATTCACCTGCCCGTTGTCAGCTGACATGTCCGAAGGTCCCGGCGCCATATTTAAATTCCAGTCCAGCACATTCATATCACTCCTTCCAGCCCATCTGTCTTCACCAGACTGTGCAGGATGCTAGCAACCCAGAGGGAAAACGTGAACAGCCTCAATCACCACCCCCCCCCCCCCCCCCCCCCCCCCCCCGAGCCCATCACCTGCAAGGCACCCAAGTCCCACTTGGACCTCTGCCCACCACATCTGGAGTCTTCATACATCCCCTTCCAGTAAACACTGTGGTATCCCTTTGACCCCCTTGTTTATGAGACTTTCATGCAGCCTTTTCAGGGTCCAACTTCCCTCCCCTCGGTTTTCCCTCTAACTTTCATTGTTTGTCTTCATCATGCATCTCCTTGCCCCTCTGCCTGCCATTGTTTGTCTTTGCCCTCCCCACCCCACTCCTTGCCAGCCCTCCTTCCACATTGTCCCCATAGTCTGTGAGGTCAGCACCACAGCATTCCCCCCCCCCCCCCCCCCCACCACCACCACCACCCCTGCCCCCCTCTGCATTCCTCACCTCTCACTCCAGCCCGGTCAAACTTCAGACCTCTGTTGTGGTGGCTTGAGGTAAGATATTGGAGCTGATGGCCCTTGTTGACCTCCCTGGCTGGTGATCTGTAGGCCCACCTGATTCTTGAATCAGACCCAACATTGATTTTAGCTGAGACTTTGAGGCTACCATTAAGCAGCACAGGGAGAGGTCACTCTTTCTGCCTGACTTTCTGCCTGCTCTTTGGTTAGCTCCAGTCAATCCTGCAGGTGCTCACCCTGTCCCGTCTGGGTGCCATACTGCCCCTTGCATTGGCAGCCACCGTGATTTCCCCCATATCAACACGACTGAGCTTGTATAACATCCATGAGACACACAAGCTTCTCACCTCCTCTTCTTCAATGCTCTGAACTTCAAACACTGGGAAACAAATTAATATTAAAACCCGATGGAACAAAGGAAATAAAGAACAACAAAAGGCTTTCACAGTGTTATTTTGAATAATAATTACAACAGTAACATGAAGAACATCATTGATATGCATTATATGCAGCCATTCTTGTATAGACCTGCCGGAAGATTTGAGTGCTTGACAGCCAGTGGAAGTAATCTGATTGTCGAATTATATTTAGAATAAGGATCAATGGTTAATGAAAGTAAAAATTCATAAATGTGCGTAATAATATATACAAGAAAATTGAACAGGCAATGCGAGTGAACTAGGCTCTACATTTCTCTGGGAATGCTTTGTGTTGAGAAAGGACTTCCGTCTCACGCGGGAAGGTGCATGCAAATGAAATGTAATGGGCCCTGAGCTCGACAAATTCTGATGAAGTTTGGCTCTGGAGCTGAAAAATTCATTGGAAGAGTCAGTGGGTCCTATTCAGTCCTTCCTTGACACCATTTGTTCAGCTGTTGATTCTCACGCCAACACCTGGCTTGTAAAGGTACATCAATTATCCTTAAATGTATGGGGCTGGATATTCCGATTCTGCGGCTATGACCGCAAGGTCCATCTGGTCTTATGACCAGAAAGTCGGTGCCGCCCCCGCACCGATCCTCCGTCCGATGGGGGGCTCGCAACCGTGCAGCCCCGGATTTACCTGCGGATACAGCCGCAGTATGGCTGGGTCCGTGGCCGCACATGCGCATGGCGGCGAGCTGCGGCGGCCGCACCGTGCAACATGGCGCCGGCTGCATGCGGACCCGGCCTGCCAAAACCGGTCCCCCGTAACCTCACTCGCCACCCCTGGACCACCCCCCTACCAGTCACCCCAGCCCCCGCCAAAGCCGTCCCCTGCCAGCAGAACGGTTCTCCCCCGACTATGGTGGTGCTGGACACAGTCCGCAGCCGCCACGCGAGGTCCCTGAACGTTGAGAGGACACGCGCCCCACGCCATCGGGTCGGAGCATCGAGGAGGGCCTCAGGTGCTGTCCTGAGGCTGTCTATACGGCTTGCGGCATGCTCCCAGAGTGCGCCGTTTATGAGGGGGCGGAGCATCGCAAAAACGGCACCGTCCCTGATTCCGGCATAAACGTGAATTCGCCGCCCGATCGCCGAACGCGATTTCGGTGTTGCCAATCAGAGAATCCCGCTCAGGGTATCTTCTTGACATTGTACTTTCCCCAACCTCCTCAACCAACCCTGACACTGTTGTCTCTCTGGATGTGGGAGAGAGATTTTGACCGGGTGGAGTGGGAATATTTGTTTACAATTTTGGATAAATTTGAGTTTGCTTCAAAACCTATTTCATGGCTTTGCCTTCTCTATACCTCCCCGACAACCAGTTTGCACATCAGCTCTTTACACTCAAAATACTCCCCTTTATCCAGGAGAACCCATCAAGGGTGCCCTTTGTTTCCACTGCTCTTTGCCCTAGCGATACAAACCCTGTCCATAGCATTAAAGGTGCCCAACGAGCTGGTGTGGAGCACCACGTGTCCTTCCCTATATGCTGGTGATCTCCTATTATATATCACTAACCCTGTTGCCTCTGTTGATTGCATAATTAATATTCTCAGTGCCTTTGGCTCATTCTCTGGCTCTAAATTGAATATCAACAAAGGTGAGTGTTTCCCAATAAACCCCATTGCCAAACCAATCTCCCCAGGAGCTATGCCGCTTCGTATATCTGGTGCTGTTTTTTGCGACTTTGGTGTGAACAAAGCACACGACTCATGCAACTCTTCATAAAACAAACTTTACAAGCCTAGTCACCAAAATAAAAGCCGGATTTACAGGATAGCTTGCCTCTTTCCAAGGCTGGCAGAATTCAAGCTATAAAAATGAACATTTTGCCTGGATTCTTTAGTCGCCTTCAATGTCTTCCTATCTTTTTACCAATATCAACATTTGTCTGAGCAGACAGGTCTCCTAGATCCCATAGAGCGATACTTCAAAGAGGGAGACGGGTTGATGGGTTAGCGCTACCTAACCTACTATACTATCATTGGGTGGCCAATATTCAGCACATTTTAATATGGTACAGTAAGAAGCCTTCCAACACCAGGTTAAAGTCAAACAGGTTTTTTGGAATCACTAGCCTTCAGAGCGAAGCTCATTCACCAGGTGAGTGTTTAATGTGGTGTCACGATCCAAGTAGAAACTGGTTCTTATGGAAACACACTTTTGCTGCACATCTTCTCTTCCTGCCTTAATTTATGTCCCGCTATGCTTTTCCCCTCTAAATACACATCAAACCCCATTGTGATTTCTACTTTAAAAGTATGGAAACAATTTTGTCAGCATTTTAAATTTTCCACTCCTTCGCTATTAGGCCCTATTTGTAATGACCACTTATTCTTGCCATCCAAACTTGATTCGGCATTTGCCTTGTGGAGGGAGAGAAGGCTTGAACACCTTACTGACCTGTTTGTAGATGGCATCTTTGCCAGCTTCAGGGATCTTGCAGTCAAATTTAATTTGCCTCAGTTTAGGCTTTACCACTATTTTCAAGCCCTTAGTTTTGTTCGCTCGCACTGTTCATCCTTTCCTCAACTATCTCCACGCATATTAATGGAAGGGTTTGTGTTATTGGCCTCAAACCAGTGGTGTTTTTATTTCAGATTGTATGATCTCATGCTATCCTCTGGACCCTCCCATCGCCAAGAGATAAGAAATGATTGGGAAGCGGAGCTTGGGCATGACCTTGTAGCTGGCTAGTGGGAGGAGGCTCTTCTTAGGGTCAAATCCACATCCTCCTGTGTTTGGTTAAGCTTAATTCAATTTAAAGATTTGCACAGAATTTACATCACCAAGGCCAGAATTAGTAAGTTTTTTCCCAAACACAAACACCAAATGCGACAGGTCCTCGCTCGCCCCTGCAGACCATACCCACATTGTTACAACCCTACAGGAGGCTCAGCAATCTGTAACCTCAGAGCCCCTCTTTTCCTAGGATTGCTGGGATATAAATAGCCCGGCCCGTGTGTGTGCCGCCGCGGGAGACCCTTCAGGGAGTAGGAGGTGTAAATAGTAAGGAGAATAAATTGGAACTTTTCTACAGTCATCGCTTCCAAGTGCCTGAGACGTACACTGTGACAAGGACACTGGAGCTGCAGGAGGCGCCATTTCCTTCGGACCAGGCCCACCTTGATTAGGCCTCAGGAGACCTCCATTCAGGCATCAGATTTGCCACTCATCGGTAAGTTACAGGCATTCGACGCCAAAATGGGGGATTGGACCCAGTACACTAAGTGAATGCGCTAATTTTTTTGTCTGAATAACACAGTTGGGGACAACAGGCAGACGGTGACCCTCTTCACGGAGACTTACAGCATTATCAACAGTTTGCGGAGCTCGTTATGGTGGTCGGCAATCATTTTGACCCAAAACCACCGCTAATCGTTCACCGTTTTCATTTCCACACGGCTTCTTAACACCTGGGCGAACCTGTAATGGAATTAGGCCGTTTGCGAAGACTCCCCGTGCATCAGAGGTCTCCGGCGTGTGGAAAGCATAGCATTTCTTTGCAGGAAAAATGTTGCCATCAGTCCTGGCCACCTGGAGTGCGCACCCAGTGGTTGGAGTCTGGAACTCAGATTATGGTCAATCAGATTGCACAGTACCGGGTCTTCTCAACTATGGACCTGAAATCTGCCTACCACCAGAACGACCCCGCACTCTAATGGTACTCTGGATTTATTTAGGCCTCAACAGGAATGTCCCACCAAGGCCGCATTCAGTCGCATTTCCTGCACTGAGGAGCTCCGCTTGTCAGTTAAAAATGGCGCCCCAGTCTTTCTCTGCGACGTGACCCCAATGCCTCAGTTCACCTGTTGGGAGGTCCTCGAGCCCCCCGCACCCCATCTCATATGGGCAGGGGACCACCGACCTGATCCCCTGTGTGGACAAAATGCCACCTGACCACTGTGGCATTGCCAGCCTGACAACATGGCAGAGTCACCTGGGCACCCTGGCAGTGCCAGACTGGCATGCAGGTGGCACTGCTGGGGTGCCCATATAACACTACCATGGTGTCAGGCTGGCAATGCCAAGCTGCCCATGTGGCATCAGCAATGCCAGGGTGTCACTCCGCCCAGATACCAACCACTCAGGGGCCACCAATTGCCTGGGAGACCACCCCCTCACAGGTGCCATTCCACCGGGCCCACGCTTGTGGGGACCCATGCTAAACAGCGCCGGGCTGGGGTCTCCTCGGCAAGGCCGGTAGATTCCAGGAGCCGGTTAGATCTGGTGCCGGTAGAGTTGGGTGAGCTTTTAGCTCACTTAATTCTGCAAGTCGGGATTGTCGTGTTGGGTGTTCTGGTTCACAAACAAGCCAACAATGCTGGAAGTGGTGTAACGCTATTTTATTAACTGTACGACTATGCTAACATACTGTAAATGTGGGTGTAAGCAATACCAGCTTAACTGTGGTCCCTTTCCTATCACTAGCTATGGTGAGGCACTCAGCACATGGTGAATGTCTGTGATGGAGGCTGTGAGCTCTGTGCTCTGAGCTGGCTGCTGCTAGAATGAGCGGGAACTCTCCTGTCCCCTGTCTTTATAGTGTTTGTGCTCTCACTGGTGATTGGCTGCGGTTTATGTATGCTGGTTGGTCCTACTGCATGTCCATCAGTGTGTGTATGTGATTGCACCATAATGTACTGATGTATATTTTGACATCCCCCTTTTTTACAAAGAACATGTGCCTATGTGAGAATAAATAATGTGTAATGAGTGTATCTGACCATGTGTGTGCAGTATTTACATAACTATGTACATGAGGCTAGTCTATATACACGGGAAGGTGCCTGGTGCAGAGAAAAGAAAAGCAAGGTGTTACACCAACAACAAAACTAATAACGAATGCTATAAACAAACGAGTGAAATGCTGAAACAGGATGATAGAACAAAGCACTGAGTCCAACATTGTAAGGCTCATAAATCAAGTCTGAGGTGGGCGATGAATTCGGGTTGACCGCCTCAATGGTGGGTCAGGAGCCACCGGCTGAGGATCGGGCCGGGCCACGGCCAAGTGAGGAGGATGCAGAGTATCCGGAAGCTCTACAAAGTCCAGGTCGGGGACAACAGGAGGGCGTGGCACCGGTGGAGGATCGTGTAGCGAGCGTGGAACCAGACAAAGGACATGCCGATTGCGGCAGCGAATGGAGCCATCAGGCAGACGAACCAGTTGCAGACCAGCCACCCTCCGGAAGATGGATTTGGACGTTGTCACCTGGCGCCAGAGCAGGAAGATCAGTCGCCCGAGCGTCATGCGCCGCCTTGTGTTGCGCGCGAGACTGTTGCATCCGCTGAAGGACCGGGGCATGGTCGAGGTCTGGGACGTGAATGGACGGTACAGTGGTCCTGAGGGTGCGACCCATCAGCAGCTGGGCTGGTGACAAGCCCGTGTACAGTGGAGCCGAGCGATAGGCCAGAAAGGCGAGGCAGAAGTCGAATCCTGCAACAGCAGCCTTGCAGAGGAGCCTCTTTACGATGTGGACGCCCTTTTCTTCTTTGCCAGTTGACTGGGGGTGCAGGGGACTGGTCATCACGTGTACAAAGTTGTACCTGCTGGCGAAGTTAGACCATTCCTGGCTCGCGAAGCAGGGGCCATTGTCCGACATCACAGTGAGTGGGATGCCGTGACGAGCAAAGGTCTCTTTGCAGGCACGGATAACAGCCGATGACGTGATGTCGTGCAGGCGTACAACCTCGGGATAGCTGGAAAAATAATCAACTATGAGAACATAGTCCCTGCCGAGCGCATGGAACAGGTCCACGCCTACCTATGACCAACTCATGGGGCTGAAGGGTCTCCCGTGGTTGGGCCGGCTGGAACCGCTGACAGGTGGGGCAATTGAGCACAGTGTTGGCAATGTCCTCATTTATGCCAGGCCAGTATACAGCCTCTCGGGCCCTCCGTCGGCACTTCTCTACGCCGAGATGGCCCTCGTGCAGTTGCTCTAAAACCAGGTGATGCATGCTGTGTGGGATCACGATGCGGTCCAGCTTCAGGAGGACGCCATCAACGACTGCCAGATCATCTCGAATATTATAGAACTGCGGGCATTGTCCCTTGAGCCATCCGTCAGTCATGTGGCACATCACACGTTGTAGCAGAGGGTCAGCTGCAGTGCCATCCGTGGCCGGCAGATTGGCGGCCGTGAAGGCCACATGGGCGTCGACTTGGCAAACGAACCCCTCTGGGTCGGACGGAGTGGTGACTGCCCTGGACAGAGAGTCGGCTATGATCAGGTCCTTACACGGTGTGTACACGAGCTGGAAATCGTATCTCCGGAGCTTGAGCAGAATGCGTTGTACGCGAGGGGTCATGTCATTGAGGTCTTTTTGGATGATGCTGACCAGCGGGCAATGGTCGGTCTCCACAGTGAACTGGGGAAGGCCATACACGTAGTCATGGAACTTGTCGACACCGGTCAACAGGCCTGGGCACTCCTTCTCGATTTGCGCATAGCACTGCTCTGTGGGGGTCATGGCCCGTGACGCATAGGCGACAGGTGCCCATGACGAGACGTCATCTCGTTGCAGGAGCACCGCCCCTATGCCAGATTGGCTAGCGTCCGTTGATACTTTCATCTTCCTTGCAGGATCGAAAAACGCCAATACCGGGGCGATGGTCAGCTTGACTTTGAGCTCCTCCCATTCACGCTGGTGGGCGGGAAGCCACTGGAAGTCCGTCGTCTTCCTAACTAGGTTGCGGAGAGCCGTGGTGTGGGAAGCGAGGTTAGGGATGAACTTTCCTAGGAAGTTGACCATTCCTAAGAACCGGAGCACCACCTTCTTATCCGCCGGCTTCTGCATGGCCGTGATGGCTGCCACCTTGTCCGCATCTGGCACCACACCCAACCGGGAGATGTGGTCTCCTAAAAACTTGAGTTTGGTCTGGCCGAAAGAACATTTGGCTCTGTTGAGGCGCAGGCCTTGGTTCCGTATTCGCTTAAAAACGCGTTGGAGGCGACTGATATGCTCCTGCGGGGTGATGGGCCAGATGATGATGCCGTCCACATAGACACGCACACCCTCGATGCCCTCCATCATCTGCTCCATGATGCGGTGGAACACTTCAGATGCTGATATGATTCCAAATGGCAATCTATTGTAGCAGTACCTGCCAAATGGAGTGTTGAAAGTACACAGCTTTCTGCTGGACTTGTCCAATTGAATCTGCCAGAAGCCCTTTGATGCATCCAGCTTAGTGAATATGTTGGCTCGAGCCATCTCGCACGTGATCTCCTCACGCTTAGGGATAGGGTAATGCTCCCGCATGATGTTACGATTTAAATCCTTCGGGTCGATACAGATCCGGAACTCGCCGGAAGGCTTCTTGACGCACACCATGGAACTGACCCAGTCAGTTGGTTCCGTCACTCTGGAAAGCATTCCTTGGTCCTGGAGGTCCTGCAGCTGCTGCTTGAGGCGATTCTTGAGGGGTGCTGGGACTCTGCGAGGTGCATGAACCACAGTCGTGGCGTCCTGTTTGAGCAGGATTTTGTATGTGTAGGGAAGTGTGCCCATGCCTTCGAAGACATCTCGGTGTTGAGTGATGATGGCACTTAGTTGCGCCCTGAAGTCCGCATCTTGGAAGTCAGACGTGTCCTCTGGAGAGAGGGAATGTACGCGCTGCACGAGGTTGAGGAGCTTGCACGCCTGTGCGCCTAGCAGGGAGTCCTTTTGAGGAGCCCACGATCTCGAAGGGTAGGGTGACTTTTCGCGAGTTGTGCGTCACCTCGAGTTGCCATGACCCGGTGGCGGGGATGACGTTACCATTATAGTCGACCAGTTGGCAATTGGATGGAAGAATTGTTGGTTTGACCCCCAGGGTTTGAAATGCTGACCATGCGAGGAGATTGGCGGAAGCACCAGTGTCCAGACGGAATCTGATCTGGGATCAGTTGACCGCTCGTCGTCCGGGTAAATGCTGTGCACCAACAGCGGCTGGTGCTTTTGATTCGGGGACAGCCTGTTCTTGGTTATGACAGCGACTCGAAAAGGCTCCCTGTCCTCGGTGTCACTCGTCTGCATGAAGTCAGGATCGGACTCGGTGAAGGGGGGTTGGATTGCCCGAACATTCCTGCGAGGCTGGTTAAATCGTTGTGAGTTGGCAGGCTGGGCTGCTCGACAGCAGGCAGCATAGTGGCCAAGCCTGCCACAGCGTAGGCACTGTCGCGATTTTGCAGGGCATTGCCGCTTTAAGTGGGCGGAGCCACAGTTGTCGCACGTTGTGACGTCAGTGCGTTTGTTGCGCCACCGCGCATGCGCGGTATGGTCTTGCGTGGTGCGGGCCTATACATCGCGTTCCTCCACGTCACCATCCCCTCGTTTGCCGCGTACAGGCGCGGGAGGCCTCGGGAAGCGCGCAAAATGGCCACCCTCTTCCAGACTGCGGCCCGGGAGGTGTTCGATCGTTTGGACCCGTTCCGCCTCATGGGGCCCTTGCCGCGCCGTTTCAGCTGCCTGTATGTAGGAGTACCAGCTGGTGGCATTCTCATGCAGAACTCAGGTCTCGATGGCAGTCGCCAGGGTTAATTGCTTAACTTTAAGGAGCTGCTGACGCAGGGTGTCCGACGTGACCCCAGAAACAATCTGATCGCGTATCATGGAGTCGGAGGTGGGCCCGTAGCCGCAGGATTGCGCGAGGATGCGGAGGTGTGTTTAATAGGATTGGAAAGGCTCGTCCTTACCCTGCAAGCGCTGCTGGAACAGGTACCTTTCGAAGCTTTCGTTGACTTCAACACTGAAGTGTGTGTCGAATTTGAGGAGCACTGTCTTGGACTTGGTCTTGTCCTCATTGTCCGCGAATGTCAGGGAGTTAAAGATGTGGATGGCATGTTGCCCAGCCGTGGAGATAAGAAGGGCTATCTTCCTGGTGTCCGATGCATTCTCCCTGTCCGTGGCCTCGAGGACGAGCTGGAAGCGCTGTTTAAATATCTTCCAATTTACCCCGAGATTGCCAGCGTTGCGGAGCGGCAGCGGCGGGTTGATGTTCTCCATGCTGTAGGACGCCGGAATGCTGAGAAGTTGCAGGTAGGTCTCACAAGTGCTAGATTGCGGCCACTCCTTGTACCATGTCATGTTGGGTGTTCTGGTTCACAAACAAGCCAACAATGCTGGAAGTGGTATAACGTCATTTTATTAACTGTACAACTATGCTAACATACTGTAAACGTGGGTATAAGCAATACCAGCTTAACTGTGGTCCCTTTCCTATCACTAGCTATGGTGAGGCACTCAGCACATGGTGAATGTCTGTGATGCAGGCTGTGAGCTCTGTGCTCTGAGCTGGCTGCTGCTAGAAATGAGCGGGAACTCTCCTGTCCCCTGTCTTTATAGTGCTTGTGCTCTCACTGGTGATTGGCTGCGGTGTTATGTATGCTGGTTGGTCCTACTGCATGTCCATCAGCGTGTGTATGTGATTGCACCATAATGTACTGATGTATATTATGGCAGGGATCCCATTCATTGTGGGATCTCATTAGATTTTGCGAGGCGTAATGCCTGTCAGGAATCCCAGGAGCGGCCATGGGCAGTAAATCACACCTTTTGTGTCAATGTTCACTATTGAGAAGGACGGTGTGGGTATAGAATCAAGGTGAAGGACTGCGATAAAGTTAAAGAAATTATCATAGACCGAGAGAAGTCTGAGTAGTCTGGCAGGCTTTAAAGTAGATAAATCTCCAGGGCAGGATGAAATTATCCCCAGCTGTTGATTGAGGCAAGGGAGGAAAAGGAAGAGGCCCAGGCAATTTTTGAATCCTCTTAGGCCACAGGAGAGATGCCACGACTGGAGGATAGCCGATGCGTTCCATTATTCAAGAAGGGAGGAAGGGATAAATGAGAAAACTCAAGTCTAACCTCAGTGGTGGGGAAACTATTGGAAGCAATTCTGAGAGACAGAATTAGTCTGCATTTGGAGAGGCAGGGATTAATCAAGAACAGTCAGCATGGTTTTGTTAAGGAAAGATCCTGGGCGGGATTCTCTGATCCTGAGGCTAAGTGTTGAAGCTGTTGTAAACGCCGGCGCGTTTTACGACGGCTTCAACCAGGTTCCCAGGAGCAGCGATCCTGCGCCCTACAGGGGGCCAGCACGGCACTGGAATGACTCACGCAGCTCCACCTGCCGATGCCAGCGTCAAACGGGCGGCGCGGGTCTGCGCATGCTTGCTGCGGCAGATGCGAATTCGCACATGCGCGCTGCGACCGGCGCGAACTCGCGCATGCGCGTTAGCTTCTTTCTGGTCCAATCTGTACACTGCTGAATTCATGGATCCCAATTTTTGAGGCACCCTGGACAGTTACCTGAAACTCCTTGAATATAGTCATGAGACGCCTCATGCCTGTTTAAGTATCCCTTGGAGAAATGTGTCAATATTGAATGGAGCAGATGCCAGGGCCTTGGTTTTTCAGGAGTTTGCTGTGTCTGAACCAGCAGCTTCTTGCAAATAGTTAAATTTGTTTCTAACTTACTTCAATGTGGATCCAGGAGGAGCAGTTGGCTCTTTCCAGCTGCACAGTGCTCCTTGTACTGTCACAATTGTATTGGAGCACCACAGTGCAACATGATCTATGTGGACATTTCTAATATCATTGCACTTTCTGTAATGACCATTTTGAAGTGTTTTGTAATGTTCCTTGAGATAATTTATGAATAAAGTATATTTTTGCAAAGAACAAAATGGTTTACTGCTGGAGGGTCATCACCTCAGTGAAAGACGCTCTATAATCTGCTGAAACGTGTTGGTATTCCAGTGCAAAAAATTGACCTCAACCAAGTGTGTTGCAGACTGGCACATTCCAAAGCCCATGACTGTGTGCTGAGGGATGCTCTAAAGCTTGGGGCAGCCACCACAAAGACCCAATGAGGAAAAAGTTGCTGTCTGAGGCCTTTCAGTTATTTGTGGATTTAGGAACTGGAAACCATGTAGGAGCCTCAGATTGTATTCTGGACATTGAATGTACATTGAGAATATCAAGACAATTGAAATTATATTGAGGCACCTCAGAGAAGCACATCCTCTATGTAGAAAAGTTGATTTCTATTGCACCTTTTAGGGTAACAATTTGAAATGTTTTTGCCTTCGGACAATGCCTGATGGAATGTATATTGTAACTATCAAGAGTTATACGAGTGTATTGAGGCACCTAAAGTGGAACATGTTGTATGGAGAGAAGTTGAATTTTATTGCACTTGCTGTAATTTACAAGTTGGAACGCTCTGTAGTGTATTTTTGTACATTTTATGAATAAAGTATATTTTGGGGGAAAAAAGGACTTCTTGGCTCAGCAGAAGCATTTTCCATCTCTGAATCGAAAGATTGTGGATTCAAGCCCCACTGCATATAATATGGTACCGAGAGAGTGCTACAGTGTTAGCGGTACTGACCTTTGGGACGAAATATTAAACCAAGGCCCTAGTTTAATTGGAGAAATGATTCCGGATTAAAATTTCCATAGGAGTTCTTCTGATTCCCCGCTTTAATTTTGATGTAAATGATTTTTTTTTTTTTAATTTAGAGTATCCAATTCATTTTTGCCAATTAAGGGGCAATTTATCGTGGCCAATCCACCTGAACACCTTTGGGCTGTGGGGGCGAAACCCACACAAACACATGTACAAAAATATATTTTTTATGGAATGTGGCATTTGTAAACTAGTAATAAACGTTTATTCCTGAGACAGTCAGGAGTCGAACCTGGAATCGTCTGATCCGTAGTCACACCCGGTTACCCATTGCGCTACTGGCCCACATATTCTGGTGTAAATGATAGACCTCAAAAGTTATGGTAGGGGAACAGAGAATCCTGTGAAAAAGTTACCCCACCACCACTATTGTACTAATTGAAGAAAGAGCAGGATGCCTTGGTCAACATTGTCCCCTCAGCATGGAAAACTGCCGAGATCATTCATGCTGTTTATGGGATCATGCTATGCACTGCCAGATTTCTGGGTTTTCTTTATAACAACAATGAATAAACTGAAAAATAAATGAATTGCCTGTAAAATACTTTGAGCATATAATAAGATTCTACTGAAATAGAAATTATTTTCTTTTTCCCTCGGTGACTTGCCAATGTTGGGAATAGGATAGGTTAAACTTGACCTGTGAAAAGAGTGAGCAGGGTTAGATCAAAAGCTATTTTTGTTTTGTACTTTTTTAAAGACTTAAGTCCATTTCCAAGCCCAATGCGAAGTGATTGAGAACACAATGTTTGTGCCCAACCTCGATAAAAGCATCCTATCTTGAAATATTTTCATACAACTGACTCATTCTTGCACAAGATTCTTCGCACCGTAAAGTGACAGACCAACACCTAATTCATTTCCTGCCAGCTGATCATGAGCTGGAAACTTGGTTCTGTCATGCTGGTGGAATGCATTCTTAGTTGGATTTTGGGGTGGGTCAGTACATTGAGCTCAGCGGTCTTGTCGCGTGCATCTGTTTCTCCACCAAGACAGAGCACGATTAAAGTAACATTATTGAAGAGTCAGTTCTGTGAGGCACGAGAAAAAGATCCCATATGGCACATTTCGAAGAACAGCGGTGTCCTGGCTAATGCTTATCCTTAAGCAATATCACTATAAAACAGATTGTCGGGGCATTATTTCATTGCTGTTTCTGTGAGCTTGCTGTGGAGAAATTGGCTGTGGCCTTTTCCTCATTTTCTTTTCCGCATTTCTGCAGTGGTTACACTTCGAAAGTACCGAATAGATCAGGCATTGTCAAACTCGGGGGGGGGGGGGGACGGACCCCTTGGGTGGGGCGTGGGCGGGTGTCGGGAGGGTCACGGAGCTTCCGTCATGGCGCTCCCGATCACGCAAATCCACGCGGAACAGCCGCAACAGCCGGCTTTTAATAATGTCGGCTGCGAGCGGCCTTCAAAATGGCCAGGAACAGATAAAAAGAAAATTTGGCCACTCTGCACATGCGTGGCCGATTATTGGTGCGCATGTGCAAACCATGCGCATGAGCACCGATGATCAGGCATGCATGAGCAGTGCGGCTGCCTTTTTCTTTATGGTCGCAGCCTTTTCTTTTCAAGTTCGGGGGGGCCAAAGGGACCAAAGGGACAAATGGACCATTGGGGCCAAAGGGACCCAAAACCATTTCCTCCATTTTT
Source organism: Scyliorhinus torazame (assembly GCF_047496885.1). NCBI lineage: Eukaryota > Metazoa > Chordata > Chondrichthyes > Carcharhiniformes > Scyliorhinidae > Scyliorhinus > Scyliorhinus torazame. The sequence continues at coordinate 206,552,915 of NC_092715.1, forward strand.
GTCAGCAACAAACAAGGTAAGAGAAAATGGTGGGTCGCGCAGGTCGGCCGGCGTAGGCCGCGAAGGTCGGCCGGCGTGGGGTGCAAAGGTCGGCCGCCATGGGTCGCGAAGGTCAGCTGGCGAGGGCCGCAAAGGTGAGCCGGCGTGGGTCGTGATGGTCGGCCAAGTTGGGTCCCGAAGGTCGGCCGGCGTGGGGCCCGAAGGTCGGCCGGCGTGGGTCGCGATGGTCAGCCGGGTTGGGTGCCGAAGGTCGGCTGGCGTGGGTCGCGAAGGTTGGCCGGTGTGGGTCGCGAAGGTCGGCTGGCGTGGGTCGCAAAGGTTGGCCGGTGTGGGTCCCGAAGGTCAGCCGGCGTGGGTCGCGATGGTCAGCCGGGTTGGGTGCCGAAGGTCGGCTGGCGTGGGTCGCGAAGGTTGGCCGGTGTGGGTCGCGAAGGTCGCCCGGCGTGGGCCGTGATGGTCGGCCGGGTTGGGTGCCGAAGGTCGGCTGGCGTGGGTCGCGATGGTCGGCCGGCGTGGGTCGCGAAGGTCAGCTGGTGTAGGTCTCGAAGGTCGGCTGGGTTTGGTCCCGAAGGTTGGCCGGTTGGTAAAATTGGGTTCCCAGAAGAAAAGTTTGAAAAACACTGGAATAGATTGTAATCTGCTTCCATGAGGTCATGAAAGACACTGTAGAAATCTCTGTTCTGTGAATAATTACTATGCATCACAAAGCTTTTTTTTTTAAAAAAATGTATTCAAATTTTCACAAAATATCAACAACAAAATACAGAAAGAAAAGAACAACCCCCACCCCCATACATAAATAATAAATTTACAGCCTTCATCAACACAAAGGCAAATATACACGCCCCCTCAAGAAAAATGAACCTTCCAAAAGTCCTCCAGCACAGGGCATGCCCAGAACATGTGGGTGTGGTTTGCTGGGCTCCCTGAGCACCTAACACACCTGTCCTCGCACCCAAAGAACCGGCTTATCCTTGCCCCTGTCATGTGAGCCCTATGCAGCACCTTAAATTGTATGAGGCTGAGCCTCGCGCAAGAGGAGGAAGAGTTCACTCTCCCCAGGGCATCCGCCCACGTCCCCTCGTCAATCTCCTCACCCAACTCCTCCTCCCACTTACCCTTTAGCTCCTCCACCGAGGCTTCCTCCTCCTCCTGCGTCACATGGCATGTTGCCGAGATCCTCCCCTCTCCAACCCACACCCCCGACAGCACCCTGTCCTGGACCTTGCATGGCGGCAGCAGTGGGACTCCACCACCTGCCGCCGAACAACCGCCCTTACCTGCGGATATCTGAAGGTGTTCCCCGGGGGGAGCCCGAAATTCTCCTCCAGCTCACCCAGGCTCGCGAACTTCCCATCCACAAACAGGTCTCCCATCCTTCTAATACCTGCCCTGTGCCAGCTCAGGAACCCTCCGTCCATCCTCCCTGGGCCAAACCGGTGGTTCCCCCGAATCGGGGACCACACCAAAGCCCCCACCTCCCTCCGTGACGTCTCCACTGCCCCCAAATTTTGAGGGTAGCCGCCACCACCGGGCTTATGCATCACAATGCGAACTTACCTTGAATACAAAGGAAGTAGTAATGACTTCCAAGTTTGTGACTTGCTTTCCTCTCACCTTACAGAACACGATTTGCTTGTGCCCAAACTCTTGGGGTATAACCGTCACATGAAGATGCAAGGGTGAGGAGGGGATTTTTTCCAATTTATTTAACCCAGACTCACCCAAGAGTAGCAGCAGATTCCGAAGTGACTTAAAAAGAGTTTTCCCCTTGTTCACTGCACTGCACTGGCTCCTGCTGCTAAGAAAAGCCAGCGAAGTTGACCTCTGGCAAACTTTCCAAAGGAATCTCATTCTTAATTAAGGACATTTATTGACAGATGACAAGTTAGTGTCGTCAATTATAACATCATCCCTCCACTTCTGGTACCTCAACTCAAGATAACCGAAACTTACGGAAAGAAATTCTCTGTGCATGGTGGTTCCTTCAGTAAAAGGATTTATTCCCTCTTATGGGTATTGGATATAAAAGCAGGAAATGCTGGATAAACTCAGCAGGTCTGCTAAGCATCCCCGGAGAGAGAAACAGAGTTGACACAGATTGTGAAATGATAATAGACACCAGGGTGGATTCTCCGCCCCCTCAGCCGCATGTTCCTTGTCAGCGCGCCGTCGTCGGCAGCGGGATTCTCCGTTCCCCGCCGCTGGCCCATGGGATTTCCCATTGTAGCCACCTCACGTTCCCAGGAAACCCACAGGTGGGGGTGGTTTGCTGGCAGCATGGGAGAATCCCACCGGCAGAGAATTCATCTCCCTTTGTAAAAGACTAATTCAAACACACAATTTAACTTGGTATATTAATATGGTATATTAAAAATAGCACTCCTCAATTTAATGATATTTTATGTTTACAACCCTCAATATAGTTTAATGTGGAATATTAAAAATAACACTCCATTGAATGTGTTATATTACATATATCGTCCCTCAATTTAAATAAAAATGTCTTAGTTTTTCCAATTAAGGGGCAATTTAGCGTGGCCAATCCACCTACCCTGCAAATCTTTGGGTTGTGGGGGTGAGACCCATACAGACACAGGGAGAATGTGCAAACTCCACTCGGACAGTGACGCGGGGCCAGGATTGAATCCGGGTCCTCAGCGCCTTGAATCACCCCTCAATTTAATAAGACGTGTTGATACTGTGTAACAGTAAAGCCTCTGTATTAGATTTATCTCCACACTGAGTCTAGATTCTGAAGCAAAAGCTTTTTTTACATTACTATTTTCAAAGAATGAGATAAATAACCATTCATGATGTTGCTGTCGTTCGCATATAAAGTTAGGTTTATTCATAAACATGAGAAATTTCCAGTATGTGTCTTTAATAGAGTGTCCTTCAGCTGTAGCCTGTTCTTGTACGTAAGAAAATGAAAACAGCATTCCTTGGAGAGGTGTGGGGCACATCAAGAATCTACTTGTCATGTTCATGAGGGTTGGTCCAGAGATCTCTTTAAATTAGCAATATGTTTTGACACTCCCTGCAGAGCAGCTGTAACTCAAATCCGCATTGTCCACTTGTCTAAACAAGCTCAACCCTTGAATAAGCGACATAAAAAGTTGTTTCTGTTGTCTTCATATCTCCCTAGCCTGAGCTCTCAAAAAGGAAAAACTCTTTTCAAAGGAAGAGGTTAATCCGCCACTCTTGGACATTGGGCCACCTGGGCCTTGGGCCCGTGGTAATGTGTTTTGGAAATAAGAAAGGAAACCTAAAATAGACAGGTTTTGAATGGACGTGATGGCCATAGACAACTTCATACACATACAGAAAGGACACTAAAGGTGGAGGCATTAACAAATAGAGCCATTTTAAAAATGGCAAATCTTGGGTCAGATCTTTTATCCTTTGACATATATAATTTCATAGATTTAATAGAATTTACAGTGCAGAAAGAGGCCATTCGGCCCATCGAATCTTCACCAGCCCCTGGAAAGGGCATCCTACCTAAGCCCACACCTCCGCCCTATCCCAATAACCCAGTAACCCCACGTCATATTTTTGTGACACTAAGGGCATTTTAGCATGGTCAATCCACCTAACCTGCACATCTTTGGACTGTGGGAAGAAACTGGAGCACCCGGAGGAAACCCACGCAGACACGGGGAGAACGTGCAGACTCCGCACAGACAGTGACCCAAGCGGGAATCGAACCTGGGACCCTGGTGCTGTGAAGCAACAGTGATAACGACTGTGCCACCGTGCCGTCCAAAGTAAACATAAGGAGCCAAGTTCCCAACAGGAAACTATTCTCACAAGGAGTGTGGGTCAATGTAGTCTAGGTTCTCTGACCTGCTGTCTCCTGTTGTCACCCAAAACACTTCCACTCCCATATGCTCACATCTGGAAGATGCACAGTGACAACCCGTTGGATGATAGAATTGTGTAATGCACAAAGACTTGTCAAGTATTCTCAGGGCATGCCTTGGTGGAGGTAGCGAACATGCCAATTCATCTAACATCCGACTCCTGATGGGAGGTGAACTTTCCCAGGGGGTCTCTCCCACTTGCTTGGTGAGCAAGTTATACTCTGTAGAAACTCACACTGCCAGGTTTTGCTGGACTAGTTTTGATTAGTTAAGGAGCTCAGAGAGGGATTTTTCAGCGTGTTTTCCCCTCTATGCCACGGTTTTGCCTGATTCTTATAATTTCCAGGAGGATCAGCCATATCTTCAGGGCACAGTTACCTGCACTCAAGGTACAGCCAAATATGGTGGATGCCAGGTGTCTGAAATTAAAACCAAAAAAAAGCTAGAAATACTGGATAGGGCAGGCAGCGTCTATGGAGAGACAAAGTCTACTATTCAGATTGATGACCTTTCAACGGAACTGAAGAAAGATTGGAATGTTTTGGAGCCTTTGGGGTAAATTAAAGGGTTAGGTTATGAGGACAGATTGCAAAATATTGACTCATTTTACCTTGAGTACAGAAGATTGCAGTCTGATCTGAACAAGGCATTTAAAATGTAAAAATGATTCGATCAAGTAGACAGCGACGAGAGACTATTTCCTATGATGGATGAATCAGGAAGGAGGGACAAAACGTTAAAATTAGAGCCGGACCATCTGGAGTAAAATCAGGAAGCACTGTTCCACATAAAACATAGTCAGATTCTGGAATCCCCCCCCCCAAAGGAGTGTGGATGTTGGAAGAATTGGACCTTTTAAATCTGAGGTTGATAGAATGACAAGTGAATGAAATTGAAGCACAAGCATTAGCCTTGATCTGATTAAATTGTGGAGCAGGCTTAATGGGTAGGCTGCTTCGAATTGCCTACTGTTGTTCCTATCTAACGGTGCTGTGTCAGGTCTTGGAGTGCTTGTGGCTGACACTGCATATCCACAATGGAAAGAACTCAATTTGATGACCCAGGACTCACTTTGATGAGCACAAATATATGGAAACATAACCTAGAAAGGACTGTCATGTTAAATTGACTGAATAATATGTGCATAGTCATAAAAGCTTTCTAAAATAAATTGATAACATTGTTACTATTAAAGCAGAATACTGCAGCACGGTGGCACAGCGTTTAGCACCGCTGCATCACAGCACCAGGGACCAGGGTTTGGTTCCGGCCTTGGGTAACTGTCTATGTGAAGTTTGCACGTTCTCCCCGTATCTGCGTGGGTTTCCTCCGGCTGTTCCGATTTCCTCCCATACTCCAAAGATGTGCCGGTTAAGTGGATTGGTCACGATAAAATATCCCCTTCGCGTTGCAAGCTGTGCACGTTAGGTGGGGTTACTGCCATAAGCTCGGGGAGTGGACCTAAGTAGGGTGCTCTTTCAGAGGGTCGGTGTAGAGCCGATGGACCAAATGGCCTCCGTCTGTACTGTAGGGATTCTATTGATGCTAGAAATCTGAAATAAAAACAGAATCTGCTGGAAAAATGCATCAGGTTTGGCAGCTTCCGTGGAGAGAGAAAATCAGTGTGCGGTTTAATGGCCTCGTCGTACCAGGCTTGGTGACGCGAGGAGGCCGTTGAATCTTATGAGAGGCCTCTTGTGAAATTCACAACGCTCAAAATGCCTCACGAGATTTAATGAGATCTTGTAAAACGTTGTGATCAGCATCTCGCCCTTGCTGGGCAACTTCCAGATATACATGCTTAAGTGAGCCTTTAGGCTAATCTAAATATGTCTGTGCCGTATTGCTCTGGGGCCTGGGAACTAATGGCCGCGCCTGGGTGACCTCGCCATGGTGCCATTTAGCATTGGTCCACAGAAACGTGGATTCGGCATACGGCCACCTGGGGAGGTCTCCCAGGCCATTGGAGACCCCTGGGCAGTCAGGCTCTGGGCAGGATGGTACCCTTGCACTCCCGCTGACACCCAGGCATATTGGCACTGCCAGCCTGGTACCTTGGCAGTTCCACCATGGTCAGGGTGCCCAGGCCGCACTGCCAGGCTGGCTGGGGCACTGCCAAGGTGCCAGGCTGGATATGCCAAGCTGCCTTGGTGCCAGGTTGTCTGTGCCAGACGGCAGGCCCGGGGGTGCCTTGCCCTTAAGAGGTGGGGTGAGGGGGGGGCTCATGAAACACCTACGAGGCAAGTTGGGTGCAATGGATGGAGTACAATGTGAGGGTTGAAAGATCCGCGTATACTCTTCCTGCACTGAGCTTGTCAGTGCAGGAAGTGAAGGTAAATGCGGTCTCAGCGGGGCATTCCTTGCCGAGGTCAAAATAAACGGCAAAGTCCCGTTAAATAGCAGTGCTGCAGGCGCCAAGAAACACCCCGTTAAACATGCCCAAAACGGCTCTCTGTTTTTGTCCTGTTAAATAGTGCCCACAGAGTTAAAATTCTGAGTGTAATATGGTTCTTCTTCAGTACTGAGTTTGTGTTTCCTGCTTTTAATAGCATTGGTTGACTGTACATAGCCACTGAAATTATGGAAGGCATTTCAAACTCAGTGAATGTTGTCACTGGTTATTCAACAGTGATCTGCAGAATCCAAACAACCTGAGACTTTGAGCTGGGGTTTTATCAGGTCACGGTGTATACCCTTGATATTCCATTGGGAATATACTGCTACCTCCACACTGATTGATTTCCTTCCTGTTTTTGCTATTGGCTGTTCTAAGCAACAGCTATGCTTGACGTATTTCTGTAATCTAAGAAGAGGATGTGCATCTGTGAGGATATTACCTTACTGAGACTTGCTTAAACCTAGTCTGGAAAACACTAATTAATATCCCAGCCAGGGGATCAACCCTGGTTCAATGAAGAGTGCAGGAGAGCATGCCAGGAGCAACATCAGGCGTACCGAAAAATGAGATGCCGACCTGGTGAAGCTACAACACAGGACTACTTGTGTGCCAAACAGCATAAGCAGCCAGTAATAGACAGAGCTAAGCGATTCCACATCGAATGCATCAGATCTAAGCTCTGCAGTCCTGCCACATACAGCCGTGAATGGTGGTGGACAATTAAACAACTCACTGGAGGAGGAGGCTCCACAAATCTCCCCATCCTCAATAATGGAGGAGCCCAGCATGTATGTGCAAAAGACAAGGCTGAGGCATTCGCAACAATCTTCAACCAAAAGTGCCGAGTGGACGATCCATCTCGGTCTCCTCCGGAGGTCCCTAGCATCACAGATGCCCATCTTCAGCTGATACAATTCACTCCACAGGATATCAAGAAATGGCTGAAGGCATTGGATACTGCAAAAGCTATGGGTCCTGACAAGATCCCAGCAATAGTACTGACGACTTGTGCTCCAGAACTTGTTGCACCCCTAACCAAGCTGTCCAGTGCAGTTACAACACTGGTATTTACCCGGCAATGTGGAGAATTGCTCAGGTCTGTCCTGTACACAAGAACCAGGACAAATCCAACCCAGACAATTACCACCATTTCAGTCTACTCTCCGTCATCAGCAATGTGATGGCAGGAGTTATCAACAGTGCGATTAAGCGGCACTTACTCAGCAATAACCTATGCTCCGACGCTCAGTTTGGATTCCGCTAGGGTCACTCAGCTCCTGACCTCATAACAGCCTTGGTTCAAACATGGACAAAAGAGCTGAATGCCAGAGGTGAGATGAGAGTGACTGCCCTCGACATCAAGGCAGCCCTTGCTAAAATGGAAACAATGGGAATCAGAGGGAAAGTTGTCCGCTGGTTGGAGTCATACCTGGCACAAAGGAAGATGGTTATGGTGGTTGGAGGTCAATCATCTCAGCTCCAGGACGTCACTGCAGGAGTTCCTCAGGGTAGTTTCCTAAGCCCAACCATCTTCAGCTGCTTCATCAATGACCTCCCTTTCATCATGAGGTCAGAAGTGAGGATGATTGCGGATGACTGCATAATGTTCAGCACCATTCGCGACTCCTCAGATAATGAAGCAGTCCATGTCCAAATGCAGCAACACCTGGACAATATCCAGGCTCGGGCTGACAAGTGGCAAGTTACATTCGCACCATACAAGTGCCAGGCAATGACCATCTCCTACAACAGAGGATCTAACCACCACTCCTTGACATCCAATGGCTTACCATTGCTGAATCCCCCACAATCAACACCCTGGGGGTTACCATTGATCAGAGACTGAACTGGACTAGCCATATTAATACTGTGGCTACCAGGGCGGATCAAAGGTTAGGAATCCTACGGCGAATAACTCACCTCCTGATCTTCCAAAGCCTGTCCACCATCTACAAGGCACAAGTCAGGAGTGTAATGGAATACTCTCCACTTGCCTGGATGAGTGCAGCTCCAACAACACTCAAGAAGCTTGACATCATCCAGGACAAAGCAGCCAGCTTGATTGCTCCCCCCTCCACAAGCATTCAAACTCTCCACCACCGACGAACAGTGGCAGCTGTGTGTACCATCTACAAGATTCACTGCATTAACTCACCAAGGTGCCTTAGACAGCACCTTCCAAACCCGTGACCACCTTCCAAACCCATGGCCGCTACCATCTAGAAGGACAGGAGCAGCAGATACCTGGGTATGCCACCACCTGGAGGCTCCCCTCCAAGTTACTCACCACCCTGACTTGGAAATATATCGCTGTTCCTTCGCTGTCCCTGGGGCAATATCTTGGAACTCCTTCCCTAACAGCACAGTGGGTGTACCTACGTCTCAAGGACTGCAGCAGTTCAAGAAGGCAACTCATCACCACCTTCTGAAGGGCAACTAGGGATGGGCAATAAATGCTGGCCTAACCAGTGACGCCCACACCCCGTAAATTAATTATTTTTTTAATTTGAAATCGTCATGCAGAATTGTATGGAGGCATTTTTTTAATCTTTACAACCTCACGATTATGCCTCTGATGCCATTTCAGAAATTCACTCTTCACCCAAAAGAGGTTAAGTAACAGTATTAGACTTTGGGCGGGGAGAAGAGTGAGTGTAAAGTAGCAGCTAATAGGCCTATCGGTATCCAACATGTCAAACAATGAGTAGCACTGAAGCAATGTGTGCACTGACGCTGTTCCAAAAGCATACCTGGACGTGTCAAACAAGTTTCAATAAGGTGGTGTCGGCTACAGTGTTCACCTTTTCCCTTGAAAATCCCAGCAGGATCCTCCCTTTGACCTGGAGCTTTCAGAAGATCTTTGCCTTTATCTGGCAGCTTTCACTGGCTTAAAGGTGGTGGGAAGGCAGTGGCGCAGTGGCATTGTCGCTGGACTAGCAACCCAGAGACCCAGGGTAATGCTCTGGGGACCTCGGTTCAAAACCCACCATGACACGCGGTGAACTTTGAACTCTAAAAGTCTGTAATTAAAAGTCTAACGGTGACCATGAATCGATTGGTTCACTAATGCCCTATAGGGAAGGAAATCTGTTGTCCCCACCTGGTCTGACCTACATGTGTTCCCACAGCAATGTGGTTGACTCATAATGTGGCCAATGGGGCCTTCTGAAATGGCCTAGCAACCCACTCAGTTCAAAGGCAATTAGGGATGCCCTGCCCTGTCCTTGACCACCCAGGGGCCTCCAATGGCCTGGGAGACGCCCTCAGGTGTGGTTCCGCCTGGTTCACATTTGTGTCGACCAGTACTAATCGGCGCTGACGGGATCTCTCACTGGCGAGCCGATGATCTCTCACTGGCCTTAATTGGTGACTATTGGTTTCCCGCTGTGCCTAGGTAGGATCCGGAACCCACCAATGCGAGCGAGCTGGTTAGATCACATACCGCTTGCCGCCGGGCCTGATTCCCGATTTGGGCCGGATTCTCGCTAGGTGTGACGCGGCTGTTAAATCACGCCCTGTATGTTTTCAAGAAGCAGTTAGATATAGCACTTGGGCAAAGGGGATCAAAGAATATGCGGGATTAGATTATAGAGTTGGATGATCAGCCATGATCATTATATTTCCTGATTCCAGATATTCGGAATTACCATAGAACATACAGTGCAGAAGGAGGCCATTCAGCCCATCGAGTCTGCACCGACCCACCTAAGCCCTCACTTCCACTCTATCCCCCTAACCCCCTAATCCAATAAGCCCTCTTAACCTTTTTGGCACTAAGGGCAATTTATCATGGCCAATCCACCTAACCTGCACGTCTTTGGACTGTGGGAGGAAACCGGCGCACCCGGAGGAAACCCACGCACACACGGGGAGAACGTTCAGACTCCATAGAGGCAGTGACCCAGCAGGGAATCGAACCTGGGACCCTGGC